>NC_041736.1:26512042-26818979 GCF_004115215.2 Ornithorhynchus anatinus
TTGAAGAACTCACTCACTTCAACTACCATCTCTTCGTGGATGATTCCCAAATCTCCGCAGTGATCTCTCTCCTTCTCTGCAGTCTCACCTTTCCTCCTGCCTTCAGGACATCTCAGTACTCAGATGCCCCACCAATACCTCGAACTTGACATGTCCAAAACCACATTACTTATCTCCCCACCCAAACCCTGCCTTCTTCATGACCGTGGACAACACCACCAGCCTTCCTGTCTCAAGGCCTGTAACCTTGCTATTATCCTCGACTCATCTCTCTCATTCATTATCTGAGATGATTCAAAGCGCGTATTCCACCAAATCCCGTCGGCTCAACCTTGAAAACATCGCTACAGTCCGCCCTTTTCCTCTCCATCCAACCAGCTACCACATTAATACAAGCACTTGCATGGCTTAGTGGGAAGAGCCCGGGCTTGGGAGTCAGAGGTCGTGGGTTCTAATCCCAGCTCTGCCACTTGTCTGCTGTGTGACCTTGGGCATGTCACTTAACTTCTCTGGGCCTCAGTTGCCTCATCTGTAAAAACGGGGATTAAAATAAAATGTGAGCCCACGTGGGACAATCTGATTACCCTGTTTCTACCCCAGCGCTTAGAATAGAGCTCTGCACATAGTAAGCGTTTAGCAAATACCACAATTATTATTAATTATTATTATTATTATCCCACCTTGATTACTGCATCAGCTTCCTCACTGACCTCTCCTGCCTCCCATCTCTCCCCACTCCAATCCATACTTTGCTCTGCTGCCCAGATCATTTTTCTACAACAACGTTTGGTCCATGTTCCTCCACTCCTCTAAAAACGCCAGCAGTTGCCCATCCGCCTCCTCTCAGTCAGCAGCTCCTTACCATCGTCTTGAAAGTATTTGATCACCTTGCCCGCTCCTACCTTACCTCCCTGATCACAACTTATTACAGCCCAGCCTGCACACTTCGCTCCTCGAATGACAACCTACTCACTGTATTTTGATCTCGTCTATCTCCCCGCTGACCTCTCACCCACGACCTACCTCTGGCCCTCACCTTTATAGCCAACAAATGATCACTCTTCTCACCTTCAAAGCCTTAATGGAGGCACATCTCCTCCAAGAAGCCTTCCCAACTAAGCCCTCATTTCCTCTTCTCCCACTGCCTTCTGCATCACTTGGGCACCTGGATTTGCATCCTTTATTCACCCCTCTCTCAGCTTCAGAGCACTTCTGTGCAAATCCACAATTTATTCGTTTATATTAATGCCTGTATCCCGCCATAGACTGTAAACTTGCTGTGAGCCGGGAACGTGTTTGCAAACTCTGCCGTCTCGAACTCTCTCTCGTACTCTGTACAATGCTCCGCACATAGTAAGCACTCGATAAATACGATCGATTGATTGCTGTAGGGTTGAGGATGGGGTGAATACCAAGCACTTAAAGGTTACAGATCATGTCGCTCTGACCCAGATTCTGGGGGTCCCACCCTTCTCCTGCTGCTTGTGCCCCAAGAGTTGGTTGGACCTGGGAGTCTGGGAACCTGGCTCTGAATCCCGGCTCTACTGCTGTCCAACCCGATTTGCTTGTATCCACCCCAGTGCTTAGTACAGTGCCCGGCACATTGAAAGTGCTTAACAAATACCAGTTATTATTTCTTCTACGTGACCTTGGAAAAGTCCCTTAGTTTGGGGGGGCCTAATCTGTAAAATGGGGATTCAATACCTCTTCACCCTCCCTCTTAGACTGTGAGCCCAATGTGGGAAAGGGAATGGGTCTGAGCTGCTTATCTTACATCTACCCCAGCGCCTAGTACAGTGCTTCACACCTAGTAAGTGATCAACAAATATTATTATTATTAGTGAGTTCAGCCTGGGTTTACTCTTCCTAACTCCCCTACCTTGGGAATGTAGGTAAAAAGGCCTTGGCAAAATTTTCACAGATGGAGACTCAGCCCCGAAGAGGAAAGTTGCAGAGTTTGATAGGACAAAACAATGATGAATCCAAAGTTGTCAAGTGCTCAAGGTCAGGAAATAATAATAATAATAATAATAATAATAATAATGGTTTTTGTTAAGCGCTTACTATATTCCAAGCACTATTAGCTGGCAAAACTTGATGGGATCGGCTCCAGCTCACCACAACTGAGCAAGCAAGCCTCATCCTCACCCTCTCAGCTTCCCACATCACTCGATGATATACGCACACTCAGCGTTTCCTCCCAGATGAAACTTCAGAGGGAATCCAGCATAAAAATAATCAACTTGAATTTCTCATTTCCTGATCATCTTTATTCCTAGGCCCCGGGCTTCAAGGATCTGGCCCAGTCAGAGTAAACCTGGAAAAGCAACACTGCCTAGTGGATAGGGCGTGGGTGGGAGTCAGAGGACTGAGTTCTAATCCTGGGCCTGCCCCTTGTCTGCTGTGTGACCTTAGGTGAGTCGCTTAACTTCTCTGGGATTCAGATACCTCATCTGTAAAATGGGGATTGAGACAGCGAGCATCACATGGGACATGGAGCATCTACCCCAGTGCTTAGAACAGTGCCTGGCACATAATAAGCACTTTAAAATGTCTGTCTCCTTCTGTGGACTCTTAACTCCTTATGGGCAGGGATTGTTTTTATCTACACTATTGTACTCTGCGCTCAATAAATGCCATTGATTGACAAATACCATTTTAAAAAATCAAGAGTACCGAGATTAGGCATGCTTTCTCCTTACTCAAAGTAGAACAGTACAGCGCAAGAAAGAGACAGGGTTTTGTGAGCACCGCAATTATAAAATTGTTCTTTGAGAACCCTTGTGTGAGGTGATCTCAAAATGTTTGCAAGAACCTGAATTAAGAGATATCATTTAGCATTATGGACAGGAAAATAAAATCTCGTTCCACAGGTCTGCACGTTCTGGGGGCATTTGGAAATTTAGTAGCATGCTGAGGGACCCAAAGAGCAGACAATAAACTTGAGTGAATATGTTCTTTCATTCAAGAGCACATTTCAATCACAAAGAAATTGAAAATACTGTTGAAGATCAATAGCACATTACCTTGCCATTAGAGTGGGCAATTCTAATTCCCTTCAATCTATTAAAATGTGGAGATCTTTTTTTACATGCTTAGAAACGCCTAAGTGAGGAATGCCACACATATGATTAGACTTCAGTAGAATACAAAGGAGGCTGATTCCAGAAATGGCAAGACTCCACAAGTGAGCCAGCTGAGAAACTGTGCAAAAGAAGAATTAGGGTTGTAACAGACCCACTTTCCCAGCAGATAAACCTGAAATGAAACAACTAGTTGGGGTTTCAGAACATCCTACTTGGAGTGAATCTGGTGCTAGAGAGCTCGCTGATTTGCAAAAAGAAATAATAATAATAATAATGATATTGGTATTTAAGCACTTACTATGTGCAGAGCACTGTTCTAAGCGCTGGGGTAGATACAAGGTAATCAGGTTGTCCCACGTGAGGCTCACAGTTAATCCCCATTTTACAGATGAGGGAACTGAGGCACAGAGAAGTGAAGTGACTTGCCCACAGTCACACAGCTGACAAGCGGCAGAGCCGGGATTCGAATCCATGACCTCTGACTCCCAAGCCCGGGCTCTTTCCACTGAGCCACGCTGCTTCTCTAAGCAGCATGGCCTCGAGAAGCGGGATGGCCTAGTGGAAAGGGCATGGGCATGGGAGTCAGAGGACCTGGGTTCTAAGTCCGGCTCCGCCACTTGCCTTCTGCGTGACCTTGGACAGGTCATTTACCTTTTCTGCGACTCAGTTTCCTCAACTGTAAAATGGGCATGAAGGCTGTGAACTTTACATAGGACATGCCGTGTCCAATTTGACTAGCTCATACTGACCCTCCCCATGCTTAGTACAGTGCCTGGACCATTCATTATAAGTGCTTCACAAATACCATAAAAAAGTATGCCAAGTACAAGCAAGCCCTTGATCCATCTAAGAATTCAAAATCAAGTTACAAATGCTCTCCCATGTTTAGTGGCAGCTCGCTGATGGATGTTGATATTTCCTAGCAATTAGACTTAAAGTAGAGGTTGTAAAAATTCTGATTTGCATTTTCAAAACTTTCTACTCTAAAGGAGACGAATCGGAATCAACTCAATCTGGATTCCGCCTAATTATAAATTGTAAAATTCCCGTGCATATGAATCAAGGCAGCTAGAAATGAAGCTGCATCTCCTCCCAGGAATACATCGCTTAATGAAGCAAGGAAATGGTGAGCATCCCGACTCCGCCACTGATCAGCTGTGTGACTTTGGGCAAGTCACTTTACATCTCTGTGCCTCAGTTCCCTCAGCTATAAAATGGGGATTAAGTCTGTGAGACCCACGTGGTACAACCTGATGACCTTGTATCTATCCCAGTGCTTAGAACAGTGCTCGGCACATAGTAAGCGCTTAACAAATACTATCATTATTATTATCATGCATGAAGGGTGCCCTTTCATTTCTTTTTTTTAATGGCATTTGTTCAGTCATTCAATAGCATTTATTGAGCACTTACTACATGCAGAGCACTGTACTAAGTGTTTGGAATGGGCAACTCGGCAACAGATAGAGACAATCCCTGCCCAATGATGGGTTTACAGTCTAATTGTTAAGCGCTTATTATGTGCCAGACACTCTATTAAGCACTGGGGTAGATACAAGCAAATCGGGTTGGACACACAAGGGCTCACAGTCTCAATCTCCATTTTACAGTTGAGGCATCTGCAGCCCAGAGAAGTCGAGTTGACTTCCTCGAGGTCGCATGGCAGACAGGCGGCCTAGCCAGAATTAGAAACCGGTCCTCTGCCTCTCAGGCCCGTGCTCTTTCCACTAGACCACACTGCTTTTCCCAGACTCCCAAGTCCAACCAACTCTTGGGACCCTATGTCTACCCCAGCGCTTAGAACAGTGCTCTGCACATAGTAAGCGCTTAACAAATACCAACATAACTCACAGGCACAAGCAGCAGGAGAAGGGTGGGACCCGCAGCCCGTGGCCGAATTTAGCTTGTCACGTCACGCTCTAGAAGCGTGAAATGGAAATTCAGCTTTACCAACCTTTGGGGAGAGCTTACACTTTCTCCAGTGATATTTGTTCAGCCCCTACTAGGCGCGAAGCACTGTACTAAATGCTAGGGGAGATACAAGATGGCCACAATCTATGTCCCATGTGAGGTTCACCTCTTTAATCCCCATTTTACAGCTGGAATGACTGCACAGAACAGTTAAGTGACTTGCCCCAATCACCTACGCTAAATGGAGCAAAAACAGTCACCTCAATCCCAGATCTGCCACTTGTCAGCTGTGTGATTTCTCTGTGCCTCAGTTCCCTCATCTGTAAAATGGGGATTAAAGCTGTGAGCCCCACATGGGGCAGCCTGATCACCTTGTATCACCCCCAGCACTTAGAACAGTGCTTTGCACATAGTAAGCGCTTAACAGATACCACCATTATTATTATGAGTGTTCCTCTTCGATTCCGGGTTCGATTGACTGACTGACTGTAGATTTGTTCACGAGGAAACGGGTCAACTCATTAGGCATTTAATTTTCCCAGCTCAACTGAGAAAATGTTTGGAGAGCAATGGGAAGAGAAACGCAACAGTATTCTTTATTTTATAATGGGAAGTAGAGTATTTGGTAAGCAGGAGAAATGACAATTACTATTATTATTACTATGGTATTTGCTAAGCGCTTACTTTGTGCCAGGCACTGTACTAAGCGCTGGGGTGGATACAAGTAAATCGGGCTGGACACAGTTCCTGTCCCACATGGGGTTCACAGTCTCAATCTCCATTTTACACATGAGGTAACTGAGGCTCAGAGAAGTGCAGTGATTGCCTAAGGTCACACAGCAGATAAATGGCAGAGCCAGGATTAGTACCCACAACCTTCTGACTCTTAGGCCCGTGCTCTATTCGCTAAGCCACGTCTAAGGCTCTCCCCTACACCTAATCCCATTTTTTCATTGTGCTTTTAATGGTATCTATTAAGCACTTGCTATGTGACCGGAACGGTGCTAAGCGTTGGGGTAGATACAAGGAAACCAGGTTGGACTCAGTCCGTGTTCCACATGGGGCTGACAGTCTTAATCCCCATTTTATAGAGGCAGAGAGAGGTCACGCAACAGACGAGTGGCAGAGCCAGGATTACAGCCCAGGTCTTCTGACCCCGTGGGGCTCTGCTCTTTCCATTAGGCCATCCTGCCTTTTGGATAACAGAACTTCCGGATAGAGATTCCTTCAGTAGGTAAAACCAAGAGGGTATTTTTTTTTTGGACCGGGAAGGGAACGGGGGTTAGATGGGTCCATCTGAGGGGAAGGGGAGATAACGAGAAGAAGCATGGCCTAGCGGAAAGAGGGCTGTAGCTTCGGCATCTTTCTCCAGAAAGGTTCAGGCCACGATTCCCCTTTCCTCAAGAACCTCCAGGGGTGGCCCGTCCACTTCTGCATCCAACGGAAACTCCCCACCATCGGCTTTGAAGCACTCGATGGCCTTGTCCCCTCTTGCCTCACCTCGTTACTCTTGCACGCCAACCCAGCCCGCACACTTCACTCCTCTAATGCTAACCTTCTCGCCGTACCTCGATCCCACCTATCTTGCCTACGACTTCTCGCCCACATCCCCCCTCTGGCCCAAGGCCCGCCGGTCTCACCTTCACAACATCGCCAAGATCCGCCCTTTCCTCTCCATCCAAAACGCTACCTCGGTAGTACCATCGCTCATCCTATCCCGACTAGATGACTGCATCTATTATTATTATTAGGGGAAGCAGCATGGCTCAGTGGAAAGAGCCCAGGCTTGGGGGTCAGAGGTCATGGGTTCGAATCCTTGCTCAGTCGCTTGTCAGCTGTGTGACTTTGGGCAAGTCACTTAACTTCTCTGGGCCTCAGTTCCCTCATCTGTAAAATGGGGATGAAGACTGTGAGCCCCACGTGGGACAACCTGATCACCTTGTATTCCACCAGCACTTAGAACAGAGCTTTGCACGTAGTAAGCGCTTAAATACCATCGTCATTATTATTATTATTATCTGCCTCCTTGCTGACCTCCCAACCTCCTGCCTCTCCCCACTTCAGTCCATACTTCACTCCTCTGCCCGGATTATCTTTCTACAGAAACGTTCAGGGCACGTCACCCCCACCTTCTCAAAAATCTCAAGTGGTTGCCTGGAGATATAGATATGGTTATAGAAATCTACACATCTATAATTTTATTTATATTGATGCTTGTTTAGTTATTTTGATGTGTATATATACCTATAATTCTATTTATTTATATTGATGCCTGCTTACCTGTTTCGATGTCTGCCTTCCCCCTTCTAGACTATAAGCCTGCTGTGGGCAGGGATCGTCTCTCTTTATTGATGAAGTGTACTTTCCAATCACTTAGCGCAGTGCTCTGCACACAGTAAGCATTCGATAAATAAGGATGAATGGAATGCCTCCCTCCCCATATCCGACAATCTCTCCCCAACCTCAAAGCCTCTTGGAAGGCCCATCTTCTCCAAAAGGCTTTCCCTGACTAAGCCCTCCTTTCCTCCTCTCCCACTCCCTTCTGCATCGCTGACTTGCTCCCTGTATCCATCCTCCCTCCCAGCCCCACAGCACTTATGTGTATATCTGTGATTTATTTTTTATCCATAATAATAGTGATGTTGGTATTTAAGCGCTTACTATGTGCAGAGCACTGTTCTAAGCGCTGGGGTAGATACAGGGTCATCAGGTTGTCCTACGTGAGGCTCACAGTTTTAATCCCCATTTTACAGATGAGGGAAATGAGGAGTTAAGTGACTTGCCCACAGTCACACAGCTGACAAGTGGCAGAGCTGGGATTTATATTAACGTGCCTCCCCGTCCAGACTGTAAAGCACATTAAGGGCAGGGAATATGCCCTTATTGTTGTCTTGCACTCTCCCGAGTGCTTAGTCCAGTGCTCCGCACACTGTAACGGCTCAAAAAATATAAATGACTAACTACAGCACCCCCTGAATCGCTGTTTCCAAACTTGGGGGAAAGAGGATAGAGCAGCAGTCCTAGAATTCCTTTCAATTCCCCGAATCCGGCAGGAAGGAGGGGCAGGAAATAATGGGGGGAGGGAAGCGCTCACCCCATCAATGTCCCCATCTAGAGAGAGCAATCATAGTCATACATGCCAATCATCGGACCTACATTCTGTAGCATTTCCTGGGCACTTGGGAGAGCATAATAAAAGTGAAATGCACAATTCAGAGGCACCCACGACTGCCACACACACAAATACGTTCATTACCGAAGTCAAAGTGACAACCCTTCACACGGTCTTAGGAGCAATGACTGTCTACCCCTTCAGACTGTAAGCTCGTTGTAGGCGGGGAACGTGTCTATCGACTCGGAGGAGGCTGAGGCACAGAGAGGATAAGTGACTTGTCCAAGATGTCACAGTGGACAAGTGCAACTCGGGGCTTCTGACTCCCAGGCCCACGGTCTTTCCACTGGGCCACGCAGCTTGTCAAAATCACAGGATTTGGAGGACCTGGGTCCTATTCCCAGCTCTGCTATTTCCCTGTTGTGACTTCTCCATGCCTCAATTTCCTCATCTGTAAAGTGGGATCCTTCTTTATTTTCCTTCCTTACTCCGGGACCCTCACAAGGGACCCGGTTCTCATCTTTGGCAGTGCTTGGCATATAGGAAGCACTTAACAAAGACCACGGTAATCGTTCCCCTAGACTACACTGCTTCTGCTGCTCAGTTGGTTTCCTCTGTTCTCGTACCAGGTCTAAGAGGCAGCTGCCAGAATGAGAAAGAGAACTGTCGGTGCAGGTAGGGGAACGTGGGAGGGCCGAAACATTATTTTTTGTGGTATTTGCTAAAGGCTTCCTACGTGCCGGGCACTGTAGTAAGCCCTGGGATAGATACAAGCTAGTCAGGTGGGACCCAGTCCAAGGCCCACATGAGGCTCACAGTCTTAATCCCCATTTTAGAGATGAGGTAACACACACAGAGAAGGTAAGTGACTTGTCCAACATGATCCAGCAAACAATTGGCACGGTGGTCATTAATAATAACTATAATAATGATGGCATTTGTTAAGTGCTCATTCTGCACCAAGCACAGTTCTAGGCACTGGAGGAGATATAAGGTAATCAGGTTGTCCCACATGGGGCTTCCAGTCTTCATCCCCATTTTCCAGCAGAGGGAACTGAGGCCCAGAGAACTTAAGTGACTTGCCCAAAGTCACACAGCTGACGAGTGGCAGAGCCGGTATTTGAACCCACAACCTCTGCCTCCCAAGTCCGGGCTCTTTCCACTGAGCCATGCTGCTTCTCATTAGAACCCAGGGACCCTTTTTTATGGCATCTATTAAGCACTTACTCTATGCCAGGCACGGGGACAGATAGAAGATAATTAGGTCGAGCACTATCTCTGTTCATCCATTCCATCATTCATTCATTCAATCGTATTTATCGAGCTCTTACTGTGTGCAGAGCGTTGTACTAAGCTCTTGGGAGAGTTCAATATAACCATAAAGAGACACAATCCTTGCCCACAGTGAGTTTACGGTCTAGAGGGGGAAACAGACATGAGTATAAATGACTTCCAGATAAGTACAGAAGTGCTGTGGAGTTGAAAGGGGGGATGGATTAAGGGAGCAAGTCAGGGTGACACAGAAGGGATCAGGAAAGGAGGGCTTAGTCGGGGAAGGCCTCTTGGAGGAGATGCGCTTTTAATAAGTGTTGGAGGAGGGGGAGAGTCATTGCCTGTCAGATTTGAGGAGGGAGGCAGGATGGGGGCAAGGGGTAGGCAGGGAGAGAGTTGAGACAGAGCCACAGTGAGGTGGTTGGCATTAGAGGAGTGAAGTGTGTGGGCTGAGTTGTAGTAGGAGAGTAGTGAGGTGAGGTAGGAGGGGCCCAAGGTGATGGAGTGCTTTAAAGCCGACGGTGAGGAGTTTTTGTTTGAGGTGGAGGTGGATGGGCAACCACTGGAATTGCTTGAGGAGCAGGGAACCGTAGCCTGCCGTTTCTGCAGAAAAATGATCCGGCCAGCCGAGTGAAGTATGGACTCGAGTGGGAGAGAGACAGAAGGTGGGGAAGTCAGCAAGGAAGGGTTTATAGTCTTAATCCCCATTTTAAAGATGAGGGAACCGAGGCACAGAGAAGTGAACTGACATCACACAGCAGGCAAGGGGTAGAGCCGGATTAGAACCCAGACCCTTCCAACTCCCAAGACCCAATTCCTGGTTCTTTTGGGAAAGTGTGGGGTACTAAAGAGTCAAAGCCTGTGCCTGACCCTCCAGACCATAAGCTTGTCGCAGGCAGGGAACCGGTCTACCCAACTCTATTGCAGATAGAGAAGCAGCGTGGCTCAGTGGAAAGAGCCCGGGCTTGGGAGTCAGAGGTCATGGGTTTGAATCCCGGCTCTGCCACTTGGCAGCTGTGTGACTGTGGGCAAGTCACTTCACTTCTCTGTGCCTCAGTTCCCTCATCTGTAAAATGGGGATGAAGACTATGAGCCTCATGTGGGACAACCTGATGACCCTGTATCTACCCCAGAACTTAAAACAGTGCTCTGCACGTAGTAAGCGCTTAACAAATATCAACATTATTATTATTATTAGTCTCAATAGCTCTGAACACAGTGCTCCACTCACAGTGAATACCACCGATAATAATGACGATGAAATATGATGTGTATATCATATTCCACATTGCTTCCCCATCTGAAGTGGCAGCAGGGCGTAGTGGATAGAACACAGGCCCGGGAGTCACACGGTCCTGGTTTCAAATCACGGCTCTTGTCTGCTGTGTGACCTTGGGCAAGTGACTTCGCTTCTCTGGGCCTCGGTTCCCTCGTTTGTAAAATGGGGATCGAGACTGTGAGACCCACGTGGGACAGAGATTGTGCCCCAACCAATTTGTTTCTATCCGTCCGGCACCTAGTACAGTACCCGGCAACATAGTAAAGTGCTTAAATACCATCATTATTATTAGTATTATTTTAATGCTGCAATCAGAAGCAAGGAAAGGCGATAGCTGCAGCTTCTGCTGAGGCTGGGGAAGATTCACTTCAGGGGACATCTTGCCCCTCACCCCTGATATTAAGCTCTCACTGCAACCGATTGATCACGCTCATAGAGTGCTTACTCTGTCCAGAACACCGAACCAAATACTTAGTATCGCACAGGGAGGACCGTGGTGGAGACCTCCATTACTCTTCCGGGAAGCAGCATTGCCTAGTGAAAAGAACCAGAGGCGAGGAGGAGGAGAGAGCGGGAAAGGAAAAGGTCAAGGATGAAAGCTAGTTCACCTGTAATGGAGTGGGGATTCCAGAGGCCACACTTGACAGCAGCCGTGGGTGCAGAGGAGGGAGGGGACAGCAGTAGGACGTGGGCCAGAGGTCGACGGCGGGATAGGCGTGAACGGGGGATGGTGAGGAGGTGAGCAGCTGAGAAGCGGAGGGTGCGGGGTGGACAGTAGAAAGAGAGGAGGAGAGGTAGGTGGGGGCAAGGTGATGGAGAGCCTTGAAGTCCAGAGGGAGGAGTTTTTGTTTCGTGTGGAAGTTGATAGGCGACCTCTGGAGGTTTTTAAGGAGGGGAGCTCCCCCCCTCACCTCCGCCAAACTCTCTTCTCCTCTTCAAAGCCCTACTGAGAGCTCATCTCCTCCGAGAGGCCTTCCCAGTCCGAGCTTCCCCTTTTCCCTCTGCTCCCTCTCTGCTCCTCCTCCACACTCTGGTCCCTCCCCCTTCACCTCCCCTAGATAAGCGCTCTTTCCCTCTGCTCCTCCCCCCAACCCTCAGCACTGGGCTCATTTGTCTATGTTTTTATTACCCTAATCATTTTATTAATGAGGTGTAAATCCCCTTGGTTCTATTTATCGTGATTATGTTGTCTTGTTTCTGTCCGTCTGTCTCCCCCGATTAGACTGTGAGCCCCTCATTGGGCAGGGTTTGTCTCTATCTGTTGCCGAATTGTACATTCCAAGCTCTTAGTACAGTGCTCTGCACATAGTAAGCGCTCAATAAATACTACTGAATGAACTAATTGGCTGATCGATAGTAAGCACGGAGCAAGTACCGTTAAAAAAATAAAACGGTTCCTTTCACAGCTTTGCTGTAACAAATTGGCCAGACTAGCCCATGGACCGGGAACACCAGTCCATAAAACATGGGAACGAGAGAAGATACCCAAAGTATTTGAAGTTCTAGATGTTCTTGTTTTCCCCGAACGCAACGAAGCATTTCTACTTCCCCAGCTTTGGAGGAAAACGTTCCCCTCGGACTCTGTAACTCTAAGCATCTTTGACCAACTTCCACCAGGTGGCAATATTAATCTAAAGTCTGAGCTGGAAATTTTTGAAGTGATCATGGAAATAAGGACATTCTTTTTTATTAAAAAAAAGGAATTGCGTATTCCATTCGTTAGATCCCTATAACAATAATAATGTTGGTATTTGTTAAGCGCTTACTATGTGCAGAGCACTGTTCTAAGTGCTGGGGTAGATACAGGGTAATCACGTTGTCCCACACGAGGCTCACAGTCTTCATCCCCATTTTTCAGATGAGGGAACTGAAGCACAGAGGAGTGAAATGACTTGCCCACAGTCACACAGCTAACCCATGACCTCTGGCTCCCAAGCCCGGGCTCTTTCCACTGAGCCACGCTGCATTCCAATTAGCACTCTTAATTAGCGCCATGAAATTTCCCCCCTGAACTCCTGTAACAGATTGTATAGACCCACTGCTAGAGAAGCAGCGTGGCTCAGTGGAAAGAGCCCGGGTTTGGGAGTCAGAGGTCATATGTTCGAATCCCAGCTCGGCCCCTTGTCAGCTGTGTGATTGTGGGCAAGTCACTTCACTTCTCTGTGCCTCAGTTCCCTCATCTGTAAAATGGGGATGAAGACTGTGAGCCCCACGTGGGGCAACCTGATTCCCCTGTATCTACCCCAGCACTTAGAACAGTGCTCTGCACATAGTAAGCGCTTAACAAATACCAACATTATTATTATTATCACTGCCTGCCCTTCAGGGTAGAAAGAGCCCGAGCTTGGGAGTCAGGGAACGCGGGTTCAAACCCCGACCCCGCCGCCTGTCTGCTGTGTGACCTTGGGCAAGTCACTTCACGTCCCTGGGCCTCAGCTCCCTCATCTTTCAAATGGGGATTAAAAGCGGGAGCACCACGTGGGACGACCTGATGACCCTGTATCTACCCCAGCGCTTAGAACAGTGCTTGGCACATAGCGCTTAAATGCCGTAATTTTGAGAAGCAGCATGGCTCAGTGGAACGAGCACGGGTTTGGGAGTCGGAGGTCATGGGTTCTAATCCCCCCTCCGCCACGTGTCGGTTGTGTGACCTTGGGCAAGGCACTTCACTTCTCTGGGCCTCAGTGATCTCATCTGTAAAATGGGGATGAGGACTGTGAGCCCCACGTGGGACAACCTGATCACCTTGTATGTCCCCCAGTGCTTAGAACAGTGCTTGGCACGTAGTAAGTGCTTAACAAACACCATCATTATTTATTATTAATTCCCGGCCAGAATTATTAAGCCCCTAATCTTCCGCCCTCTTCACTCCACCAATAATAATAATGATGGTATTTTTTAAGCGCTTACTATGTGCCAAGCACTGTTCTACGCACTGGGGGAGATCCAAGGTAGTCAGGTTGCCTCACGTGGGGCTCACAGGCTTAATCCCCGTTTTCCAGGTGAGGTAACTGAGGCCCAGGGAAGGTAAGGGACCGGCCCAAAGTCACGGAGCCGACGAGGGACGGAGGGAGGTTTAGAACCCACGCCCTCCGACTTCCAAGCCCGTGCTCCTCCCACTAAGCCACGCTGCTTCTCTGGCACGGCTCTCTCCAAAGTCCCCAACGTTCTCCCGCTGATTAGATTAATCAACAGATCATATTAATTGATGTTGGTATTTGTTAAGCGCTTACTATGTGCAGAGCACTGTTCTAAGCGCTGGGGTAGATATAGGGTCATCGGGTTGTCCCACGTGAGGCTCACCGTCTTCATCCCCATTTTCCAGATGAGGTCACTGAGGCCCAGAGAAGTGAAGTGACTCACCCACAGTAACCCAGCTGACAACTGGCAGAGTCAGGATTCGAACCCATGACCTCTGGCTCCCAAGCCCGGGCTCTTGCCACTGAGCCATGCCTCCAATCGAGCCGAGTTGGTAGACACGTTCCCCACAGCCTAGAGGGGGAAGCTGACGTGAATATAATAATAATAATAATGTTGGTATTTGTTAAGCGCTATGTGCAGAGCATTCATTCATTCATTCAATAGTATTTATTGAGCTCTTACTATGTGCAGAGCACTGTACTAAGCGCTTGGGATGAACAAGTCGGCAACAGAGACAGTCCCTGCTGTTTGACGGGCTTACAGTCTAATCGGGGGAGACGGACAGACAAGAACAATGGCAATAAACAGCGTCAAGGGGAAGAACATCTCGTAAAAACAATGGCAACTAAATAGAATCGAGGCGATGTACAATTCATTAACAAAATAAATAGGGTAACGAAAATATATACAGTTGAGCGGATGAGTACAGTGCTGTGGGGATGGGAAGGGAGAGGTGGAGGAGCAGAGGGAAAAGGGGAAAATGAGGCTTTAGGTGCGGAGAGGTAAAGGGGGGATGGCAGAGGGAGTAGAGGGGCAGCGCTGGGGTAAACACAGGGGAATCAGGTTGTCCCACGTGGGGCTCACAGTCTTAATCCCCATTTTACAGATGAGGTCACTGAGGCACAGAGAAGTGAAGTGACTTGCCCACAGTCACTCAGCTGACAAGTGGCAGAGCTGGGATTCGAACTCATGAACCCTGACTCCAAAGCCCGTGCTCTTTCCATTGAGCCACACTGCTTCTCTATCTGCAATAGAGTTGGGTAGACCGGTTCCCTGCCTGCGACAAGCTTACGGTCTGGAGGGTCAGGTACAGGCTTTGGACAGAAGTGCCACGGGGCTGAACGTTGAGTGAATAAAGGGTGAAAACCCAAGCGCAAGCCTGACGCAGCAGGGAGAGGGATTAGAGGAAATGAGGGAGAAGTTGGGGAGGGCATTTTGAGGGAAAAGTGGTTTTAATAAGCCTTTGAAGGTGGGGAAAGTGACCAACTGTCGGGCACTTAAGGGGTGGGCAATAGCAGGCCAGAGGCAGGACGTGGAGGAGGGGTTGGAGGCAAGACAGACCGAATCGAGCTTCATTCCTTCAATAGTATTTATTGAGCGCTTACTATGTGCAGAGCACTGTTCTAAGCTTCATTCATTCATTCAATAGTATTTGAGCGCTGACTATATGCAGGGCACTGTCCTAAGCGCTTGGAATGTACAATTCAGCAACAGATAGAGACCATCCCTGCCCATCGAAGGGCTCACAGTCTTATCCGGGGAGATAGATGGACAAAAACAAGACAACTTAATCACCATAAATAGAATCAAGGGGATGGACACCTCATTAACAAAATAAATAGGGTAATAAAATAAATAGGGTAATAAAACAGCGGTTAGCGGAGCCAAGGCAGCGGGCTGGGTCACTTGAGGAGCAGGGCTAGGAGGTAGAATGTTTTAAAGCCCGTGGAAAGGAGACTTTGCTCTATCCTAATCCTTCCCGGGCTCTCGGCCTCTACGGATCGCTCCGTTTTCTAGGCTGACTCTAAGCTCGCTGCGGGTAGGGAACACTTATTCTCGGAGAAGCAGCGTGGCCTAGTGGAAAGAGTACAGGCCCGGGAGTCGGAGGACACGGGTTCTAATTCCAACTGCCAGTTGCTCGCTGGGTGACCTTGGCCGAGTCACTTACCTTCCCTGTGCCTCGGTTCTCTTGTTTGCCCTCCTACTTAGGCTCTGAGCCCCAGGCAAGGCAGGGACTGGGACCCATCTAAGTTGCAGGATGCAGAGAGCAGCTGTAACTGGCGCTCGGGGACCGCTGATAACGGGAGCCTCGTCAAGTTGAGTGAAACGGCGTTCCCGGCAGAGAGGCTAGTCTGCACGCTCGTGTGCGGGGAATGTGTCCGTTTATTGCCGTGTTGTCCTCTTCCAAGTGCTTAGGATGGCGCTCGGCACACAGGAAGTGCTCAGTAAATATGACTGAACGAACTAGTATGTGCCCCATCGCTCGGAACAGCGTTTGACACATAGGAAGTGCTCAACAAATACCGTATTTAAAAAAAATGTGCGATTCTCTGGGCAACCTTCCCTCACCTTGATGTCACCGGCCATTTCCTCCGGCTTCCCCTCCCACTTCTCTGGCTCCAACTCGGCCTCTTCGGCTGCTTTTTCCCCGGGCTCTCATTTCCTTATGGGGTAGGCGCCTCAAGGCTCAGTGCCGGGTCCACTTCTTTTCTCAATCTATTCGATCCCTCGGCTCCGACCACCATCTCATTCATTCATTCATTCATTCAATAGTATTTATTGAGCGCTTACTATGTGCAGAGCACTGTACTAAGCGCTTGGGATGAACAAGTCGGCAACAGATAGAGACAGTCCCTGCCGTTTGACGGGCTTACAGTCTAATCGGGGGAGATGGACGGACAAGAACAATGGCAATGTTAGGGACCTGTGAGTTGGGGAGAATCGTTTTGCGACTCTGACAGTCTCCGCATCCTCCTCTCACACCTCTTCCTGCCTCCGGGACCTCTCTCCACGGACGGACGGTCGTCCCACCAGCACCTAGCGCTTGCTCCGTCCCAAACCAAACTCCACTTCCCTCCCAGACGCTCTCCTCCATAAATACTGATATCCTCCCCATCTGGGAAGCCCACTGCTTTGGCGTCGTCTGGACCACTTCCTCTCAACTCCCAGATGGCTTATTGCTAAATCTTGTCGGTTTTCCCCCATTTTCCTGATCTGCCCCATCCAGTCTCACATCCCCGGTTCAGGTGCTCGGCTGGATGCTCCGTTATATCAGCCTCCCCGCTGGTCTCCCAGCCACCGCCCAACCTTAACCACCCTGGTCCAGAGTTGACTCGGTAGCCCGGATCACCTTTAATCGTTCTGAATAACTTCCCGCTCCTCAAAAAATTTCAAGTTAACCAGTCTCCTTAGGCTACACCTCAGCTTGCGCTCTTCATCCCTCCGCCAAGATAATTTACTCACTGTAATGTGTTATCTCTTTTTAAAATCACATTTGTTTTAAGCGATTTGTGCCAGGCACTCTATTAATTGCTGGGGTAGGTACAAGGCAATGAGTTCCCACACGGGCCCATTTTACAGATGAGGTAACCGAGGCACAGAGAAGTCAAGTGACTTGCCCCAGGTCACAGAGCAGGGACAGATAGGGCCTGTGTGGGACCTAATTAATTTCTACCTACCCCAGCACTTAGAACAATTTTTGACACGTAGTAAGCGCTTAATGCCAACTGAAAACCAAAACAAAAATCAATGGTATTTTATCACTTCCTGTGTGTAGAGCATTTTCGGGAGATGGCAAGACAATCCTTGCCCACAAGGAGCTGACGGTCTAAAGGAGGAGCTTACATTCTACACCGTAAATCCCTTCAAGGCATTGTGTCTGCTAAAGTGTTCTCCCAAACGCTTAGCACAGCACTCAGGAGGAATTCTATACGTACTTTTGCTTGATTGGTTTTAGAACAAGAAGACAAACTGCTGTGCTGAAAGCGGGGGTGGGAGGGGTGTGAAAGAAGAGCAGCCTTAGAGATCATTTTTGCATTTGTTAAAGCACTGCACTAAGCACTGGGGCAGCTACATGGTTGGACATGGTCTATGTCCCTCACAGGGCGCACATTCATACTCTCCATTTTACAGATGAGGTCAGTGAGGCCCAGAGAAGTGAAGCGTCTTGCCGAAGGCCACGCAGCAGACAGACAACAGAGCTGGGATTAGAAACCAGGTCCTTCTGACTCCCAGGCCTGTGCCCTATCCACTCAGAATAAAAAAAAAATAAGTGATGGTATTTAAGCGCTTACTATGTGCCAAGCACTGTTCTAATCATAATAATAATGTTGGCATTTAAGCGCTTACTATGTGCAGAGCACTGTTCTAAGCACTGGGGGAGATACAGGGTCATCAGGTTGTCCCATGGGAGGCTCACAGTCTCCATCCCCGTTTTAGGGAACTGAGGCACAGAGAAGTGAAGTGACTCGCCCAAAGTCACACAGCGGACAAGTGGCGGAGCCGGGATTAGAACCCGTGACCTCTGACTCCCAAGCCCGGGCTCTTGCTACTAGGACGCACTGCTTCTCCTAGACATAAAGGTGGGACAGAAGGGGAAAAGGTGGAGCAGCAGAAAGGTTTGAAGCAGCTGGACTCACCCTGGAGGGCGGCGACCACTGTGGAATACCTATTTGGAGCAGCATGGCCTGGTGGAAAGAGCCGGAGCCTGGGAGTCAGCTGACCTGGGTTCTAATCCTGCCTTGCCGTGTGACCTCGGCCAAGTCACTTAACTTCACTGGGTCTCAAAACAGGGATGAAATCCTTCTCCAACTTGGCCTGTCAGCCCCATTCGCGACAGGTCACCGCATATGGCCTGATAAACCCCTACCTACCCCGAACGGTGCCAGACGCTCGACACAACAGTAAGTGCTTAGCAAATGCCAGTTTCTCCTTGCCCTCTTCGGGCTTCGGCTCCTGGGCAGAGAGGCGAGGGCCGGACGATCTCTAAACTGAGAGAGTTTGCTGCCATGGGGCATCGCGGGGCTACGCGGTGGTTTTTCCCGGCTGCTTCTTCCTCTCCCCCAATCCCAAACGGTGGTCTGAGTTGAGCTCTGCGGTGTGTGGAGGGAGAGTCAGGGTGTCCTGTGGCCCCCGTGGTCCAAAGTGGCCCTGAGGGGTGGAGAGGGGGCTCCGACCCGCTGGCACGGCCCTTCCCGTTGCCCAGCCCTTCCCACCCCACTCCATGCCAGTTTCGGGATGGGCGCCGCTCTCCGGGCAGCCCAGCGGCCCCCCGGCACGCAGACGCACACCCACCAACCCCCACGTCCCGACGGCACCTGTCCCAGCCCCGACCCGAGCACGGCCCAAGGTGGCTCCGGCAGTCTCCTCCACCCGACACCTCCGAACCCGCCCCGTGACAGTTCGGGCTTGACCCCGGTGCCCCATGCTTCCCCATCGCCTTGGTATTTTGGGGGCACTCCGTCCCCACCTCCAGGACGCACAGCTCCGAGAGGGCGGATCGGGCCACGGGGTGGAGATCGATGACTGCCAGGGAAGGGACCAAGAGCGATGAACGGAGACCACTGGAGAATGAGGGACGCCATATTCGGGCTCAACCACCGACGACGGGCCGCGGGACCCGACAGACGGCACGGGGACCAACGAGGGCTCGCTGCGGGGGGGCGTCTTTGGGAGGGCTGAGGGGAGCTACCCGGGTCAGCCAGGGGCGACCTGATGCCAAGGAAAGGATGTGTCAACACCCCGCCCTGGGCCGGCGGCCCTGTGCCAAACCCTTAGGGGAGGGAGCGGGATTAAAGTGGGATTAAAGACTCGGAGCGAGCTGCGGTCTCAACACCACACCTCACCGAGAATGATAGCACCATTTCATAAAAAGAAAAGACACCAGCAGGTGAGATCCGTCAGCAGTATTTACTGAGCACCCGTGTGCAGAGCACCGTACTAAACACTCGGTAATATGGAGGACAGAAGTGGAACCTGCCCTCGCCAATGTATGGAAATTGGATTTGGCAAGTATTTTTTCAAAGAGAAAGGGAGCATGAGATTAAAGGAAATTACTGAAATCCCGACAGAGCCTCGTGGGCGGGGAACCCACTAACTCTGTTGTTTTGTACTCTCCCTGATCGAAAGAAATGATGTTCTTGTTTTTTACACAAATCTAAGTTCTGTGATCGTACCCCCTAATGATGGGAGCAAAACCTGTTGGCCAATTCACTCCCCGTCCCATCCTTCCTCCGATCTCGTACCGCTAGCCCACTTCCCCGGGCAACCTCCTCAGTCGGCTTTCTTCACCCCGTTGCGAGTCACAGAGCGCCGCTGACGGAAATCCAGATATCACGGTGACCTTGTACGCTACAATTCCATGCTCGCCTGGTTTAATTCTGCTCACTCCTCTTGGGAAAAATTTCTTCACCCTTATCGGCTCCCACACCCATTGTCCTCACCAGCTGTTTCAGACATTTAGCTCCCTTCTCAAAGCCTTTGACTCCTCCATCTCTTGCCCCTAATAATCACGATATTTATGAAGCGCTCTCTATGGGCCAAGCACCATTCTAAGCGCTGGGGTAGGTACAAGGTTGTCCCAAGTGGGGCTCAAAGGCTTCATCCCCATTTTACAGATGAGGTAACTGAGGCCCAGAGAAGGCAAGTGACTTGTCCAGAGTCGCACAGCTGACAAGAGGCGGGGTTAGAACTCACGACCTCTTACTCCCAAGCCCAGGCTCTTTCCACTAAGCCTTGCCGCTTCTCTTCATGACCAGGCCATGCACTTGGATCCAAATGAAGCCATCAGGCGCAATCCCCGAAGTCTCCTCTGCTTCTTTGCAGTCCCTCCCCCTGCCTCTTTTTCATCTCTCCCATCTCAAGGTGATCTCCCGCATCTCGAAATCCAACCCCTCCACCTGCAATCCAGCCTCCATCCCTTCGCACCTTACGCAAGCTCATGTTCTTCCCTTCGTCCCTCCTTGACGGCCATCTTCAAACGTTCATGCTCCACGCACTCCACTCTCAAACACATTCAATGCCTCCCGTATCCTACAAAAACCCTCCCATGAGTCCATAGCTCTCTCCTGTTATCCCATCTCCTATCATTTCTCTCCAAACCCCTTGAGCGAGTTGTCTACACCCGCTGCCTCCACTTCCTCTCCTCTCTCTCCTTGACCCCCACCGATCTGGCTTTCGTCCCCTTAACTCCAGAAACTGCCCTCTCAGAGGTCAAAAGTGATCTCCTTTCCAAATCCATGGGCCTCTTCCTCACCCTAATCTTATTAATGTCGGACTAGACTGAGAACACATTGTGGGCAGGGAACGTGACCGTTTGTTGTCGCACTGTACTCTCCCAAGACTTAGCACAGCACGCGGTAAGCGCTCGATAACTAAATTGAACAAATGACCAAATGAATCCCCCTCAACCTCTCAGCTGCCTTTGACAGAGTCGACCCATCCCTTCTCCCGGGAGCGTCATCCAACCTCGGCTTCAGCGGCGATGTCCTCTCCCGGTTTTCCTCCTATCTGCTCTCTGGCCTCTCCTTCTCAGTTGCTTTCGCGGCCTCCTCTGCCTCCCACCCAAGAGTGGGAGTCCCTCAGGGCTCAGTTTTGGGTCCCCATCCATATTCCATCTACGTCCACCGCCCTGGAGAACTCATTCTACTTCTACATCTACATTTCCAGCCCTGATCTCTCTCCTTCCTTGCGGTCTCCTATTTCCTCCTGCCTTCAGGGCACCTCTCTTTGGATGTCCCATCGCCACTGCAGACTCTACACGTCCCTTACTTGGCTCCGCTGCTCGGTTCATTTTTCTACAAAACCATCAGCCCACGTTTCCCCTCTCCTGAAGAACCTCCAATAGTTGCCCATCCCTCTCTGCGTCAGTCATAAAGTCCCTACCACTTGCTTTAAAGCACTCAAGCACCTTACCCCCCTCCTAACCCACCTCACTGTTCTGCCACAACCCAGCCCGCACTCTCCGCTCCTCTAATGCCAACCTTCAGCTGTCCTCTCACCCGTGTCCCGTCTCCAGCCTGGAACACCCTCCCTTCTCACATGCAACAGACTGCCGTTCCCTCCATCTTCAAGACGCGGGGTCCGTGTGTGTGTTGGAGGCGGGGGGAGGTGCGAGGCGGGAGAGAGAAAATATTCCAGGACTCCAATCTTCAGGGGTGGCGAGTTTTGCACTAGTTAACCATTCCGAAAGCTCGGTACAATAGCGCAATTCTTTTGAGAAGCGACAGATCTGACCACCCGGTGCCCCGCCCTAGAGCTCTGTCTGAGGATTCGATTCACAGCTTCCCGAGAGACCAAGGGCCCAACTTTTGAACGTTTATTAGGAAATCTGAATAAAATGTTTCTAAAAAGAGCAGTTCCCGGTTTTGCGACTCTCTGAATGAGAATTCCGGACAAGACAGCCACGACAATGAGCCTCAAAATGGCATCTCTTAATGTGGGGTCATTCAAACAGCGAGAGTTCACGATGGACGGTCTTCGCTCCGTACAGAAAGAAGCCATTCAGAAGTCTCGGGACAAAACAACTCTGTTTCAGGAGCTAAGGAAGCCCGGGACGGGTCTTTCGTGCCTAGAGTGCATGCACCTAACCAGTGCCCGTAAAGCACCCGAACTAGTTTTCCGTAGATTTCTGAAGTTTCCTCAAAACCTGGCTACGTCCATCACTTAGAGTGCGAGCTCCTGGTACACTGCATTTTTTAAAAAGGCATTAATAGGGATGACGAGTCCAAACGCTGCCCCAGAACGGTTATACAACTAACCAAAGGGAGCCTAATCAGGCCGTGACCAAGCTTTAGCGCGATACCCATTTCTCTCCGCCGATTCCCGTCCCGCTGATCGACACTACCAGCCGAACATGTACTCCATTGCTTTAGAGAGAAGACTTTCGTCCTTCCTCGGCGTCTGTCGGTCTGAGACCACCTGAAAGGAAGAGAAGGCAAACTCGTCAACGGACCGTGTCTTCGTGACTCTGCTTGGGTTCTCCGGCCCAGACAGGAAGTGGTGAGTGGGAAGGAGCCCAGCCAAAGCACTAGCATGGCGGGAACTGTTTCAAGGAAGGCAAATCCGGTTTAAGAGGCAAGTGGCTTTCGTTCCTTCGGCGGCACGCTTCCCGAAGTCTGTTGAGGCATTTGAAAGAACCCGAAGCAATGGCAGCCACCACATATTGTTTAGGGGGCCCAGATGACCAGTCGGTGGCATTTACTGACCGCTTCCTGAGCACAGAACACTGAGCTGAGCATTTACACCAAGCCCCTCCGGGCTTCAAAGGTCATTCATTCAATAGTATTTATTGAGCGCTTACTATGTGCAGAGCACTGTACTAAGCGGTTGGAATGAACAAGTTGGCAACAGATAGAGACAGTCCCTGCCATTTGACGGGCTTACAGTCTAATCACTGAATGGTCCCGGCCTGCAGGCAGGCTGGATGTTTTCTTTGCAACCAGATCCATTATCTCGTTGCGGAATGTGGAAAGCAGGGGGCGAGCCAGAACGAAGCAGGAGATGCAACCGCCAACGTGCCACTTTCCCTTCTCCCGGCCCCACAGCAATCGCACACGTATCTCTAATTTATTTCTATCGACGTCCGTCTCCCACCCCTAAGGCTGTAAGCCCGTCGTGGGCACGGAACGTCTCCATTTACTGTTCTACCATACTTAGAACAGTGCCCTGCACACAGTAAGTGCTTAATAATCAGTAATGATAATAATACATGTGGCGCTTGTTAAGTGCTTACGATGTGGACGCAAAGTAATGGGGTCGGACACAGTCCTTATCCCACACAGCGCTGTCTTAGTCCCCATTTTCCAGGTGAGGGATCTGAGGCCCAAAGAAGTGACTTGCCTAAGGTCACCCAACAGACAGAGCCGAGATTAGAACCCAAGTCCCTCTGATTCCCGGGCCCGGGCTCTATCCGATAAGCTACGCCGCTTCTCACAATACGACTGAGTGACCCAGGATCGGTTCGCGTCAAGACACCTCTCTGCCCGAGCCCGGCCGGCCACTTGAATCGCCAAGGTGGCGACCCTGCTCCCCGGCCCCCTTTCCCAGCTCCCCGGGACCAGGGCTGCAGGGAGATGGGGCCTGCCCTCGGCACTTCCTAAAGCTCCAGAAGGAAACTGGTCTGCAGAAGAGAATGAGGTCAGAGACTAACACTTGAATTGCTTCCAAAGCTCTTAGCATACTGCTTGCACTCAAATAACATTGCCTGATCGAGCTCTCCCTGGGAGAAATCTCATTTGGTCGGCAAAGACCTCCAACAGGACGACCGCCAGACAGGAGCGGGGACCGCGGCCGCAGACGCGTGATTCGACCCGAACCACCAGGTCTCCTCGGCCTGCGATTCTGCTGGGACCGGGAATTCTTCCTCCCGGGGAATTCTTCCTCCGGGGGGAATCTCACCGGCACTCACACCGCTTCCACCCAGGCGCGCGGGGGCTTAGCGGGGCTCACCCCGGGGCAGGCCACGCTGACTGAACGAGGGCCTGGTGCCCCCTGACTATTCCCATGTCAAAAATGGCATCTGAAGGCAGCCGGGCTAGAGGAGCGAGATCCTGAACAGACAAGAAGCCTCCCAGAAAGAGCTCCACATCCCTCCCTTCACAAGACCCATCCGCCCCGGCTCCCACCCCGACTCCCATCATAAATTACCTGGTAGTCGCTGGCAGAGGCTTTGTATGCAGTGGCCAGGGGCCTCATGGTAGAAATTCTGGGAGTGCTACTCGGGGGCACAGGGGTGCCTAAGGTTTTGATGGGTGGTGTGAAAGCTGAGGACGGGGGAGACCCAGCACTCCTGTCAGAGCTCTCCATCACATTCTGGAAAAAAAAAAATCACAGAAACACATTTTCCTTCTCTCTGATCACTGAAACCCAAAGCCCCAGCAGCAGAAGGCTGCAAACGTGACATTGCTTAAAACTAAAAATTAGACTCTTCGGATTTTTTTAAGGTATTTGGTAAGAATCTCTAAAATGGGGATTAAGACTGCGAGCCCCATGTGGAACAGGGACTGGGCCCGAACCCATTAGCTTGTATCTACCCCAGGGCCTAGTTCGCCACCTGGAACCTGATAGGCACTTTAATACCATTAAAATAAATAAATAAAAGTGCCGATTATTTGTCAAACACTTTTCTAAGTGCCGGGATAGATACGAGTGAATCAGGTTGGACACGGGGCCCTGTCCCACGTGGGGCTCACAGTGTAAGGAGGGGGCGGAGCAGGAGAACTGAGGCACAGAGCAAGATAAAAATAATGACGCTAATAACTGCGGTGTCTGGCTCTTACTATGTGCCAGGCACTGTACTAAGCACTGGGGCGGATACAAGCAAATTGGGTTGGACGCAGTCCCTATAAGATAGAGTAGATGGGTATAACGAGCGGGTCGGGCCCAGTCCTTTTCCTGCATGGGGCTCACGGTCTAAGTAGGCCACAGATTAAGCACTGATTCTCCATCTTAGAGATGAGGAAACTGAGGCACCAAAGTTAAGAGCCTTGCCCCGGGGTCACATAGCAGGTAAGTGGCAAATCCAAGATTAAAACCCAGGACCTCCAACTCCCAGGTCCATGCGCTTTCTACTGGACCGTGCTGCTTTCTACTTAATTGACAGTATTTATCAAGCACTTACTCCGTGCCGAGCGATGAGCACTCGGGAGGGTGCCAGAGCGTGGCGTGGGAGTCAGAGGTCAGGGGTTCTAATCCCGACTATGCCACTTGTCAGATGCGTGACTCTGGGCAAGTCATTTCCCTTCTCTGGGTCTCAGTTATCTCAACGGGAAAAATGAGGATCAAGACTGTGAGCCCCAAGCAGGGCAACCTGATCACCTCGCTTTTATCCCAGGGCTTAGAAGGGTGCTTGGCACATAGTAAGCGCTTAACAGATATGGTTATTATTATTACCACCGAGACAGAAGACACACTCCTTAGCATCAAGGAACCACGTCACCTTACCCACTCCTACCTCACCTCACTACTATCCTACTACACACCCTTCACTCCTCAAATGCTAATAAAAAAATCTCGGTTCTGTTAAGCGCTTACCGTGTGCAGAGCACTGTTCTAAGCGCTGGGGTAGATACAGGGTCATCAGGTTGTCCCACGTGAGGCTCACCATCTTACAGATGAGGTCATGTAGGCCCAGAGAAGTGAAGTGACTTGCCCACAGTCACCCAACTGCCAAGTGGCAGAGAGGGGATTCGAACCCATGACCTCTGACTCCCAAGCCCGGGCTCTTTCTACTGAGTCACGCTGCTTCTCAGCCACGCTGCTTCTCGTGGCTAATATTCTCACTGTACCTCAATCTCATGTATCTCGCCGCCAACCCCTTAGCCACAACCTGCCGGGAACTCCCTCCCTCCTAAATCTGACAATTACTCGCCCCCGACTTCAGAACCTTAGTGAAGGCGCACCTCCTCCAAGAGGCCTTCCCTGACTAAGCCCTTCTCTCCTCTTCTCCCACTCCCGTTCTGCGACGCCCTGACTTGCTCCCTCTATTCCTCCCCAGTTCCAGCTCCAAAGCCCTCGTGCACATATCTGTAATTTATGTCTGTCTCCCGCTGTAAGCTCGTTATCACATGAATGCAGGGACCTATCCTACCCCACCTTTACTATTTTATCAGCCTCCTCGCTGACCTCCCTGCCTTCTGTCTCTCCCTGCTCCAGTCCGTATACCATTCTGCTGCCTGAATCATTTTACTTCAAAAATGGGTCCGCTCCTCAAGACACTCCAGGGGCTGCCCACCCACCTCCACAGCCAACAAAAACTGCTCACTGTTGGCTTTAAAGCACTTCATCACCTTTCCCCCTCTCACCTCGCTACTTTCCTACCCAGCCCGCACACCTCGGGCCTCTAATGCCAACCTTCTCACCGTACCTCCAGCTCGTCTATCTCGCCGCCGACCTCTCGCCCACGTTCTACCTCTGGCCCGGAACGCCCTCCCACCTCCTGTAGGACCGATAATTTCTCTCCCCCACTTCAAAGCCTTACTGACGGCCCATCTCCTCCAAGAAGCCTTCCCCGACTAAGCCCTCCTCCTCTCCTCTTCTCCCACTCCCTCCCGCACCACTCGTATTCACTCCTTCAATAATCCTCCCTCCCATCCCACAGCACATATGTATAAATCTGTAATTGTTTAATTGATATTAACGTCAGTCTCCCCCCATGAGCTCGCTGTGGGCAGGAATGCATCTACTGTCATGCTGTATTCGCCCAGCTGCTGAGTACAGTGCTCTGCACACAGTAAGCACTCAATAACTACGAACGAATGAATGTTTCTTCTTTACTATCTCCTAAGCGCTCTGCACAGAGTAAGCAAAGCATTCAATACAGAAAACTGAATGAACAGTGTCTTTCTTCAGGTGACTTTAAATAACTGCACTTGGGTTTTGCTCATCTATACAAACTTCCTGGAAAGTAGACAGGGGACAAATATATTGATTTTACTGTAAAATGAAGGTCAGTGACCGGCCCAAACTGTTACAGCTCACTCTTTAGTGAGACCCGGACCATCCAGGCAATCTAGGATTGCCAATGTCCAAGCGGTAATAGTGATTAATGATGTGCTTCCCGTTAGCCCAGGCCAAAGCTGTTGCCGCCAGCCGGTACTTACTTTGTCGATACAAGGCTTTACTCCGATCATGATGGATTCTCCAAAGATCCTCCCATCTTTGCTTAAGGCCTTTCGGGCCTGAAGTTTGGACTGATAATGAATATGCATCCAATTCCCCGTGTTGGACATCTGGTGGGATTTCAAGGTCAAAGAGAGGCCCAGTTAGCCCCAGAACCGAGGGTAGAAGACGCCCGTCCGTGCCAGAGGCGGCTTGCCCACTCGAGCCTTACCACGTGCTTTAATATGTTTCCGTACTGGGCGAACTGTAGGAGGATATAGGAAGCAGACGCTTGAGGAAACCTGAAAAACACAAATGCTAATCTCACCAAAAGAAATGGGCCTGTGAGGACACCAAAAGAAGCTGTGGGATGCCCCCTCTCGACTATAGACCCGGGATGGGTCGGGGACACGGCCACTGATCCCGCCGTGCTGTACTCTCCCAAGCTTTCAGGACAGTGTTCTGCACATAGTAAGTGTCCAGTAAATGCCACCGACTGATGGGTGGATCACCTTAAACATGCAAGAGGGTCTGCAGCCCTCGTCACCGGTCAGCCGCATTCGATATTCCAACATCCCCTGCGATGCGGGGATAAGAGGGGCTCAACTCCCAACTCTTCGAACCGTCACTCCAGCTGCCTCCTCCCACCCCCAACCCCGCCTCGCTGAACTCGGTCCGGCCAGAGCCGGCTTCGCGCCGAAGCCTGAGCCTAGCGCTGCGATCTATCTGCTCCTTCAGTTTTATTCAACTACCTATTAATACTGCCATTAACTGCAACTCCAAACCGCAAGGGTCTATGACGGCCATCATCATCCCCGGACCCACAAAGCACTGCACTAAGCACTTGGGGGAGTGCGGCAGATCAAGACATGCAATCACTGCCAGGGAAGATGGACAGATATCGGTTTCCCAGTTGTGGAAACAAGTAGGTACTTCCTAAGTGCCGGTTCTATCAAAAGCACCGCACTACATGCAGGGAAAGAATTCACGGGTGGGAATTAAGCCACGGTCCCTGTCCCTCGGGGGGGGGGAATGCTGGGAAGACCGAAGAGATAAAAAAATAGTACAAATGGGTTGGATCGGAATGGCTGAATCGCGGAACGTAAGAAACGGATATGTACTCGGATCCACAAGTGCCGGGGACAGGGATGAAGTGTGCATGCGCCAGGGACAGTGTTGGGTGGAGGTTCTGAAGGTGTGGGGTGAAGGGGAAGGAGGGGACGAGTTCCAGGCTGGGGACCGGCGGGAGCCAAAGGGGATGAAAGCGGGACAGCCGAGAGCTAGGCACAACTTACGCAGTCTTTGCCAGAGGCGCTCGACCGTCACCTGCCTATCTGCATTTATATGTGGAGCGCCATGGTACCACAAGCCTCGTGTCTAACGGCCCCGTTAGACTCTCCTTTCCCAGGGTGTTCAGTACAGCGCTTTGCCTATAGTAACTGCTCGATAAATACCTTCCATCAATTGGAATGGGGCATTTAGAGCATGAACTGTGTTCCCAAATGATTCCGTCGACCTGACGTAAACGTTATTGAATTACCCCCTTCGGAACTGCCTCCCATCTACTCGGGGCCCGGCAAACGCTGGAATGCCAATCCTGACCCAATCGCAGCCCAACGCTAATGGCAAGAGGACATGACACCGAAACCCAGCAGTTAGCAATCAGCCTGGAAGGCGGCGGCCGTTCTGACCCGGAGGCAGGCACTCACACCGACGTACCGCTGCTTGATGAATAAAGGAATACAAAAATTCAAGCAGGCACAGCATTCATTCACTCAATAGTATTTATTGAGCGCTTACTATGTGCAGTACTGAGCGCTTAGAATGTACAAATCGGCAAGGAGCCAGCCTGAACCAGTACCCAGAGGGACCGTCATACAGACGGAAGGCAATGATGGACGCCCAAGGGGGCCGGGGAGAACCTCGAGTCCCGGGGGAGTCTATCCTACTTTGCTTCCCAAGAGGTCCTGCGGTACCTCGGAGTCGCGCCTTCAGAGCGAAGCCAAACCTCTTCTGCATGAAGAATACAGAGACTAAGACCACGTTTTCTGCTGCCACCAGATGACTACAGAGGGAAAGGGCAGTAGACGAAAGGACGACTTTGAGATAACCACCCAAACAGCCCCCACCTACTGGGGGACAGGGTGAGTGAAAACAATAATCATCGCATTTATTAATCGCTTACCACGGGCCGGGCACCGTTCTAACCGCTGGGGTAGATAGAAGGTAATTGGGTCGTCCCACGTAGGGCTCTCGGTCTTACTCCCCATTTTTACAGATGAGGGAACTGAGGCACCGAGAAGTGAAGCGACTTGACAGCCGACAAGTGGCGGAGCCGGGATTTGAACCCATGACCTTCTGACTCCCAAGCCCATGCTCTATCCACTCTGCCAATCCTAAAGGCCACTACAGACCCAGAGGGGCACCACGTGCACACTTACACAAGCCGAAGAACGCTGGAGAGAAGCCCCCAGTCATCACCACACTCAGTGACAAAGGTTGAAGATCAGATTAGGAGGACTACTGGGGAAGGGTGATAAACTCCACAGCTGAGACCCTAACCAGAGGATTTCCCAATCGACTCTATAACTCTTCTAACTCCCCTCTCTGGTTGACCCTTCACTCCACTGCCCGAGCTATTTTTCTAAAACAGAAATAAAATTTTTTCTGACATTTTAGAAGAATATTTTCCAAAAAAATTTCTCAAAGTTTTCGAAAATATTCTAAAATCTTTCCTAAAAACCTCTCTCCCCGGTTCTCGAGAACCGGCAAGGCTGTCCAGTTCCTCTTCAGATCAAGCAGAAACTCCTGCCCGTCAGCTTTAAGGCGCTCCATCGTCCCTCTTGACTCATCCTCCCTCTCGTCTCCCGCTACAGCCCAGGCTGCCATTTTTTCCCTCATCGCCATCTTTCTCATCTCTCCCACAGCCTCCTCTTACTCACACCCTCCCTTTCTTCCCCTTCACACCCAGCGAGACCACTGCTCTCTCCATCTCAAAAGCACTCTGTAATCTCTCCAGGAGGCCTCCTCTGATAAATCTCTCATCCTCCCCAACCCTCTATTTCCCCACAAATGACCCTTCGTCGCCTTCTCCTAACTCAAAGACGTGTACGTTCTCTTAGAATTTCTGCATATTCTCTTCCTTCCCCTAGGCTGTAATTGTTTTAATGGCATCTGTCCTACTAGTATGTAATCTCCTGGCGAACATGCCATCATGCCTGCTAGTCCCACTGTATTCTCCCATACACTTAGTTCAGGGTTCTGAACAGAAAAGGCATTTAATGAATTCTAGTTGTAGTAATATAAGAAGTATAAAGGGTGTTTATTGAGCACCGAGTGGGTGCGATGTCCTGTACTGATTGTTTGGAAAAGTACGGCAGAAGCGGGGGACACACTAGGAGAGAAGACGATACAAATACACACAGATTGGATCATGGGGATAAATTAAAGACTGTAAAACTGATCATACCTGGTGTGTGGGTGAGTGGGGGGGAGTGTGCAACCATCCTCAATGGCATTTACTGAGCACTCACCACATACAGAGCACTGTACTAAGCACCCGGGCGAGTACGACAGTCGGTAGACACATTCCCTGCACACAAGGGGCTTAACGAGTCTGGAACGGGGGAGAGCGTGGGTGAGGGAGGGTGCAAATCAATGAAGAGGTCAATGGCAGCGGTGACCTGGGGTGAGATTTTTTTCGCTAGGAAACAAGTGCCGCGAATCACCTACCCAAACACAGTTACCCAGGTGTCATCCAGATGATCCTCGGAAGTCAGAGCGTCGCCCTGGGTGAAGAAGGGGTCCAGCTGGGCCGGTGACAGGGTGGTCTTCCGGGGCTGTCCGATCGCGGCAGGGCCGAACATCCCCGCGCCTGCTGGGGAAAGAGGCGCCGACGTCAGCGGGTTCGACCCCGGAGCTTCGGTTGACACCGTTAACTTGGAGATCGAGAGGAAGACTCGAAAAGCCCTTCTTTTACTTTCCCCCCCACTTAATGGAAAGTTAAAACTCGCTTGTTCAAGACCTCTGCCCACTGTTGCCAAGCCGTACTTTCCTAGCATCCGGTCCAGTGCTCCGCACAGAGTAAACGCTCAATAAAGATGACTGAATGAACAATTCGCTTGCATGTACCCACCTCGGCGCTTAGTACGGCGTCTGGGACCCAGTAATCACTTAAATACTGCTATTATTATTATTATTATTACCAGAGTGCGAGAGAGAGGGGAAGGATTTGTAAACGGGAGGCAGGGTGAGCATCTGTAGTCTGTAAGACTCATTAACCAGTGACATGGTGATCTTGGGTCACCTCTGGGAGGGAGACCGGATTTGCTAGGGTGGAGCAGAGGCCGGGATCATGGGCGACTCTGCGGCCCGCCTCTGCGACTCACAAGGCCGCACAGCCCTCTTCCTGGAGGCGTTGCTCAGCTCGCCCAAACGCAACCTCCTCGCCAGCAGCTTCTCAGCTCTCCCCCAACTCAACCCCTCTTCCACATCATCCCTCCTTTCCCGCTGCTCACCAGTGCGCCCTTCCCATGCTCCCCTTCTACCGGTGCTTTGCTCTGGACTCTCCGAGCCCCGGATGCATTACACTGAGGCCCATCTTCACTGAGGCCCGTCTTCCTCTCTTGGACTCTTTAAGCTCTCTGCAAGCAGCAGACTCGGTTGTAGTGCGCTCCCCAACACTTAGTACGGTGTTCCGATCCATCCCCTCGCTCACGTCGTTCACCCAGCCTGGAACCCTACGCCCTTTCTCTTCTCCGGACCCAATCCGACAGTCCACGCTCAAAGTCCTCCCAGGGCCCTTTTCGAGAGGCCTTCCCCAAGTAACTCCCAACTCCCAAACTCTCATCGGTCCGACCGCCGCCTCAAGGCCCGACGTATTGCTTTCACCCTTCCTCGGCAACGGTGTTAACGTTGATCAGCCCGTCTGTATGCATTTTCTTGTCTGCCCTGCCCAGCTGAAGGTAGACTGTGAGCCAAGAACACCTCGCGCTTTCCACCGGTGGTATTTATCGAGCCCTTATTACATGTAGGACGTTTCTAGATTCTCAAGACTACTGTGCAGCACCCAGGAACATTCAAGCTCAGAGAAGATACGTAAAGGAGGGTTGAATAGGGCCGGGGGAAGCGTCTTGGCACACTGGAAAGAGCCCAGGGTCTGCGAGTCAGAGGCCTCGGGTCCTAATCTCACTTCCACCACCTGTCTGTTGTGAGACCTGGGACGAGTCACTTAACTTTGCCTCAGTCCCCTCATCTGCAAAACGGATAATCAATACCCGTGCTCCCTCCTACTTAGGATGTGAGCCCCAGGTCGAACCAGATTTTTCTTCTGTCTACCCCGGCATTCAGTAGGGAGCCTGGCACAGAGTAAGCACTAAAATATCACCGTTACTGTTGTTAGGATTAGAAGGGCCTTAAAGACGGAAGATCAGAAGGCAATCCCAAGCGTAAATTTTTTAGTAACATTAAACCAAGGCCAGTCAACCATCTCCTCGGGTCAGAGCCCATAAAACCTTTGAGAGTTTCCCGCTGCTGAGAAGATGACGGAAGCAGCTCCCCGCCCACTTGGAGGGCAAGGGGTTTTTCTTTCTCTTCTACAGTTGTCAAATTTAAAGGTCACATGGTCTTCCCCAGGCATCTGTATCTGGCCTCAGCGAAATTTGGATACAACATCCACTAGGACGCGTTGGTAGGATACTAAAGTTTGTCTTTCCGCTGGGCGATTGACCGCATCCTAGCTTCCAACGCAGAATTACCCATCAGAATGGCACATCCAAATTAAGAAAGCTTAAAACTAGCATCAATCTGTGGGAAATACTGAGCTTAATTCTGAGGAACAGGAACACAAAAACACACAAGGAACCCACGTCGTGGAGTGAGTCGGTCCGCCGCTTACCTGTTCCTGATGACGCTGGGACAGGCCCACTCAGAGGACTCTGCATCACCGAAACACCGGGCTGAATTAAAACAGAAGAACGGGCTGAAGTCGATGACGGGGCTATTTCACATTCAAGATCTACAATACTAAGACTCCGAAGGACTCTAAAAAAAATTACCACGTGCCAGACACCACCGAGTTCGCCTCATTCGTGTGGCCAAGTGAAGCCCCGAAAATTGAACCCATTTCTGAGCGGGGCATGCCAAGATATGTCCATTTCCTCAACAGGGAGGTTTTTCCGGTCTCTAAATCGAATGAAAAGAGATGCAATCCCAGCCAACATTTCTACGAGGTGTTTCTTTTTACCAGATTCAACTTAAAAATCACAAACTCGGGTCGGTTGTCCCCCAGGGCTCGTTGGATTCATTCCAGAGAACAGGCATTTGATTCACCCTGTATATGACAACTGCAACATCCCGGAGAAGAAAGGTGAAGATGAGAACCCACAAATGTGGATTCTAAGGGAATAAAGGAGAAACTAGCAGACTCTGGACGTCAGCAGTCCCAGGCGGGGTGGGAGGAACCAAGCTTCAACCCGCCCTGATCCTTTCAGGGTCGCCCCAGAGGGAGTCAGGAGAAGGGGATAAGAGATGTGAGAGAGGAAACCTCAGCAGCTAAAAGAGTCTCAGACAACCCACCCGAAACTCTGAAAGACCGCAAAGAGGACGATCATTAGGGGTATCTCGGAGGGATACCCGGAAATCCCCAAGCTGGCCGAAGATCAAAATGGCAGGACTCTTGGCCCAGGAACCCCAGACAGCCCGACCTCCCACAGAATCCAGGCAATGGGCAAACCAGAGATGACGACGTCTGGGGGGGGCGGGAGGTGAATCTCACTTGCTGGCAAGAGGGACGCTGCCAGGAGGCCTGGTGGTGCCTTATGCTTGGGGGTCGGGGTGAATTAACCCGGAGCACTTGCTTGGTCGAAATCTTGGGATTCAGGGTCGGTCTAAGCCTAGGATCCGGGGAGCAGAGAGGGCAACCTCGGTCAAGAAGTCTCTATCTGCTCCTGAGCAGACTCTGAGTCTGCCTGACGCCCCGGGGATGGGGAGGGATGTTCGGGGTCTACAGGAACCACCGTGGATCTCCAGTAACCCAGTACAGACTGTCTTTCCATCCCAGCCCCTGGAAGAATGGCATTTTATTAGCAGGGGAGCGATGCACTCCTGATTTTTAAAAGGTTAACGCGCTCTGTGAGAGCCAGGAGAAACGATGGCCAATATTGCATCCAGATGAAAATGGGATCAACACACACTCTGACTCATTATTCCGAACAGGTAAAACACTGACGCAGCAGCCGCATTGGTTTGGGGGGAAGAGACCGGGATCACCTAGAGATTCGCCTAAGGAGGCATTCTTTTCTGCACATCATGCTCCACTGTATAGTGCTCTCCCAAGCATTCAGGACAGCGCTCTGAACACAGTAAGGACTCAGGTGCCACTGACCAGCTGACTGCAAAGAATCACTGGAGCGGTTTGGAGGTGAATCGGCCGATGTTTATATACCGACCCCTCAACCTTAATGAGGATTTATGCCCACGTGGGTTACTCTGGGTGTCTCGGGGCCCCGCTCCTAAGACCGGTGACGAAACGCCGTTACCCCTTGTCTCCTGGAAGCCAAAGGCGTGGACCCGAGGCCAGGGCTGGACAGCTCATCGTAGATACTTCTCACCGGCGGGGCACCGCTCTTGTCCTTGGGGGCCGGCACGACGGGTTGGGGCGGGGACCCTGCTGGAAAGAGGAAAAGGCCAACGGAAAGATGAGGGGCGGAGGAGGGGAGAAGAGAGGAGGAGGACGGGAGCAGGCGCAGCCGAGGGAAGGTCGCAGGAGCCCTCGCTTAGCTCCCCGTCGGAGGACTCCATCAGCTCCCCAGGGAAGGAGAGAGTCCAGAACGCTTCCGTCTTCTAGGCCTTGAACACGATCTGCATCAGACTGTTACCGCGTGTGGGAGAAATACAGGATTCTCTTTTTTTTCTTTCTAAGCCCTGGATCAAAGCTGAATTTAAATAGCAATTTGTGTGCTGGCAACCGTCATTTGGAGAACAGCTCATTTCCTCCAAAGAGAGTGGGAAACCTGACTCTCTTTCCTAAGAAAATCTAGGCTCGCAATTCCTCTCCTCCCACTCTCTTCTGCACTAATGCACTTGAATTTGAAACCCTTTATTCACGCCACCACCCCCCCGAGTCCCGCGGCACTCACGTACCTATCGCCCGTCATTTCTTTGCTTATATTAACCTCCGTCTCCCCATCGAGACCATCAGCTCCTTGACAGCAGTGACCACGTCTACCAGCTCTGTTGTTCCGCACCCTACCAAGCGCTCGGGTCAGTGAGTACTCAGTAAATACCAACGGATTGAAGTCCACAGCAGATGGTCAAGTTCTATTTTGGGGGCTTTGACTGTTTACGCGCTCGACTGTCAGCCTCCTAACGGCAGGGGTCACACTGTCTTTTGCATAATTTTTGTGTTGTCGTAACCGTAAGCACTCTACAGGTGGGAATCAGCCCTGGACCTCATACCTGAGCTGGGAGTCACAATCGAAAGAATAAAGAGAAGGAGAGGGGACTGGGGACAGAAACGTTGTCCTCTCCCAGTGGCCCAATTCTGTAGTTCGCATCCAATGTACACTTGCCAAATCCCACCCAGTGCATGAATGGATGCCACCAGGCCCCGAAAGACCTGAGGTTCTTTCAGTTTGCTGTTGAGCAAATCTAAGCATTTGTGATGCTCAGGCCTGAGGACGCCTGAGGTGGCATTCCTCAGTCGCTTTTCATTTTAACCAGCGGCCCGACTGGGGGCTTCTGGTTGCCTGTATTTGACCGACTTGGAATCTCCAGTCATTCTATTACAGCAGCTCGGACTCACATGGTCTGAAACTCTTGGCAACGAATAAAAGACTGTAAATTTAGAGGCTGGATAAACCCTGCGCCGTTCACCTCTACACAAAGCAGACCGTCCTTTCCGTCCCCAAAGTACCTGAGAGCCTTTACCTACCAGCATGCAGCGGAGACCTCATTTCCATGACCCCAACTGAAGGAACACTGAAAGAACGAGGTTGTGGGGTCGCGGGGGCCGGCAAATCCCCCATTAGAAATCCAGGTAAAAACTGCGCACCGGCTCCGGGCTTCGGCGAGGTAGGCGAACCAAGCATCATTGGCTCGGCTCCTGGATCGTGGAGAGGCAGAGAAAGAATTAGGTACCGCCTAGCTTCCAAGGACAAAAACAGAAGTTTCTGACGAAACGGAGAAAGGCAGACACCCCAGTTGGAGTGCACCGTGAGCAAAAAAAAAAAAAAAAAAAAGATGCTCTTTAACGGCGTTCCGATTCCGACGCAGGTCTGCCTTGGGAAAAAAATGCTTCTAAATGTTTTTTTGAAATTACTGCAGCAGATTGCTGCCTGGCAGGCTGGGAGGAGTTGGGCGGGGGAGGGTCTCGCTGTCTGTCTCGGCCTCCCCTCCCTTCTCCCCCTCACTCTCTCCCTCCCCAATCCAACACCGGGAGGAGGAAGCTCAGCATGAACAGACCCGGGACACAGTCTGCCCCGCGACGCTCACCGTGCCCATGAAAGGCCCGGGGACCGAGGATGAGCAAAGGAGATGCTCTCTCCCACCACCACGAGCCCTTGGAGAACCGTCCCAAAGGTCCCTTCAGTAGGACTTCCCCGACCATAAGCCGGGAGTCGATTGCTCCCACGCGACCACAAGGACATGCCAACTCACACCCTGCCCCCCGCTCTCTGATGCTACAGCTGATGGGAACCCACTCGCTGCCTGCCGAAACTTAAGTGGGCAAGAAGCCAGCCCACAGGACCTGACGAATTCCCCCGATCGCTCAGGCTCACAACTTGCTCCGCGTCTCCCGGCACTGGGGGAGGACGAGGAGGAGGGACACGGAGTCCAAACGAAAGGTCCTGTCCCCTGGACCTGGAGCGCCCGACCGGAGGTACGCTCACTCACCGAGTAGGGGGGCCGGCTTCTTCCCTACCTCCCCATTCCCGGGGAAAAAAGGAGAGTGGAGCAGGTGGCAAGGGAAAGAAAAAGGACAGTTAGAGGGGCTACCTGGACCGGAGGAAAAATCACAGACCCGGGAGTCAGGAGGACTCTGTCGACTGGGTAACTTTGGGCAAGACACCACTTCTCTGCGCCTCATTATTAATAATAATAATAACCTTGGTATTTGTTAAACGCTTACTATGTGCCGAGCACCGTGCTTAAGCGCTGGGGTAGATACAAGGTAATCGGGTTGTCCCACGTAGGGCTCACAGTCTTCATCCCCATTTTACAGAGGAGGGAACTGAGGCACAGAGAAGTGAAGTGACTTGCCCAAAGTGTAAATTCATTCATTCATTCAATAGTATTTATTGAGCACTTACTATGTGCACAGCACTTTACTAAGCGGTTGGAATGTACAAATCGGTAATAGAGACAGTCCCTGCCTTTTGACGGGCTTACAGTCTAATCGGGGGAGACACAGATAAGAATAGCAATAAATAGAATGAAGGGGATGAACATCTCATTAAAACAATAGCAAATAAAGAGTGACAGAGCCGGCATTCGAACCCGTGACCTCTGACTCCCAATCCCAGGCTCTTGCCACTAAGCCGCGCTGCTTCTCTGTGAGCCCCACGTGGGACAACCTGACCTTAGTGCTTGGCACATAGTAAGCACTTAATAAATACCATTACTATTATTATGGGGGTAGAGTCTCTCTCTCTTTCTGTCTCTCTCTCCCTCCCGCCAGGATGACAGGACACGGAAAGTCAGAGGAACTGAAGAGTGGCAGGAGAAAGAGAAACAGGAGACAAGAGGGTCTACAGGGCAACTGAACTGTGGGATAAGTAAGTGGAGAGCTGTGAGGGGAAGAAACAAACAGATCAACATAAATCCGGAGGACGAGAACTGCAGAGAGGAGGTCACAAGAGTAAATGAGAGAGCGCGGATGAAAAGAATGGGCCTAATAAAACAAAGATTTATTACAAATCAGCAAAAGTGTCTGGACTAATCTCTACAGATGGAAAATAAGGATTTGCTTTCTTCCCTCAGGTCTAACCAGAAGAAAAGACGTGACGGTCACATCTGCTGAGAATTTTGCAACAAGACAGCGATGCCTTATATGCCCACCCCAATCCTCTCCATCTCTATCACCGCCCACCTAGGTGTTTCTCAAGAGGCCACGAAAAGTGTCTCACGCAGCCCCAGAGAAACCCAGACGGGTCCAACCGAGGTTGGTCAGAGATGGTTGGAAAGAGACACGGTCAAGTCGAGGGCCCAAGAGCTGCATGAAACCGACAGGTCGCGGGCTCTCCCGCCTCATGCAATTTCACGTCAGTCACAACGGGCTCGCCGTTACAGAGAGGACCGTTATCACCCTCTCACGGCAGGCCTAAGTGACCCTCTGCCCCGGCCTGCATGGCCTGGTGGAGCCATGAGAGCTCGGCTGGGTCGGTCTACCCCCTCAGCACTCCACGGCACCAGACACAGTTACCTCATCTGCAAAATGGGGATTAAGACTGTGAGCCCCACGTGGGACAACCTGACTACCTTCTATCTACCCCAGTGCTTAGAAGAGCACTTCATCTTTGACTCGGCTCTCTCGTTCACCCCACACATCCAATCCGTTACCAAAACCTGGTCTCACCTTTTAATATCACCAAGATCCGCCCTTTCCTCTCCACCCAAACGGCTACCTTAGTGCTACGGGCTCTCGTAATATCCCGGCTAGACTACTGTGTCAGCCTTCTCTCTCATCTCCCTTCCTCCTCTCTCTCCCCGCTCCAGTCTGCTGCCCGGCTCATCTTCCTACAGAAATGATCTGGGCCTGTCACTCCCCTTCTTAAAAACCGCCAGTAGTTGCCCATCGACTTCCGCACGAAACAAAAACTTCTCACTCTAGGCTTCAAGGCTCTCCATCACCTTGCCCCTTCCTACCTCTCCTCCCTTCTCTCTTTCTACTGCCCACCCCACACGCTACGCTCCTCTGCCGCCCACCTCCTCACTGTCCCCGGTTCTCTATCCCGCCATTGTCCCCTGGGCCACATCCTCCCGCAGTCCTGAAATGCCCTCCCTCCCCACCTCCGCCAAACGAATTCTCTTCTCCTCTTTAAAACCCTACTTAGAGCTCACCTCCTCCAAGAGGCCTTCCCAGACTGAGCTCCCCTTTTCCCTCTGCTCCCTCTACCCCCCTTCACCTCTCTGCAGCTAAACCCTCTTCTCCTCCCTTTCCCTCTGCTCCTCCCCCTCTCCCATCCCATCCCCTCAGCACTGTACTCGTCCGCTCAACTGTATATATCTTCATTACCCTATTTATTTTGTTAATGAGATGTACATCACCCTGATTCTATTTATTTGCTATTGTTTTAATGAGATGTTCTTCCCCTCGATTCTATTCGATTCTATTGACGGGCTTACAGTCCCCCGATTAGACTGTAAGCCCGTCAAACGGCAGGGACTGTCTCTATCTGTTGCCAACTTAGTTCATTCCAAGCGCTTAGTACAGTGCTCTGCACATAGTAAGCACTGAATAAATACTATTGAACGAATGAAGAGTGCTTGGCACAGAGTAAGCACTTAAACACCATCATTATTATGAATTATCATTAGCCCATCCAGGCTTGCCCTGCGCCTTGATAAACTCTACAGTGCTGAGAGGGGCTCGCTCATGACCGCTGTCCTCTCGGCAGCCTGGCAGGAAGGAAAATGTAAACGGATCCTTCCACGTCAATGCTGTTAAAAACTCCTCCCCACGGGCCTGGTTCAAGCCTCCCACCCCCTTCTATACTGTGAGCCCCCTCTCGAGGCAGAGGCCAAGTCATCTTTATCCTTTATCGCCTTTGCCTCCGGCGGTCAGCGCATTGCTTTGTACCCAGGAGCCAAATATAACTGAATGTTCCAAGTCTCATCTCCCGGAAATGCACAGGACAGAAAGAAAAGTACTGGAAAATGGGATCTGTGAAATGTTTACATAGGGAAAAGGTGCTGGTTTGGAGAACCCGGAGTTGCTGGGACAGCTCTAGCTTTAGTTCTTCTGGTTATTATTATCATAAGAGGGCAAGTCACTGAACTTCTCCATCCCTCGGTTACCTCATCCGTAAAATGGGTATTAAGAGCCCCACGCGGGGCAGGGACCGCGTCCGACCCGATTAGCGGGTATCTACCCCAGTCCTTAATAAAGTCCAGTCCTTTTGTCCCAGGCCTGGCACAAAATAAGCATTTAACTACCATTAAGTGTAAAAAAAAAAAAAAAAAAAAAGAGCAAGCAGGTCTCAGGGGTTGTTAGACCGAGAAGGTCAAATTCAGGAGCTTCCAAGGCAGGGAAAACGGTGGTGACGGGGGAATGGTGGTGATGTTGGGGGGGATGGGGGAAAGTCATTAACTTTCCGGTGACTGGAAAGTTAATAGGAGATGATTTTGCAGTCTAGAGTTCAGGTGCGGGCGGATCATTCAGATGGACCTATTACAGAGGCAACGGACGAGACTGCAAGGCAGGCGAGAAGTATGAGCCTCCGGAGACAATATCAACAGTAACCGGGGTATTGGCTAAGCACTTACTATGTGCCAAGCACTGTACTGGGCACCGGGGCGGATACGTGACGATGGGGTCCCACTTAGGGCTCACGGCAGCAGTAGGAGGGAGATCGGGCAGTGAATCCCCATTCTGAAGGTGACGAAACAGAGGCATGGTGAAGCCAAGAGAAGTTACCCCAGGTCACAGAGAAGTTCAGTGGCAGAACCAGGATTAGAACCCAGGGTCCTCTGCCTCCCAGGTCCGTGCTCTTGCCATTAGGCCACGCCGCTCCTCAATGACTGGCAGGGAACGTGTAGAGAGCATCGCTCCAGTTAGACAGGGAGAGGAGAAGACTCGGCCAGGGAGACAGAGAAGAGGCAGCCTAGAGCCAAGAAGGGAACAGCGAGACCGAGGGAGTCTCCTAAAATCCGGGAGCGACCCCGAGCCTCGGCTCTGAGGCTTTCGGATGGAGAACCTCTGGGCGGGGACCGGTCGTAGGTCTTCAAAACGCCCTCTTTCCAAGTCCGCTGGGGCGCCGGATCCGACAAGCAAGGAGACTGGCACGGAGGCAGCACCTGGCCACAGGCCTTCCGAGGTCGGTGGGCGTAAGCCCCGCTCACAGCTTAGGTGATGACGACCTGGGTAACGGCGGAGGCGCTTCCCTTCCACCACCACCTTGTGATTGGCAGGATTCCCGCTGGGAATGTCTTAGGGGGCCTCTTCGCTGAGAAACCTTCAATATCGACGACGGCGGAGCCGGGGCGGGATTCCAGGCCTCCCGGTTCCCCTCCCTGCGCTCTCTCCTAGTGAAAAAGAGCAGGGCAGCTAACGCTCACCTTCTTACTCCACCTCCAACTCGTCTATCCCGCCACCCATCTCTTCCCCGCCTCTGGCCTGGAACATCCTCCCTCCTCATGTCTGACAGATAATTACTCACTTCAAAGCCTTACTGAAGTCACATCTCCTCTGAGATGCCTTCCCTGATTTCCCTTCTCCCACTCCCTCCTGCATTTGCTCCTTTTATTCATGCCCCGCACTGCTTACGCCCGTATCTGCCGTTTCTTTATATTCATGGCAGTCTCCCCCTCTAGAGGTATGCTCACTGTGGGCAGGGAACGCGTCTCTTTCTCCTTGGACTGTAGCCTCCCAAGTGTCTAGTACAGTGCTCCGCACACAGTAAGTGCTCAATAAATACAACAGACTCAATGAGAGAGGCAGAAGAGCAGCAGAAACAGAACCTCTTAGGGGCTTACTGTATGGAGAATAATAACGATGGCATCTGTTAAGCGCTGACTATGTGCAAAGCACTGTTCTGAGAACACCGTACTAAGCGCTGGGAGGGAATTCACGCGGAGGAATTAAACACAGTTCCTTGGGCAGGGGAGATTCACAGTCTAGAAAAGGGCAGAAGGTAGTCTATTATACTTTTCTAAGCACTCACTGTGTACCAGGCACTGTACTAAGAGGTGGGGTGGATACAACCCTGATTGACGGCACCTAGTCTGTGCCCCAATCGGGGCTCGTGGTCACAGCGCTCAGAACAGCGCTTGGCACAGAGTAAGTGCTTAGCAAATACTACAACTATTATTGTTATCTAGAGTGGAGAGAGAACCAGTTCTCCAACCCCATTTTACAGGCGAGGCGACATGTGTAAAATGGAGATTAAGACCGTGAGCCCCACGTGAGGCAAGCTGATTACCTTGTTTCAGCCCCAGTGCTTAGAACAGTGCTTGGCACATATAGTGAGCGCCTAACAAATACCGTCATCATCAAGTCACGAGCCTGGCCCGGTGTTACCCGGCAGCCGAAAGGGGAGGCGACCCAGTACTTCCCATGGAGCTTGCAGCAGCTGAGGAGCCCTCCTGGCACCCATTCGATCGCACTGATTAAGCGCTTACCCTGTGCACAGCACTTGGGAGAGTACAGTGCAACAATATCCTGCCCACGGCAAGCTTACAGTCTGGGGTCGGGGGAAACGGACAACAAAAACTAATAAATGACAGGTCTGTGGGGCTGGGAGAGGGGATTCATTCATTCATTCCTTCATTCAATTGTAGTTATTGAGCGCGTACTGTGTGCAGAGCACTGTACTAAGCGCTTGGAAAGTATAATTTGGCCACAAATAGAGACAATCCCTGATCACAACGGGCTCAAAGTCTAAATGGGGGTGGGGGGAGACAGATAACAGATTAAGTAAAGAGCCAGCCCAGCGGGGCGGCGGCAGGAGGAGACTGGAAAGCAGCATGGTGTAGTGGGTAGAGCAGGGCCTGGGAGTCAGGTCATGGGTTCTTATCCCGCTTCCACCACTTAACATTATTATCATCAATCGTACTTATTGAGCGCCCACTGTGTCCCAAGCACTTCACTTCTCTGTGCCTCGGTTCCCTCATCTGGAAAAGGGGGCTGAAGCCCGCGAGCCCCACGTGGGACAACCTGATGGCTTTGCACATAGTAAGCGCTTAACAAGCACCATCATCACCACCATGGTACTATGCGCTTGGGAAAACATAATAATAATAATATTGGTATTTGTTAAGCGCTTACCATTGGCCTAGCACTGTTCTAAGCAGCATGGCTCAATGGAAAGAGCTTAGGCTTACGAGTCAGAGGTCATGGGTTCTAATCCTGGCTCTGCCACCTGTCAGCTGTGTGACTTTGGGCAAGTCACTTAACTTCTCGGTGCCTCAGTTACCTCATCTGTAAAATGGGGATTAAGACTGTGAGCCCCACGTGGGACAACCTGATTCCCCTGTGTCTACCCCAGTGCTTAGAACAGTGCTCTGCACATAGTAAGCGCTTAACAAATACCAACATTATTATTATTATTAAAATGGAGATTAAGAATGTGAGCCTCCTGTGGGACAACGTGATTACCCTGTATCTATCCCAGCGCTTAGAACAGTGCTTGGCACATAGTAAGCGCTTAACAAATACCAACATTATTATCATTATTATTATTATTATTATTATTAAGCACTAGGTGGATAGAAGGTCATCAGGTGACCCACGTGGGGCTCACAGTCAGCACGGTGTAGCGGAAAGAGCCCGGGCCTGGGAGTCAGAAGGTCATGGGTTCTAATCCCCCACTCTACCACTTGTCTGCTGTGTGACCTTGGGCCAGTCACTTCACTGTGCCTCAGTGACCTCCTCTGTAAAATGGGGGTTAAGTCCGGGAGCCCCACGTGGGACAACCTGCTGACCCTGTATCATTCATTCATTCATTCAATAGTATTTATTTAGGGCTTACTATGTGCAGACCGCCGTACTAAGCGCCTGGAATGGACAAATCGGTAACAGATAGAGACAGTCCCTGCCCTTGGACGGGCTTACAGTCTAATCGGGGGAGATGGACAAAGACAATAGGAATAGACAGAATGAAGGGGAAGAACATCTCATTAAAACAATAGCAAATAAATCGAATCAAATAAATATCCACCCCAGCGCTTAGAACAGTGTCTGGCACATAGTAAGCACTCAACAAATATCCTCCTCATCATTACTCATCCCCGTTTTACAGGTCAACGAGACCCGGAGACGTGACACGGCTTGCCCAAGGCCACCCCGCTGACGAGGGGCGGGATTCGAACCCACGGCCTCAGACTCCCCCGCCGCCTCTCACGGGGCCTCATCCCGGCCCCTCCGCCCTGTATCATCCTCAAAGCAGCGTGGCTCAGTGGCAAGAGCCCGGGCTGGGGAGTCAGAGGTCATGGGTTCCAATCCGGGCTCTGCCGCCTGTCAGCTGGGTGACTGTGGGCAAGTCACTTCACTGGGCCTCAGTTCCCTCAATCTGTCAAATGGGGATGAAGACGGGGAGCCCCACGTGGGACCACCTGATGACCCCGTATCTCCCCCGGCGCTTCGAACAGGGCTCTGCACCTAGTGAGCGCTTCCCAAATATCAATCGTATTGAGGGCTTTCTGCGTGCAAAGCACTGCAGGAAGCGCTGGGGAGAGCAGGGTCTGACAGCGCCGAGCTCCCGGGCTGGAGGGGCCCCGGCCGGGGGGGGGGAGGGGAGGGATGGAGGAGGACGACGACGATGAGGGGCCCGGGCCCCGCCGGACTGGCTCGGATCTGGCCCAGCGCTTGGCAGAGGGTCGGCGCCTGAGGAGGCCCGTCAGGAGGAGGAGGAGCGGGGGGGGGGGGGGGCGGGGGAGGGGGGTCACGAACCTGCGGGGGGCGGCTGCGGGTCGAGGGCGAAGGCGGCCATGGCGGCGGGGGCCGGTCAGGAGGGGCCGGGGCCGGGTCGGCCGGGGCCGGGTCGGCCGGGGCCGGGTCGGTCGGTCAGGGCGGCCCGGCCTCTCCTCCCTCTCCCAATTTTCAAAAATGGAAGCGGCGGCGGCGCCGGCTGCGAGGCATGACGGGCTCGACCCCTCCCGCCCTGACGTCACTTCCGCTCCAGCCGCCCTGGCGCCCGCCGCGCGGCGTTCGGCTCTGCGCCTGCGCGCTGAGCCAGGGCCGGGAGGAGAGGGGGGAGGGAGGAGGGGTTCTGCGCCTGCGCGATGCTCCAGGGCCCGGGGCGGGGGGGAGGGGGGAGGGAGAGAGAGAGAGAGGGGCCTCTGCGCCTGCGCGCTGCTCCAGGGCCGGCAGGAGGAGGGGAGGTGGGGGGAGAAGAGGGGGCGCTGCGCCTGCGCACTGAGCCGGTTGGGGGAGGTGCGATGGGCCGCCCCGGGCCGCCCCTGCCCGCCCTGCAGCCATTCATTCATTCATTCATTCATTCACGCCATTCATTCATTCATTCATTCGCATTTATTGAGCGCGTACTATGTGCAGAACCCTGGACTAAGCCCTCGGAATGCACTATTGGGCAACAGATAGAGATCATCCCTGCCCAGTGACGGGCTCACGGGCTTCTGAGCGCTTTCTCTGCGCAGAGAACACTACTTCATAATGATAATAATTATGGTATTCGTTAAGTGCTTACTGTGCGCACAGCACTGTTCTAAGCGCTGGGGTAGATACAGGGTCATCAGATTGTCCCACGTGGGGTTCACAGGCTTTAATCCCCATTTTTACAGATGAGGTCATTGAAGCACAGAGTAGTGAAGTGACTTGCCCGAGGTCACAGAGCAGACAAGCGGCAGAGTCGGGATTAGAACCCACGACGTCTGCCTGCCAGGCCCGGGCTCTTTCCACTAAACCGCGCTGCTTCTCTACTTAGGGTAGTCTACATCCAATCCGCTTTATTAAGCGCTTACTGGGAGCAGCGCGGCTTAGTGGAAAGGGCCTGGGCTTGGGAGGTCATAAATTCTAATCCCGCCTCTGACACTGGTTTTCTTTTTTTTTGTATTTGTTAAGGGTTTACTATGAGCCAAGCACTGTTCCAAGTGCTGGGGGAGATACGAGGTGATCTGGTTGGCCCACATGGGGATCACAGTCTTAATTCCCATTTTCCAGATGAGGACACTGAGGCACAGATAATTCATTTAATAGTATTTGTGGAGCTCTTACTATGTGCAGAGCACTGTACTAAGCACTTGGAATGTACAAATCGGCAACAGATAGAGACAGTCCCTGCCCTTTGACAGGCTTAGAGTCTAATCGGGGGAGACAGACAGACAAGAACAATGGCAATAAATAGAATCGAGGGGAAAAACATCTCATTAAAACAATAGCAAATAAATAGAATCAAGGTGATGTACATCTCATTAACAAAATGAATAGGGTAATGAAAATATATACAGTTGAGCGGATGATGACAGTGCTGAGGGGAGGGGAAGGGAGAGGGGGAGGAGCAAAGGGAAAGGGGGGAGAAGAGGGTTTAGTTGTGGAGAGGCGAATAGGTGGGGGGGGGAGTAGAGGGAGCAGAGGGAAAAGGGGAGTTCAGTCTGGGAAGGCCTCTTGGAGGAGGTGAGCTTTAAGTAGGGTTTTGAAGAGGGGAAGAGAATTAGTTTGGCGGAGGTGAGGAGGGAGGGCATTCCAGGACCACGGGAGGATGTGGCCCGGGGGTCGACGGCGGGATAGGCGAGAACGGGGATCGGTGAGGAGGTGGGCGGCAGAGGAGCGGAGCGTGCGGGGTGGGCGGTAGAAAGAGAGAAGGGAGGAGAGGTAGGAAGGGGCAAGGTGATGGAGAGCCTCGAAGCCTAGAGTGAGAAATTTTTGTTTTGTGTGGAGGTTGATAGGCAACCACTGGAGGTTTTTAAGAAGGGGAGTGACATGCCCAGAGCATTTCTGCAGGAAGATGAGCCGGGCAGCGGAGTGAAGAATAGACCGGAGCGGGGACAGGAGGGAGGAAGGGAGATCAGAGAGCAGGCTGACACAGTAATCTAGCCGGGATATTATGAGAGCCTATACCAGTAAGATAGCCATTTGGGTGGAGAGGAAAGGGCGGATCTTGGCGATATTATAAAAGTGAGACCGGCAGGTTTTGGTGACGGATCGGATGTGTGGGGTTGAACGAGAGAGACGAGTCAAAGATGACACCAAGGTTGCGGGTCTGAGAGATGGGAAGGATGATCGTACCATCCACGGTGATAGGGAAGTCAGGGAGAGGACCGGGCTTGGGAGGGAAGATGAGGAGCTCAGTTTTGGTCATGTTGAGTTTTAGGTGGCGGGCAGACATCCAGGTAGAGACGTCTTGGAGGCAGGAGGAGATACGAGCCTGAAGGGAGGGGGAGAGGATAGGGGCAGAGATGTAGATCTGTGTGTCATCTGCCTAGACATGATAGTTGAAGCCGTGAGAGCGAATGAGTTCACCGAGGGAAGAAGAGAAGTGACTTGCCCATAGTCACACAGCTGACAAGTCCACTTGTTTTATTTTGTGGTCTGTCTCCCCCGTTTAGACTGTGAACCCACTGTCGGGCAGGGATTGTCTCTGTCAGTTGCCCAATTGTACATTCCGAGGTCTTAGTTCAGTGCTCTGTACATAGTAAGTGCTCAATAAATATGATCGAATGAATGAATGATTGTCTCTGTTGCCCGACTGTACATTCCGAGGACTTAGCACAGTGCTCTGCACATAGTAAGCGCTCAATAAATACGACCGAACGACTAAATGAAAGTGGCAGATCGGGATTAGAACCCACAACCTCTGACTCCCAGGCCCAGGGTCTTGTTACTGAGCCACGCTGCTTCTGCTGTGTGACTTGGGGCAAGACACCTCCACTCTCTGGGCCTCAGTTACCTCATCTGTGAGGTTGAAGACTGTGAGCCCTACGTGGGGCCACCTGATGACCCTGTATCTACCCCAGTGCTTAGGGCAGTGCTTGGCACATGGTGAGCACTTAACGAATGCCATCATCATTATCGTTATTACTAACGATAATGGCTTGGGCAAGTACAACACAGTAATAAAGAGTGACAGTCCCTGCCCACAGCGAGCTCGCAGTCTAGGGGACTGGAGTCATTACCTTGTGGTTGTGTTTAGCGCCAATGGATTAATTAATTAATGGATTTTGGAGTGAATTAATAATAATAATAGTACTTGTTCAGTATTTACTGTGTGCCAGGCGCTGGGGTGGATCCCAGGAAATCGGGTTGAACCCGGTCCCTGTCCCAAGTGGGGCTTACAGTCTCGATCCCCATTTTACAGATGAGGCACCCGAGGCCCTGAAAAGTGAAGTGACTTGCCCAAGGTCACACAGCAGACAGCTGGGGGGGAGGGGATTGGAACTCGCGACCTTCTGCCTCCCAGGTCTACACTCTACCCCCGGGCCGTGCTGCCCTTTGGAAGGCCCAATGACTCGACTTAGATTAGCGTACTTGGGACCCATAATCAGGAGGACTGATTCCTTGGAGAAGACACTGATGCTAGGAAAAATCCAGGGAAAAGGTGGAAGAGGAAGACAGGCAGCTAGATGGAAAACTATAACGGAAGAACCATTAGAAAGGTTACAGTGCTTGGCGCATAGTAAGCGCTTAACAGATGCCACAATTATTATTATTATTATTAATACCCATTTTACAGACTGAGTAAAGCAACTTTCCCAAAGTCACCCAGCAGGCAGGTCGTGAAGCTGGGATTAGAACCCAGGTGCTCTGACTCCCGGCCCCCCACTCTTTTGTGCTGTGGGATCCCGGCCAAGTCATTTCGCTTCTCTGGGCCTCAGCTCCCTCATCTGTAAAATGGGCATTGGGACTGGGTCCAACCTCATTTGCTTGGATCCGCTCCAGCATGATGCCTAGCACATGGTAAACACTTGACAGATTATTGTTATTATAATATTATTTATTGTATATTATAATACACAATATTATATTATAATAATTATAAGATTAAAATAATATTATGGATATTATCATTAATATTATTAATATTGTTATTGTTTACACTAGGCCCCACTGCTTCTACTGCGAAAGCTACATGAGTACAGGGCCTATGAGAGGGAGGACAGACCCTTCAGCTTCTAATAATCGACGCCTGAGCAATGTTCATTCATTCATTCAATAGTATTTATTGAGCGCTTACTATGTGCAGAGCACTGTACTAAGCGCTTGGGATGAACAAGTCGGCAACAGATAGAGACAGTCCCTGCCGTTTGACGGGCTTACGGTCTAATCGGGGGAGACGGACAGACAAGAACAATGGCAATAAATAGAGTCAAGGGGAAGAACATCTCGAAAAACAATGGCAACTAAATAGAATCAAGGCGATGTACAATTCATTAACAAAATAAATAGGGTAACGAAAATATATACAGTTGAGCGGACGAGTACAGTGCTGTGGGGATGGGAAGGGAAAGGTGGAGGAGCAGAGGGAAAAGGAGAAAAAGAGGGTTTAGCTGCGGAGAGGTAAAGGGGGGATGGCAGAGGGAGTAGAGGGAGAAGAGGAGCTCAGTCTGGGAACGCCTCTTGGAGGAGGTGAGTTTTAAGTAGGGTTTTGAAGAGGGAAAGAGAATCAGTTTGGTGGAGGTGAGGCGGGAGGGCATTCCAGGACCGTGGGAGGACGTGACCCAGGGGTTGACGGCGGGATAGGCGAGACCGAGGGACGGTGAGGAGGTGGTCGGCAGAGGAGCGGAGCGTGCGGGGTGGGTGGTAGAAAGAGAGAAGGGAGGAGAGGTAGGAAGGGGCAAGGTGATGGAGAGCCTTGAAGCCTAGAGTGAGGAGTTTTTGTTTGGAGTGGAGGTTGATAGGCAACCACTGGAGTTGTTTAAGAAGGGGAGTGATATGCCCAGATCGTTTCTGCAGGAAGATGAGCCAGGCAGCGCAGTGAAGAATAGACTGGAGCGGGGCGAGAGAAGAGGGAGGGAGGTCAGAGAGAAGGCTGACACAGTAGTCTAGCCGGGATATAACGAGAGCCCGTAACAGTAAGGTAGACGTTTGGGTGGAGAGAAAAGGGCGGATCTTGGCGATATTGTAGAGGTGAAACCGGCAGGTCTTGGTAACGGATAGGATGCGTGGGGTGAACGAGAGAGACGAGTCAAGGATGACACCGAGATTGTGGGCCCGAGAGACGGGAAGGATGGTCGTGCCATCCACGGTGATAGAGAAGTCTGGGAGAGGACCGGGTTTGGGAGGGAAGATGAGGAGCTCAGTCTTGCTCATGTTGAGTTTTAGGTGGCGGGCCGACATCCAGGTGGAGACGTCCCGGAGGCGGGAGGAGATGCGAGCCTGAAGGGAGGGGGAGAGGACAGGGGCGGAGATGTAGATCTGCGTGTCATCTGCGTAGAGATGGTAGTCAAAGCCGTGAGAGCGGATGAGTTCACCGAGGGAGTGAGTGTAAATTGAGAACAGAAGAGGTCCAAGAACTGACCCTTGAGGAACTCCAACAGTTGATAATAATAATAATAATAATAATAATAATAATAATGTTGGCATTTGTTAAGCGCTTACTATGTGCCGAGCACTGTTCTAAGCACTGGGGTAGACACAGGGGAATCAGGTTGTCCCACGTGGGGCTCACAGTCTTAATCCCCATTTTACAGATGAGGTAACTGAGGCACAGAGAAGTTAAGTGACTTGCCCACAGTCACACAGCTGACAAGTGGCCGAGCAGGGATTCGAACCCATGACCTCTGACTCCAAAGCCCGTGCTCTTTCCACTGAGCTACGCTGCTTCAACAGTTAAAGGATGGGAGGGGGAGGAGGCTCCAGCGAAGGAGATCGAGAATGACCGGCCAGAGAGGTAAGAGGAGAACCGGGAGAGGACAGAGTCCGAGAAGCCAAGATGAGATAAGGTATGGAGGAGGAGGGGATGGTCGACAGTGTCAAAGGCAGCAGAGAGGTCAAGGAGGATTAGAATGGAGTAGGAGCCATTGGATTTGGCAAGAAAGAGGTCATGGGTGACCTTAGAGAGAGCAGTCTCGGTAGAGTGGAGGGGACGGAAGCCAGATTGGAGGGGGTCTAGGAGAGAATGGGAGTTAAGGAATTCTAAGCATCAATTGTAGACGACTCGTTCTAGGATTTTGGAAAGGAAGGGTAGTAGGGAGATAGGGCGATAACTGGAGGGGGAAGTGGGGTCGAGAGCGGGTTTTTTTAGGATGGGGGAGACGTGGGCATGTTTGAAGGCAGAGGGGAAGGAGCCCTTGGAGATTGAGTGGTTAAAAATAGAAGTTAAGGAAGGTAGGAGGGCAGGGGCGATGGTTTTAATAAGGTGAGAGGGAATGGGGTCTGAGGCGAGATAATACTGAAAATTAAGTACCCCATTCACATAGGTACACAGATACAAAAAAAATCTAGCTGAAAATCTAATTAGCATCTGGGCATCCTTACCCTTTGATCCTACCTAAATATATTATGGTTTTCATCGTAATTTTTAGGGGCTCACGTCACTCTGGTCAATAGTTTGAAGCTTGCACTTTTTATTTCCTTCTTGCAATCAGTGGTATTTGTTGGGTGCATAAAGCATGCACACTGAGGGGTGTAGTACGGTAGAGTCGGTCAGTCAGTCAAGCAAGAGGGTTTACTGTGTGCAAAGCCCTGAGGTAAGCATTCAGGAATGTGTGACTGAAGCATATTTGTATGATCTGGTTTTGGCCTCGGAGAGCTCCCAATCTAAACAGGTAGACGGACATTAAAATTAATTACAGGTAGAGGGATTGGGGATTTGCCGACCACTGTTTTCATGAAACCAATCAAAAGAGGGCGAACTGGAATCGTGCACACAGTAATGAGAACAGATTAATAACAAAATAGTCCAAATGAGCAATACAAAGGAGCTCAACGGTTCTTAGAGATTTTCCAAGCTCCTTAGCATTCCCGGCATTCTTGGTTCCAAATAGCCCAAACCTTCCTGGTAAGGGGCTGGGCTGCCCTTCAAGGAGGCTGAAATTCCCAGGGTTACGGGCCCTGAGACAGCCATTTACCCAGAGATTCTGCCCCCACCTGTTTAAAAGGAGCTGAAAGTGTGAAATCAAGGCAGCGTGGCTCAGTGGAAAGAGCCCGGGCTTGGGGGTCAGAGGTCTTGGGTTCAAATCCCAGCTCCGCCACTCGTCAGCTGTGTGACGTGGGCAAGTCACTTAACTTCTCTGTGCCTATTACCTCATCTGTAAAATGGGGATGAAGACAATGATCCTCACGTGGGACAACTTGATTACCCTGTAAATCTACCCCAGCACTCCAAACAGTGCTCTGCACATAGTAAGCGCTTAATACCTACATTATTAAAGGCATTTCTACGTTTGTTTCAGTCAGTCAGTCAATCACGTTTATCGAATGTTCACTGGGTGCACAGGACTGAACTGAGTGGTTGGAAGAGCCAGTCGGCTGTATTTATAGAGCACTTACTCTGTGCAGAGCACTGAACTAAACACTTGGGAGAGCACAATGCAGCAGTATAACAGACACCTTCCTGGCCCCCAGTGAGCTTACAGTCTAGAGGGGGACATTAATATAAATATAAACTAGTATCATTAATAATAACTAAATGAGAGATATGTATATGTGTCATGGGGCTGGGAAAGGGGATGAAGGAAGGGAGCAAGTCAGGGTGACGCAGAAGGGAGTGGGAGAAGAGGAAAGGAAGGCTTAGTCAGGGAAGGCCTCTTGGAGGAGGCTTTGAAGGGGAGGAGAGCTATCAGAAACAAAGAGGGAGGATGTTCCAGGCCAGAGGCAGGAGGTGGGCGAGATGTCGGTGATGAAATAGATGAGATGGAGGTAGAGTGAGAAGGTTACCATTAGAGGAGCAGAGGGTAGGGGCTGGATTATAGTAGGAGAGTAGCAAGCAAGCGGGGGAAGGTGGTTAAGTTTTTTAAAGCTGATAGGAGTTTCTGTTAGACGGGGAGGTGGACCGCCAACCCCCGGAAATTCTTGAGGAGCGGGGAAATGTGGTCTCAGCGTTTCTGTAGAAAAATGATCTGGGCAACAGGGGAGTAAGGACTGAAGTGGAGAGTGACAGGAGGCAGGGAGGTCAGTGAGCAGACGGATACAGTGATCAAGGTGGGATGGGGATGAGTGCTTGGATCAACGTGATAGCAGTCGGGTTGGCGAGGAAAGGGCAGGCTTTAGCAATGTCGTGAAGGTGGAACTGACAGGACTTGGTGAGTAATCGAATGGGCCAGTGGAATGAGAGAGAGGAGTCAAGGATAAGACTCCAGGCTGGAGAGACAAGGAAGGATGGTGGTACTATCTGCAGAGATGGGAAAGTCAGGGGGTGGACAGGTTCTGGTTGGTAAGAGAGGGAGTTCTGTTTTAAACATGTGAAGTCCGAGGTGATGGCAGGACATCCAAGCAGAGATATCTTGAAGGCAGGAGGAAATGCGAGACCTCAGAGAAGGAGAGAGATCGGGGCGGGGGACGTAGATCTGGGTGTCATCTGCAAAGAGGTGGTAGTTGGAGTCGTGGGAGTGAATGAGTTCTCCAAAGGAGGGGGTGTAGATGGAGAATAGAAGGGGACCCAGAATTGAACCTAGATGGACTCCCATGGTTAGGGGGGTGGGAGGCGGAGGAAGAGCCCATGAAAGTGACCTAGAGTGGCCAAAGAGATAAGAGGAGAACCAGTGTCAGTGAATCCAAGGATAGATAATGTTTCCAGGAGAAGGGGATGGCCGAGCGTGTGGAAGGCAGCTGAGAGGTCGAGGAGGATAAGGATGGCGTAGAGGCCTGGAAGATGCGAGACTTGAGCAGGGTTTAGCATGGGGAGAGGACAAGGAGCAATACTCTGAAGAGGAAAATCCTGCCAGGATGCTGTACCCGGTCTCCCGCCTCCCACTTCCTGCCTCTTCCAGCTAAGTATGACCTACCTGCAGCTGCAGGAATCATATAGCACTGCTCAGAAAACTCCATACTCCCTTCCTCAAGCACCTCTAAGAGGCCCTACTGCAGAGAGTAAATCACATCTAACTCTCCTGTCTCCGATCCACTGCTTGGGCAGCTCCCTCCCCCTGCCAAAACCACCCCACCCTGCCTCTAATGACCCCCAGAGCTCTTCTAAAAATCACCTCCTTTCCGAGGCCTAGCCCTACTCGGCTTCCCCTACCAGGAGAAAATTAGCATTGAGACATAAGCTTAATGCCTAAATTCCTCTAGGTTGTACACTCACATGAATAGGGAAAAGAGGGTAAAAATATTTTTAGGGAAATAATTTGTTAAAAAAAATCCCTCCAGTTATCGCCTCCCTTCTACCACTTCTCTCCAAACTTCTCGAGGTGCTTACACCCACTTGCTATCCTCCAATTCTCTCCTGGATCCCATCCAATCTGGCTTCTGCCCCCTTCACTCGACCGAAACAGTCCTCTCTCGGGTAATGGTGACCTTCTTCTCGCCAGATCCGGTGGCCTCTACTCCATCCTAATCCCCCTAGACCATTCAGTCGCCTGTGATGCTGTATACCACCGCCTTCTCCTTGAAACTTTATCCAACCCTGGCTTCACTGATACTGTCTTCTCCTGATTCTCCTCTTATCTCTCTAGCTGTTCCTTCCCGGTCTCTCCTGCTGGCTTCCCCTCTGCCTCCCACACTCAGACTCTACGGCCCCTTCTAATCTCGCTACACCTACTCCCTTGGACAGTTGATTTGTTCCCATGGCTTTAGTTACCTTCTCTATGCAGATGATTCCCAAATCCACCTCTCCAGCCCTGACCTTTCTCCTTCCCTGCAATCTCGCCTTTCCTCCTGCCTTAAGACCTATCTAGTTGAGTATCCTGCCCACACCTCACGTTAAACATGTCCAAAACTGAACTCCCAAATTTCCTACCCCAACCTTGCCATTCCCCATCTTTCCCAACACCGTAGAAAACACCACTACCCTCCCTATCCCACAAGCCCTTAACCTTGGCGTTGTCCTCGACCCATCTCTCTCATTCCACCCACGCATTCAATCTGTCACCTAATCCTGTGGGTCCCACCTCGGGACTTGGCCCAAATCTGCCCTTTACTCTCCATCCAAACTGCTTCCATGCGGATTCAAGCACTGATTACTCCTCCCTCCTCACTGTCCTCCCGGCCTCCTGTCTCTCCCCACTCCAATCCATACATCTTCTGCTGCATGGATCGTTTATACACAAAAAGTTCCGTCTGTGTCTCCCCACACCTCAAGCCTTTCCTATCCATGTCTGCATCAACCAGAAACTCCTTACCTCCAGCTTTAAAGCCCTCAGTCGGCCTTCCCCATCCTCTCTCACCTCACTATTCTTCTACAGTCCAGCCCACGGACTCTGCTTCTCCAGATCACTTAACGGGCCCCGATCTCGTCTACCTCGCCACCGATCCCTTTCTCACGTACTTCCTCCTCAATATACGCCAGACCATCTCTCTCTCTCCCTTCAAAGAATTATTAAAGTCACATCCCCTCCAAGAAGCCTTCCCTGAATAAGCCCCCTTTTCCCTAGCTCGGTCTACCTTCTGCACCATCGGATCTGTGACCTTTGGACGTTGTATATTCACCCCACTCCCAACCCCTCAGCACATATTCATTCATTCAATCTTATGTATTGAGTGCTTACTGTGTTCAAAGCACTGTACTAAGCATTTGGGAGAGCACAGTAGTACAACAAACACTTATGTACGTACCTTTATACATTATGAATTACATATTCATATTAATGTCTGTCTCCCCCTCTAGGCTATAAGCTCATAATGGACAGGGAACGTGCCAGCTAATTCTGCTATATCCTCCCACGTGCTTAGTACAGTGCTCTGCACATAGTAAGTGCTCAATAAATACCACTGATTGAGAGAAACACGTCTGCCAACTATGTGGCACTGTAATAATAATAATAATGATGGCATTTGTAAAGCCCTTACTATGTGCCAAGCACTGTTCTAAGCGCTGGGGGGATACAAGGTAATCAGGTCGTCCCACCTGGGGCTCACAGTCTCAATCCCCTTTTTCCAGATGGGGTCACTAAGGCCCAGAAAAGTGAAGCGACTGGCCCCAAGTCACCCGGCTGACAAGTGGCAGAGACAGGATGAGAATCCGCGACCTCTGACTCCCAAGCCCGGGCTCTTTCCACCGAGCTACTCTGCTTCTCTACTCTCCCACGTACTCTCCCAAGTGCTTAGGAGAGTGTTCTGCACGTAGTAAGTGCTCAATAAATACCAGGGATGATGATGATGATGGCTATTCTGTGGCTATTAGGTTACATACTCCCAACGAAGGGACCCCTTCCGACTCTGACTCGGGTCCATCTGACTACAAGGTAGTTTTTTTATAAAGAGAGGGGGTCTGTGAAATCTGTCTGGTGTGAACCCTATGCTCCTCGTTTGGGGGAATTGGCCTTTCCCGTCTGACTGTAGAATCCATGGACGCAGCACCTCCTGCCCACCCTCCCCACCTCCCGGCCCCCTGACAGCTTCCCGTTCCGCTCAAAGCGACAGGACGTCGGCGGCAAATGACCCGAACCCAATCAACGTGCACTAGCTGGAGCTGTCCTGGAAGAGAGAGCACCCCCGGCAAGCTGCTATAAAACACTTCCTCCATATGCTCCGTTTGCTTTTGCACTTTCATATATTCCTTTTATCCGCCTCTCCCTTCAGCCCCAGAGCACTTACGTACATATCCGTGATGTATTTATTTATATTCACCTCTGCTCGCCTGCGTTCCAGGCTGTAAGCTTGTTGCGGGCAGGGAACGCATACACCAACTCTGTTACATTATGCTCTCCTGAGCATTTAGTACACTCTGCATGCAGTCAGATCAATAAATACTATCGCGAGGGGATTTTTAAACCCAAATCCTGACTTACTTAGCCACAGAATGAGCCTAGTCTGGTACCGGTTCTCAACCTGGGTAACCCACAGACTAGAGTATCGGCTTGTCTTTTATCTCTGCGGATAAATAAATAAGGTTCTCCACCTAGTGACTGTCATTTGCCCAAAAGGTGAGACCTCCATCTTCATCACAAGGAGGCAGGTGAGAGAGAGAAGAAGGAGGGTTATCTCTTCTCCCACCTATTTCACACTTTTTTTTCTGACCCCTCTCTGTTCCCGCCCTCCCCCCCGCCCTAGTCACCCCCCTCCCTCCCGGGAACTGGCCGACCTCCAGCCGTTGTCCCGACGACGTCATCCAGCTAGCCAGCCACTCCAAGGGAGACAGACGGGGGAGTGTAAATGAATTTTGCCTCCAGCCAGATCTGCTTCATGGTAGAAACAGTCGATCCGATCCGTCAATTGCAGTCAATAGATCAAGATTGCAGTTTCCTCAACTGGTGCCCTATTTGGCCTGGGCCGACCATCGCAGGCTTACTTAGCTATCATCTACCTTCCCAATCAAGCCACTGACGTGCTCATGTGTTCGGGCAAACTCCACAGGAATGGCGATACTGCTGCCAAATCCCAGGAGAGGGCCCCGATACCCCACAAAACTATCATGATCCTCCACGAGACCTCCACGATTCCCCCCCACACACCCCCGACCACTGTGATGAGCCATGAGACCACCCTGGTGTCTCACAAGACCACCACGATTCCCCACGAGATAACCACGATAACCCGAGAGATCATCATGATAGGGCCCTTGCAGAAATTGAAGTTTTGGGAATAGCTGCATCACGCTATCAATTTTCATATAGCCTTACGTTCAGTTTTAGTATTATCATTATCAGTATTATTACTACCCTCCCCCTCCTCATCATTATATTTAAGGGCTTATTCTGTGTCAAGCTCCGTTCTAAGTGCCGGGGCAGATACAAATTAATCTGTGTTCCACGTGGGGCTCACAATCTAAGTAATGATAATAATAATAGTGACGGCATTTGTTAAGTGCTTACTATGTGCCAGGCACTGTGTGGGGTAGACACAGGGTAATCAGGTTGCCCCACGTGGGGCTCACAGTCTTCATCCCCATTTTAGAGATGAGGTCCCTGAGGCACAAAGAGGTTAAAGGGCTTGTCCAAGGTCACACAGCAGAAGAGTGGCGGAGTCAGGAATAGAACCCACGTCCTCTCACTCCCAAGCCTAGGCTCTTTCCACGAAGCCAGTAGGAGGGAGAACAGGCATTTAATCCCAAGAGGCACAGAGAAGTGACTCGTCCAAGGTCATACAATGGGACAAGTGACAGAGTTGGGATTAGTACCCTGGTCATCCGACTCCTGGGCTCCTGATGCCAGGACACACTACATCTCTAAATTCTGGTCTGGGATCAGCCCTGACTGGGACCTTCAAGCAAGAATAAAGGATGTTGCAAATCCTTTCTTACCCCTGCCGGCCCTCTTATTCCTTCCACTTGTTATTTGATGCTTTCTTGTTCCTCTGCGGCCCAAATTCAACCCTCAACTTCCCATTCTTAAACTCCGGTACAATTTTTTGTCTCCCTGTTTCTTCCCACATCCCATCCCCCCAGCCCACCCCAGCTTAGCCTCGGGCCCTGTCCCAGCCCCCCTAGCCCGCTACTTAGAAGCAGCGTGGCCTAGTGGCAAGAGTGTGGGTTTGGGAATCAAGAGGAAGCGGCTTCTAATCCTGCTCTGCCACGTGTCTTCTGTGTGAGCTTGGGCGAGTCACTTCACTTCTCTGTATCTCGGTGACCTCATCTGTAAAATGGGGATTTCGACTGTGAGCCCCACGTGGGATGGCCTGATTGCCTTGTATCTGCCCCAGCTCTTAGAACAGTGCTTGGCACATAGAAAGCACTTAACAAAGACCATCATTATTAACATTATTATTATTATTATTAGTCCCAGACCCAGTCCCAGCATATGCTCCAAATCAACCCCTCCCCGGCACCAGCCCAGACCTAGGCCTACCCAAACCCCACCAGTCCCTTCCCAGGCCCAGGCCTAGTTTCAGCCCCAGCCTCAGCCTCAGACTCATCCCAGCCCTAGTTAATCATAATAATAATAATAATGATAATAAGTGATATTTATTAAGCGCTTACTATGTGCCAGGCACTGTACTAAAGGCTGGGGTGGATATAAGGAAATTGGGCTGTACACAGTCCCTGTCATTCATTCATTCAATAGTATTTATCGAGCCCTCACTATGTGCACAGCACTGTACTAATCGCTTGGAATGGACAATTCGGCAACAGATAGAGACCATCCCTGCCCAACGACGGGCTCGCAGTCTAAATGGGGGAGACAGCAAAGCAAAAGAGAACAAAACAAAAACAAGACAGCATCATCAAGATAAATAGAATCAAGGAGATATGCACCTCATTAACAAAATAAATAGGGGAATAAATAATATATACAAATGAGCACAGTGCTGAGGGGAGGGGAAGGGGGAAGAGCAGAGGGCAGAGGGGAGAGGAAGGGGAAGCAGAGGGGAAGGGAGGCTCAGTCTGGGAAGGCCTCCTGGCAGAGGTGAACTCTCAGTAGGGCTTTGAAGAGGGGAAGAGAGTTAGTTTGGCTGTCCCTCGTGGGGCTCATGGTTTTGATCCTCATTTTACAGATGAGGTAACTGAGGCTCAGCTCCACCCCTGCCATCCCCAGCCCACCCTCACCCCAGTTCACCCCCAGGCCCAATCCCGGGCCCAGCCTGAGGCCATCCCATCCTAACCCCAGTCCATTTGCAGGCTCACCCAAGCCCCTGTGGAAGAAAACTTCACAGATTCTGCCTTGTGTCCATAAGTTTCCATCGGAAACAAGTTCATTCCTGCTAGCGTTTCTTCACACATTAGTCGGGAGTAGTGGTTGACGGGCAGAGTTTTCTCTGCTAGTCAAGGCCAGCTCAAATTCAAGCAATACAGCGTTTCTTTATATTCAGATATTTCGGCATCCCAGCTTCATACATGATCGAAGAATACAAATCAGTGCATATACCTCAACACAAACAGCAGTTAAATTCTACTTGGGGTGATTATTAGGCCTTGCCATTATTGGATAAACATTATCGATTAGATGTTCTAAGCCCTGAGATAGATACAAAGTGATCAGGTTGTCCCATGTGGGGCTCTCAGTCTTCATCCCCCTTTTACAGATGAGGTGACTGAGGCACAGAGAAGTGAAGTGACTTGCCCAAGGTCCCACAGCCGATAAGTGGCGGAGGTGAGATTAGAACCCATGACCTCTGACTCCCAAGCCCGGGCTCTTTCCACTGAGCCTTGCTGCTTGGAAGCAAGGCTATTCCCCTGGACTGTGGTGTGTGAGGCATCTGAGCATGTTCCTGATTGCTGCTATTTATTAACAATAATACTAATTGTAGTACCTGTTAAGCATTCACTCCGTGCCAGTCACTGTACTAAGTGCTGGGGTGGATACAAGCAAATCGGATTGGACACAGTCCCTGGCCCGCACAGGGCTTTCGCAGCCTACATTTCGAATTTACGGATGAGGGAATTGAGGCACAGAGGAGTGAAATGACCTGCCCAAAGTCACACAGCAGACAAGTGGCAGAGCTGACATTAGAACCCGTGACCTTCGAATTCCCAGGCCTGCGCTCTATCCACTAAGCCATACCATTTAGGTCAACAGCTTGGAATCAAAGTATAGCGGAGAGCATTGTACTAACAAGGGGTTGGGCAGAGTAAACCAAAGATTAGCCTTCCATTTCTAGCTAAAATAATAAGAAAATAAGAGTAGTCCAACAAGTCAAATTATCACAGGAGTCCTTTCTGCTTCCAGGTCCTTGCGCGCTGTGTCGCTTGGGCTGCTGCTGTTAAGCACGCAAAGTCTCGGGCTCAGTTTCCTCGCGGTGAGAGGCATTAATCCAGGTGTTCGGGTCCTGGCACTTAACAGCGGGTGTAGTGGACAGGAGGATGTGAAACGGTTCTGTCCACCAAGGAGTCAGAGCATCAGTTTCGTCTGTGGCCCTTAACTTGTATCCGATCCCCTGGTCGTTGGGGGTCCCTCTGACTCCCAAGACCCTTAATTGGTGATCTATAATCATCTAACAGCAAAGAGGGAGAAACCCAGAGGTTTTTCACAGATACAATTGCAACCTTTCAACCAATCCGTGGGGCAGATGAGCCAGATATGGGAGTCGAATGAATGGGCTACGAGGTGGCCGTCGGGGCCAATCAATCCATAAGCCCGAAGGGGAACGGGGAGCAGCCCGCTGCTGCCCAGGCGGTCTGCTCTGAGGTGGAGGCAGCGTCCCGCGAAGGAATCGCGTCATCCGTAGTCCCGAAGGAGGGTTCACGAGTGGCGGAGAAATCTCCAGCAACGGCAGCAGAGGATAGGGCTGCGTCACTGGAGGCGATATCCGCCAGAGCATCTCCTTGGGTCACATCATCAGTTGCTGACCGCTTGGCAGCGTAGGGCACGCTGCTGTGGGGAGAACCCAAAAGGATCATCTCCTACTCTGTTAAATGGGGCAGTGAAGGAAGCTGGGGCTTTGACTCAAGCCGAGGGTCACGACGGCGATGGGGATGGCAAGAGAGAGCAGAGAGTTGAAAGCCGGGAGGGTTGAAGCTTCCATTGCACGGGCAGCGGCTACCGCACACAGGAAAGGGTGGAGACCAGTCACCCCAGCCCCCAAAGCTGGGCTAATAATAATAACAATAATGATAATAATGATGATGGTATTTGTTAAGCGCCTACGATGTGCCAGGCACTGGAGTAGATACAAAGTAATCAGGTTGCCCCATGTGGAGCTCCCAATCTTCCTCCCCATTTTACAGATGAGGGAACTGAGGCCCAGAGAAGCAAAGTGATGCCCAAGGTCACGAGGCAGACAAGTGGTGGAGGCGGGATTAGAACCCAGGACCTTCTGACTCCCAGGCCCCGGGCTCTAGGCAGTGAGGCAGATGTGGTCCTGTGCTTCTGGACTAACACAACTTGAGCAAACCCAGTCCTCTCGTGAGAGAGCCTCCTCATGCCCTCCGGGATCCAAAGAAATGGATCACTACCAGGCAGGGCTTTCACGGTTTAAACCCTTTATCATAGTGGACATTTTATATTAAAACCCATTTTGAACCAAAGTATCGCTATAACAACATGAACGGATAAACCCCATTTTTAAATTCCTAAATCTGTAACGCTCAGCTACTAAATTTTTCCCCAGTCTTTTTGAGAGCTGAGATTTTAGATGGCCCTAAAATTCCCTGTCAAATGAGAAGAGGTCCCACTCCTAGGTCCTTTTCCTGATCAATCTGGGCAGCCCGGGAGGCCTCCCAGTGTCTAACACATTTTCCTTAGGTTCTCTTTTTTCCCCACTCATGAAAAATCCAAATTCAATCATCGCTCCAAAACCTCCCTTTCCCAATTTTTGGTATTACCTTTTTAAACAAAACAACACTTCTTTAGATCGGTTTCCGTATTCCCTTCTATCCAACTTTATATAAGAAAGGAGCACATATATTTTCTTTACATATTTTTTCACCACACATTCGGTTAGTTCCACAGTGAACATATCAAGGCAAGTTCCTTCGGTCAAACCATCTAGGTCATGCCAGCTGGCTAGAAAGATTTCAGTCAGTATTCAACTTATTTATCAAATCCTTTTTATCAGATTAGCAAAATTTGCAGTTGAATTTCTGACTTGGTAATTAAATTGAGACTCCTACAGACAGAGCAGCCTGGGAGCAAGTGCAAATCCTCCTCTCCCAATTACCTTTGCATTCTCACCCCTGACTAGTTGAGATCTAGTTTTCCCAACGAGGATATCCACATTTCACAATAAAGCCAGTTTACCATTTACCTAAGGAGTTACATCCCTCAGTCAAATTTTCTCTGGAACTGATAGCTCCAGCCTTCTAGGGTTTTTTATTTTTATTTTTATTCCCAGTAAGGCCCTTTAAAAGGTGGGTTAGTTTTCCTGCCCTTAGGCCTCAGTTGAGGATTCCCCGCCAAACAACTAGATGATCTCAAGATTTGCTGAGAGAAGGAAAACAACTAAAACATCAAACCAATAAGATGAACCTCGGTCCATGGAGCTACCCCCATTCTGTTAGGAATTTCTCCCACAATACGCATTTTCACAACACTGACCAGTTCATTTGAACTCAACGCATTCCCGTACTCTCTTCCGAGGGTACACCCTATCAAATGAGATGGTATCCATTTCCATCCCCCGAAACAAATGTCTAAATCCTTAATTCAACATTCTCATTCCTTTCTGCTAGGTACAGATTCCCTCTCTATTCATATTCGTCCCCCCTACTATCTCTTTAGAGATGATTCCTCAAGCCTTTTGAACTTTCCCACCTTTGGGGAAATGAGAATCTCCCATGACTCCCGGACTTGGTCTGCCTGGCTCCAGACAGCGTCTGGGGCCTCCGGGGGAGGTGGGCCTACTTGGCGAGACAGACAAAGAAAAGTTACACCGAGCAGACAGACATGACCAGTCTCGGGGTTGACCCTAAAAGGGCTCACCAGGAGAAAGGTGGTCTTTACTGTTAGCTTGGGCGTTTTAAAGGGTTACAGCTGTGGGGTGAAGCTCGGTCAATCGCTGGAGTTAGTGACTGGTGGGCAGCAGTGGAGCCGATGGAAACTTCAGAAAGTCCCACCCTGAGCTTCTCCTTATCCTAAAAGAAGGCCGAATTTCTCATTTACGTCTTGTGACTGACGCCCCCTCGGCCTCCAAGTTCCTGTTTCGTTTGAGGTATCTTGCTCTGCCCACGGGTGGGGAGATGAGCGAGCTAGAGCTCAGGAACTGTCTGAGCCTTGCTCGAATACCTCTGGGGTCTACCGAATCCCGGTTCGGCGACTTATGGTGCAGATAAGCAAACTGGGGTCAGGCATTCGTTGAGCCTCGCTCGAATACTTCTGGGATCCCGGTTCAGCATCTTATGGTGCCGTGCACCAGTTTCAAGTTTCCACCCCGAGGGTACACCCTATCAAATGAGACCATGTCCTCTTCCATCCCCCAAAACTAATGCCCAAATCCTTATTCATCATTCTCATTCCTTTCTGCTAGATACCGATTCCCCCTCTATCTATATAATCATCCCCCCACTACCGCTTCAGAAGCCTTTTGCTCTTTCCCATCTTTACGACTTTCCTAATTCCTTCTCCATCCACATCCGTGTACATAATCTCTCTTTTGGCATCATCTCCCATCTCCACTCCTTGGAGTTCCCAAGCATCCTCCGTAGCAGTTCTACACACACACACACACACACACACACACACACACACACACACGAGAGGAACCTTAATCCCTTAAACCTTAATTTCAACCCATTCATACAGATTTTTCAGCTCCTTAAAACAGAACAGAGATATTCTCAGGACACCTTTAGAAAATTCTCTCCATTTGGCTGAGGCCACAGTAATGGCCTCATTATAATCTTCCTGATTATCAGGTCACCACACAGAACTGTCTTTCTCAGATAAACACGGATCTCTCATTGGATATTGGTTCGGTGCCTGCAACTTAAACTTGGTAAATTAGTGATCGAACAGACACGCAGGAGGATTTCCCAGCAAGTTAGGTCTCTATTTGCTCAGAGGTCTCACGGAGTCCCTTTCTTCCTGACCTCTAGCACTGACCTAAGTCACCTGGTAGGCTAAATAGTGAGCACAGAGTTTCATTCAGACACACATAGAGTATAAACCAGAAAGAAAATGTGCGTGCCACCCAAGTGTTTGAGGTTTGGACAAGCAGGGTGCCATGCATGACCGTCTGAAACAGATGGCAGGGTGCCCGAGGTGACTTGCCAATCAGAAGTACAGAGATAGAAAAGTAGACAGGCATGGAAGAAGTGACAAAAAAGCCCCAACTTTTCCAACTAATAAATCCTAAATTCCACTGACCCTGGTCAATCTTACTTCCTTTAGACCCCATTGCTCCACGCAAGTGAACTATTTTATCCAGACTATAGGTTCCCTCTGTGAGGAATTGTTTAATAGTCTTACTGTGGAATAAAATTCCATTGATCTAAGAACTTTCAAGTTTAGGAAGCCAGAGTTCCCTTTGCCAGGAGAGGTACCCCTTTGGACCATCCCATTTCCACTTTCTGAAGATAAATGCAGTTCGCTGCCCTGCGTCTATCCAGCCGAAGGTTTGCCTACACCTTGCAGTTTGGGCGCCCTGTGCTCTATTGACACCCTGCAACCACTCAGGATGCAGGCCTATCTATGCCTTAAACTCAGTCAGGGGAGATGCAGAAGGGATTATTAGTATTATTATTATTATTATTAATAATAATGTTAACAAGAGTATCGGTTAAGCGCTTACTATGTGTCAGGCACAGTACTAAGTACTGGGGTGGCTACAAGCAAATAGGGTTGGTCAAAGTCCCTGTCCCACGTGGGGCTCACAGTCTCGATCACCGTTCTACAGATGAGACAACTGAGGCACGGAGAAGTGAAGTGACTCTCCCAAGGTCACACAGCAGACAAATGGATTCGGCCGGGAGTCGGTATCGGCAGACAGACCGGACAGAAGAGAGGCGACTGCCGCTGGGGTCAGGAGGTTTCCACCAGGCCCACTTGCTTTCACCATCAACTGTTGCACAAAGCGTTCACGGGGTTTAAGTCTCAGAACTGGTGAAACAGCTTGTAAACAGACAGTGAGAGAGACCCAAAGGGAAAGCTTTAGTCGCCGGTTTCACAAGGTTCCGCCAAGCCCACGGATTATCGCAGCATGTCAGTTAATATGGCCGCCATACAATTAGATTTGCTTTAAGGTCTTGAACTGGTGCAGTGATTCATAAGCAATCAATCGGGGCCACATTCATCATCATCATAATAATAATAACGGTGGTATTTGTTAAGCGTTATGTGCAGAACACTGTTTTAAGCGCTGGGGTAGATACAGGGTAATCAGGTTGTCTGCCCCACGTGCAGCTCACAGTTAATCCCCATTTTCCAGATGAGGTGACTGAGTCACAGAGAAGTGAAGTGACTTGCCCACAGTCACACAGCTGACCAGTGGCAGAGCAGGAATTCGAACCCATGACCTCTGACTCCCAAGCCAGAGCTCTTTCCACTGAGCCACTCTGCTTCTCTAGTCAGTCACCCACTAACCGTGTACACCATGACACTCCCCGAATCAGAAAACTCCAAATTCTGCCTCTCATTAAATGGACCATATCACTTACTGTGCCTAACACCCCCTCCACCGAGCGGCCGAATGATGTAAGGTCATCTGGTCAGATGGCCACAGTCCGTCTCTCCCTGAGCCCCAGTAGGAATTCCAGAATTACCTCTTTGTTTGGGATCTAGGGGTGTCACTGAGAGACAGACCGACTCGGACGACCGTGGAGTGCTGTCATCCCGGTCGCGGAGCCAAATAATTGTGGACCAAAACTGCATGGGCTCTGAGTTGTGTTCATAAGGGTATGTTAGAGGCAGGTTCATTTCTCTTAATGCTTCTTCTAGCATTAGTAGGGAGTAATCGTAATAATGATGTTGGTATTTGTTCAGCGCTTACTATGTGCAGAGCTCTGTTCTAAGCACTAGGGTAGATACAGGGTAATCAGGTTGTCTGTCCCAAGTGAGGCTCACAGTTAATCCCCATTTTCCAGATGAGGTAACTGAGGCACTGAGAAGTGATGTGACTTGCCCACAGTCACACAGCTGACAAGTGGCGGAGCCGGGATCCGAACCCATGACCTCTGACTCCCAAGCCCGGGCTCTTTCCACGAGCTACGCTGCTGATGGGCAGAGTTTCCTCTGCTAGTCAAGGCCGACTCAACAGCAAGCAGTACAGAGTTTCTTTATAAACAGTTGGTTCAACCAACCTGTGTTTGAACAGCGCATATCATCATATGTGCTTTGATATCAACAGCAGTAAATTCTCCTTGGGGTAATCACTAGGCCTGTCCCAGTAAGGATCTCATGGGCAAACACAGTAGATAAGCAGGTTAGGAATCCTGACCTGGCTTCTTCCCGACTCAAGACATTGACTAATCAAACTTCCTAATAAACAGACCGATGCCTAGAAAGGACAGAACAGAGGACAGAGGAGGATACGTGACGCGCCAGCTTCGAGTAAATGATAATCACAGCAATGGCATCTGTTTAGCGCTTCCTAGGTGTCCAGCGCCGTGCTAAGCAGTGGGGTCGATACAGGCTAATCAGGCTGGACAAAAATCCATGTCCCACATGGGGCTCATAGTCTTAATCCACATTTTACAGATGAGGTAACGGGCATGGGGAAGGGAAGTGAAACAGCTCGCCCAAGGTCACAGAACAGAGCCAGGATCAGAACCCAGGTCCTCCGGACTCCCGAGCCCGTGTTCTATCCACTAGGTGTTTGGCCGGAGAAAAACGGAGTCCCTAAAGGCCCATCATGTTCCATCTCTTGTCAACCACTCCTAGGGAATTCTAGTCACTGGAGTTGCTTTTGTTTATTTAAACGAGGTGTTTAGGAGATCATCAAACAGGACTAGAAGCGAAACAGCTCCGAGTTGGGTGAGAAGAGGCTGATCCAAGGCCCAGCCCCTAGCCCCAACCCCATCCCAGCCCACTCCCGAGCCCCAGACCGAACGCCAGCCTCGGCCTCAGCTTTAGCCTCAGATCCAGCTCCGGTCCCAGCCCCGGAGAGGAAAGTGTGGCAGGATTTCTGGCAAAAGGGAGCCCACTGGCTTCTGCCCAGGAATCAGGAGGAGAGGTCCAAGTTTCAAGTCTTTGACTCAAGAGCCACACAGTGGAGGTGAGGGCGAGAAGTAGAAGGGAGGGAATTGCTTTCTCTGTAGTGATTGGTCAGGGGGAGCTTAGACCCTGAGCTATGCCATCAATTCATGCGCGACAAATCTCTAAATTTTACAAGTTGTGGTCGTTCAGATCCAGAGGAACACATGTATAAGCTTGTGTATGATTCACTATCTCTCTGATTATTTATTCAGATAAGGGATTCCTTTATTCGTTTTATTTTATCGTTCGTATCTAAACTTTTTTTTTTGGTATTTGTTAAGCGCTTACTATGTGCAGAGCACTGTTCTAAGCGCTGGGGTAGACACAGGGGAATCAGGTTGTCCCACGTGGGGCTCACAGTCTTCATCCCCATTTTACAGATGAGGGAACTGAGGCACAGAGAAGTTAAGTGATTTGCCCACAGTCACACAGTTGACAAGTGGCAGAGCTGGGATTCGAAGTCATGACCTCTGACTCCAAAGCCCGTACTCTTTCCACTGAGCCACGCTTGGCAACGTGTGCTCTTTTCTCCCTCATTAGATTGCAAGCTCCTTGAATGCAGAGTCCCTTTTTAAGGTCTCCTGCACATTGCCAATCATCTCGTACGGTCTTCTGAACCCAGGAGACATCCCCCTGGCTTCACGGAAAAAGACACCAGGGACGCAAGTGACCAAGACGGCAACACAGCAGCCTTTGCGTGTGCTCGTCTTTTTCAGCTATCCCTGGCTGACTGATGACTTTCACTGGCTGCTGTGTCTTCTTTGAGCAAGAAGGAAAATGTTCCGTCATGCCCACTCTACTACTAACTGAGACAGGAGCCCTGCCCCCTGTAGACCCTCTCTCGATCCCAGGTGGGGCTCTGAGACTCATGCCTCGGACAGATGCGGATGCTGGGTGAAACAGCCACCCCTGTACAAAGAATGGAGTATCACTTTCTGTCCAGAAAAAAAGGTACCTCTGATATCTCTCTGTTGCAAGAGCGACCACGGCCAACCATGGCAAAGGCTCCCCTTGGCCATGACAATGTCCACCCTTAGCACTGAAGTTTGGAAGGAGGATGCGATAGAGAAGGGGAGATGGTAGCAGGTCCCCTCCCGTGTTCCCTAGAGCTCCATCTGTTCGAAGCAACAGATGGACCCAGACCACAGGGATGCTGAATGCCAGGCGGCACAGAGGCGAAGGCCACTGACCACTCCCAGGCAGGCTGACTGACTGGGAGTTGAACCCCGAGGCAGGGAGGGCAGGAAGAGGGCCCGGTGGCACCGTCAAGGGGTGACACCATGCCACCCGCAGGAGGGCACGAGAACCTTGGGCCCAGTGCCCCGAGCCTGCCAACCACTCCTCACCCTCCTCAGAGGGCCACCCACCGAGAGGGCCGGTCCCTTGGCGGGGCCAGATCCAGCAGTTTGCTCGACTGCTCTTTGAGGTTTGCTAGACAGTGGGACTTCCAGCAAACAGCAGGAAGTGGGGAAGCAGGGACAGCACACGGTGGAGCCCACGGCTAAGAAGCTCTCCGGCAGGGCCACTGACCCACCACCACAGGGGCATTTCTCCCTCAGCTGCCAGAGGTCCGGGCGCCCCAGGGCCAGGGGAGGCCTTCCCGAGCCAAACCAGAACCAGAGCCATCACAGGTGGGGAAATGGAGGTGACCCCGCTGCCTGCTGCACCAGAGACCACACACGCTCAGTCCTCAGGAATGAATATACATAGATATGTGTATTTCACACGTCTGTCCCCAAATAAGAAGGCCTGGGGCTGGGGGGCCATCTGACTTCCACCTGTCACCGTGACCTCAGAGGGGTCTCGCTGCCATCCGGTCTGTGGGACTGAATCAACTGACTTCCTTTCCTGGCCGGCTACTGGACGTGCCGGTCATAGGATCAGGTGATAAACACCCAGATCTTCTGGGAGCCAGAAGAGGGGCAGTGACTAGTCAGGGGGAGAGCTAGTGGTTGGGGGCGAGCATTTCAAGTGTCCTTGAACCCGGGACAGTTGAATCCAGGAAGGCCCGCTTGGGCCATTCGAGCTCTCGAGGGGTGGGGGACGGAGCGCCTGGCTCCAAACCCAGCCCTCCACAACTGTGCGGCACTGCTTTGGTGAGGAACTCAGAGTTCAACCCGGAATCTGTGTCCCCTCAAAGCACCCCAAAGCCCCAAAGGTTCATGATTGGGGAAGGGAAGTCTGAGATTCTTCAGGCTTGAGTTAAAGTTTGGAGGGGAAGACTGGAGAGAGCCTATTCTCTCGGGAGCCGGACATTGGTCGGAGTGTGTTGGCAGGATTGGTGATGGTCTGCGCCAAGCTAGCCAGCCACACGCTCTGGCCCTGGCTACCCGGGGACCCGACTCACAGTGAGGTGCTCTCCACTGGTAGGGAGGCTGGGTGGGCAGCACGTGTGGGCAGAGAACTGGATCCCTTAGCCAGCCTCTGGGCCTTTACTCAGTCCACGAGCCTTGGCTGAGTGACTTAGGAAGGATCGGGAGATATTTTTCTACTTTCTTTTAAAAACCCAGGAGAAAAGCAGAAACAAAACCAGGAAACTTAACGGGAGAACCACCAAAACAAAGATCTGGGCTACCCAGGGGTGACCCCAGGCAGGCCAGAGCTGGAAAACAGAGTGAGTCCGAGGGGTCGGGCAGGCCCAGGATCTGGTTTCAGCGGTCAAATGTGAAAGGCTTCTCAAGGGCTTTGCCCCATTCAGGAATAGGACCCCCATTGCACCACTCCCGGGAGCCGATGGAAGGTGGGAGAAGATCGGCTCCGCCCGCCCCCTAAGGGTCCGGCTCCTATTGGCTCAGTGAGGTAGTCGAGGGTGGCTACCGGGAACCAGATCAAACACCAGCTGCTTTCTCCCACTAACTTTCTACAGTGGAAAGTGTCAGGCACATTTGGTTACCAAAGGCACATGGAGCTGGGCTCCGGACTCCCCACTCTGGCGCCTGGGGCCCAACCAGCCAGAGAGATCCAGGCTGGATCCCAGGGTTGGCTGGATGTGGCCACGCAAGGCCTAGAGGGTGTGCGGTCCTGGGTCTGTCTCTGCAGGCGGCTGGACTGACTTAGGGGAAGGAGAACCAGAAGACCAAAAGGAGAAGGAAAGCTTTGAGCTGGCTCTGGGTGCCAGCGGGAGAACATCAGGGTGCCAATCACCCCCCTGCCCTTCTCCCCTTCTCCCCGTCAGCAATCTGGATCCCTCAAATTGGGTGAGTGCATTCTTGTCACCCTGCATCTCGGGGCCTGGAAGGGATGATATGGCCACTGAGCCTTAGGTCTCAGGAGGGAGGAATCTGATCTGGTCCACCCCACCGGGAGGCCCCTCGGGGTCAAGGGAGGAGGGGGTTCCACCTCGGTCCCTGCCAGCACCGCCCATAGAGAGGTCTGGGGATGGCGGTGGAAAATGAGGCTTGTAACAGTTCCCAGAGGAAGACACTGTGCAGGACGGAAGGAAGACACAGTATAAGGAAGATGAGCAGCAGCCCAGAATGCCCAGCTTCTTGAAACACCAGGGGGGCTGGAAAACAGGGAGCCCCCCAAATGGCGGGGCACCAATGAAGGCCAGAAATGCACAGAGAGGTCCCCACCGGGGAGGCCGCAATGACAGCTCAACAATTTGAAACCCAAAGAGGCGGCCCGGGGCTGGTCCGATTCCACCCCGGCGGTCCTGAGCCAGGAACATTTCTCCTGGTCACCCCGACCTTAGCCAGGCCTCCAGACCCTTTGCTTTCCGGGTCCAAACTGTAGAGGTTGGTGGGAAGAGCCATGGTGGGGGATTGGGTGCTGACAGTCAAAATCATGGGCAACAGAAAGCCCAAAAAGCCATCCGATCCCAAAGCCATCCTGGACAGTGAGAGCATTAATGGCGTCGTCGGATCATTTGTCAAAGGCTTCCTTCGTGAAAACTCTGTACTGACCCTCGGGGCGGTGACGGGGACAATCAGATCAGAGACGGTCCCTGTCCCCCGTCCCACCTGCGGCTCAGTCTGAGCTCGAATCCCCAGTTCGCAGCTGAGGAAACATAGGCCTAGAGAAGGGAAGTGACTCGACCCAGGTCCCTCAGCGAGCGAGTGACAAGAGTTGGGATCGGTCCCCAATTCTCCGGACTTCCAGTGCTGTGCTCTTTCCACTCGGCTGCGCTAATTCTCTCGCTCGGGATATAGACCAGCTGTCAAAGGACAGTCCACCAGAGAACCAGACAGAGGCTTGTTGTTCTACCTCTCTGTCCTGCCTCCTACCCTGACTCCTCCACGCCCTCTCTGAACTCCAAAGCATGGCCGAAGCCAACCGTCATCTCTCTAGGAGAAAGCCCAACTGCCGTCGCTCAGCCACGAGCCTTCCAACGGCCATTCCAACTGCCGTTGGGGCCCCGCCCCCTCTTCGCATTCCAACGGACGTTCCCCGGGCCCCTCCCTTCCTCTTCCACTTTGGCCCCAGAAACCTCTCCAGTGGAGGGGCGATTTGATCTCAGCTGGCTTGGCCCGGGCTTCCTAGAGGTTGGAGGAAAGTTTATCTGCCCTGAACCCTCGGTTGGCTTTGAGGACTATTGGGTCAACCTGTGATGACTCCAGTGCGGGGACTCTGGCCCCGCTCGCTGAGTCGGCGGTCTCGGTCAGGACGCCGAGTGTCCTCACTCTGGCCATGGGCCCATCTTTGCGATTTGTGACCGGTGCATTGACGGAGCCCAAGAAGGTCACGTTACACGGCAGAAATACATCCCCTGATCCTCTGCGAGCCCCAGACTGGGGGAAAAGGCGCATCAGTTCCTGTTTCTGAACGGCAGGGAAAGCTGGGATTAAATTAGAAAGAGCCAGTAACGAGGCTTTCCAAATCCCCGGCCTCGTCACCGAGAACAGAAGATAATCTGACGCCCCCTGGGTGGGGCAAGGAAGTTGGTCTTTTCCCTCTGGGTGATGATCACTGCCGCCTGTGAGGGGTCAGTGGAAAATGGACGGCCGTGTGCCCGGAATCCGTTTGCAAATTTGCTTTTCCCTCCTTTTCCCCCTTACTACCATTGGCTCCTCTTCCCTTTCAGGAGAGGCTATTGAGCAGGGTTCCGATGCCCCTAGAACGATCATCTCAACATCTAGGCTGAAAGACGATCATGGTTTTCTGAAACGTGTTTCTGTGCCATAGAATATTCCTGACTTCCATCTAAGTTAAAATAGGAAAGAGGGGGTCTGATTAACTGTCAAGCACAACATCTAACTCTTCAAGCGCATGGCATTTGCTCTCAGGATTCAGTAAAGAACAGAGTTTTGGGAACGGTGATTTTCCTGATGACTGCTTCTCCTCACCTCTGAACTGGCTTGCAGTAGAAATCAAATCAGAAATGTGCTGATGCCTGAACTTAGTCCCTCTGTGCTGTACACCCAGATTTAAGATCGAGGAAGAGGATTCCCCAAATTTTAAGCCAACGTAGGCTGTTGAGAGACTTTAGACAGTAACCAACTCTGTAATTATGTCGTTCTTGAGATTTGTCTCAAATGGAACGATTTTATTGTCTAAAAAGTTTAGCTGGTAATAAGACGCAACAAAGACATCACAGAGCTCGTACACGTGGAAACTTTAAATTGTAAGATCCTGTAAGGGAGAGAGAGAGGTCCAGGGTGAAAGGGTTCTCTGGACATTTGCATTCCTCCTGGGGGTGCATGGCAGTTTCTCCTTTCCGAACCGTTGAGTGAAGTAGCAAGGCCCTTCCCGACCCCCCTCCTCCCTCCCGCTGTCCTGTCTCACCCATACAGACCCATCAAGCTCTCCTACAAACACAATACCTATGGAAAATTGAATTCCAATGGTCAAGTGCAGAAAAGCGATCCCTGTCATTAAGGATCCCTTTATTTAAAACAAACATAAGGGAGGCAGTGTGGTCCAGTGGTGAGAGGCTGGGATTGGAGACCGAAGGCCCCAGGTTTGAGTCCCAGCTCTGCTGTTGGTCTGGTCAGGACATTTACTTAACCTCTCCCTGCCTCAGTTCCCTCAACTGTCTAATGGGGATAAGACATCTGCTCCCGGTGGGTCCCCTTCCTGTGTAGGCTGGTGATGCTTATGTTGTTCTGTCCCAATTAGGCCCGGAGGCTTGGCAGAAAGCCAAAGTCTAAAAACAACCAAAATTATAATCGTCCTTCATTCAGTGATATTTATTGAGCGCTTACTGTATGCAGAGCACTTGTATTACGCTCTTGGGGAAGCACAATACAACCATAAACGGTGACATTCCCTGCCCACCATGAGCTCACGGTCTGGACTGGGGGAGACAGACATTGATACAAATAAATGAAATCACAGATACGCGCATAGCTGCTTTGGGGCTGGGTCAGGGGAAGAGCATAGGGAGCAAATCAGGGCAATGCGGAAGGGCTTGGGAGATGAGGAAAAGTGGGGCTTAGTTTGGGAAGGCCTATTAAGGCTTTAAAGCGGGGGAGAGAGGTTGTCAGTTGGATTAGAGGAGGGAGGGCGTGCCAGGCCAGAGGCAGGATGTGGGCCAGGGGTCGGCGGTGAGACGGGCGATATGGAGGTATAGTGAGAAGTTAGCACTAGAGGAGCAAAGTGTGTGGGCTGGGTTGTAGAAGGTGGTAGAAAGTTGACTCTGTTGCCTCAAAGTCAATGGAGAGGATACAGAGGTGGATGGGGTGGGGTCAGCTGCTGGAGAGAGACCGATCCCAACTCTGCCACTTGCCCATGAGGGACCTTGGTCAAGTCACTTCGCTTCTCTAGGCCTAGGTTTCCTCAGCTGTGAATTGGGGATTCAAACGCAGGCTGAGCCCCAAGTGGAAAAGGGACCGTGTTGGATCCGATTGTCCCTGTCACTGCTAGTGATTTGTTTACTCCAAACAGGAAGCAGAGAAATAGCGTGTCCTAATGGAAAGAGCCAGAGTTTGTCAAGTGAATGGACCAGGATTCTTATACTGGTCCCACCACTTCTCTGCACCTCAGTTTCTTCATCTATAAAATGGGAATTCAATACCCCTTCTCCCTCCCCCTTAGTCTTTGAGCCCGGACTAGAGCAGGGACTATGCTCTATCTTCGTATCCTGCATCTGCCCTAGTGCTTAGCACAGATGAGGCAGTTAACAGAAACTACCAGAACTTTATCACTAGGCTGCGTCGACATTGCCCTGAACTGATTATCCTCTCCGATCTTGCAGTGGAATGGGCTGCTTGTCCTAAGCACCTCGGCATCCCTGAGGAGGTAAAAAGCAGCAGTGAGTAAGAAGCCAAGGATTCCCCACCCAGAAGTCTCCCCCAGCCACCTGGATGCGGGTTCGGTGGCCACGTCCGTGGCTGGGGAGTGGTGAGGTCTCCTCTACCCCAGCCAATGTTCTGCAACACGTCTTTTTTATCTATTCGTTATTTTTTTTAACGGTACCCGCTCAGCACTGAACTGAGCCCTCAGAAACAAGCTAATCACGTGGGACACAGTCCACATCTCCCATGGGCCTCGCAGTTTTAATCCATTTCACAGATGGAATAACTAAGAAATCAAAGTAGAAATGGGGTCACAAGGTCACAGAGCAGACACGAGGCAGAGCTGGGGTTAGAACCCCAGGTCCTTCTGATTCCCAGGCCCGGGCTCTACTGTCTAGGCCAAACTGTTTCTCTAGGACTTATCCTTCCTCTCAACTCGGCTCTTGATTTTACCCTCTGCTGAGGCTCCGTTGTCCTTCGGCTGGGGCATAGCTGACCGGGGCGACACCCCTCGCCCCTCACTCCACATTGGATTGTGGCCCTGTCCGGGTTGCCAGATGAGTCTACTTTTGTATTCGTCTCTTGGTGTCCCCGCCAAGGAGCCGGTGATACAAGGATCAGTCCCCTCAGTCACCCCCTGCCGCGGGCCCTCCAAACCCCTGCCATCAGCTCAACCTCTAGATGTGCCAGATCTGTCCAACCGCGATCTCTTCATCTTGCAAAATCACTCCGGGCTTCTTCTGTACATCTGTCAGAAGTGCCCGTTCAAATTCTCCTGGCCGTGCCGAACACATCCGTTCCTGTGCCGGTGACTCTCAACCTCTCCCCGGGCTGACGGTGCATGGCCAAACTTGACCCGACAATTGCCTGGTCGGTCCTGCGGCTCGTCCTCCCACCTTTCGGCTCATCCCGCCGACATCCCTGACCTTCCCCTTAGGCTTCGGTCTCAGGTAGTGAACCCCAGACTTCCATGACCTCTGGAGATCCTGGAAGCCTTGGGGTTTCTTGATATGTCGCCTCGACCAGCTGTGACCCCGGTCCCGGACCCCAAGTGGCCGGAGAGACCAGTGGACTCATTCGACCTGAATTCATTCATCAGGTGGTCTAGCTGGTGGAAATAGCCTGATGCTAGGAGTCAGGGGTTCTGGTACCTGTGCTTCATGTCCTTGGGTGGGTCACTTCTCCTCTCTGATCATCAATTACATAGTGGGAATAGGAGAACTACTCTCCCTTCCTTTTAGGATAACAGATCTGCCGTCCCTTGTGGTCTTACTTTGTGGTCTTACTTTGGGCGGTCCAGTTTTCAGCGGGCTACCCCGACGACGGTACGGCTGTGAAAACGGACGCCTTACACCCCATATTTTGTTTTAAAGACACAGCTTCTCCCTTTGGTGGCTCCTGTCCCCGAATTCAAAGTGGCACGGAAACTCCTTCCAGATGACTTTTCTCGCATTTACCGTGGTGCCTAGCATGGTGCTTTGCCACAGGATATGAAAATGACCTCCTCTTCTGGTCTCTTGCTTGTCCGGAAGGGCTCCCGTATCCTGCTGCTTATTTACCTTTGCAATCTGATTGGCTCGCGGAAGTTTCCTGAAAAGGGAGAAAATATCTGGGTAACGAGCCTTCGCTAGATGCCACGTGGTTCACCAGAAGGTCGTCGACGGCAAGCGGCCCATGGCCTCCGGACACTGAGGATGCTGAGCTGGGTGGTGCTACTCCAAAGAACGTGTTTGGGGTTGGATGACCATCCCACTGGTGCCACTGGGGAAATCAAACCCTATAGGCTACACCTCCCCAGTCTTCCCACTGAGACCTTCCCTCCAGAACCTTCCACAGACCTTCTCCCCCTCACCCACGGGTGACCTCTTTGGTCATAGCTATGGTGTTGCGTTCTCAGGTTCCCGAGATTCTGCCTCCCCAGGAAAGGGGCTCATTATGGGGCAGACCCCAACTTCTCATCGACTCCCACCCTTGTTCCTAGAGGCTGCTTTCCTGCTCCTCCCAGGCTGCGGCTGTCACTCACTGGTCTGGAGCTGATGCTAGGGACCAGGCAGCCAAGAAGGTTCCGGCAGCTTCTGGGGTGGGGTCACCCACACCCTCAACCCCCGGGGGAGGGTTTGGGTGAAGATCATCAATGGATCGATAAATCAGTTGTATGCAATGAGTGCCTGCTCTGTGCCAAGCATTCTGACAAGCACTGGCGATAGGATACATGAACCCTGCCATCAAGAAGCTTACAATCTAGTAGGGGGGGAGGGTGGGAATGAAACCAGAAATAGAGTCTAAATATACAAATGAAAGTGCTAGATGGTTGGGAGCCTGGGTCCCAGGTGCCTGGGGGAAACTGAGGAACTCAGTCACTTCCCAACCAATTTCTAAGGCTCCTCGGAGGAGGGACCTGTCTTCCACAGAGGCCAGTTTGGTTCTGAGCAGGTTTCCCTGCTTTCAGTCCAGGTGGGAAAGTGGATACCTTACACCCAGGATTTTATTCTAAAGGCCCAGCTTCTCCTTTGCTCAGTTCCTGCCACCAAATTCAAGGTGGCACAGAGATTTTTTCTAATGAGATTTTCTTGCATCACCCCATTGTCTAGCACACTGCTTTCCACAAGATATGGAAGTGATTGTAGCTACTCACTACTTTTCTAACCTCCCCTTTCAGTTCTCTTGCTTCTCCAGAGGGGCTACCGTGTCCTGCTGTTTGTCTCTGGAATCTCATGATGGGGCTCACGCAGACCCTAACTTCTTATCGACCCCAACCTTGTTCCTAGAGGCTGCTTTTCTGCTCCCGCCCGGGCTGCGGCTGTCCCTGGTCTGGAGCTGATGCTAGGGACTAGGCAGCCAGGAAGGTTCTTGAAAAGTGAGAAAATCTTGGTAAAAGCTGGCCTTTTCTTAAATGTCATGTGATTCACCTGAAAGTCATCAACGACAAGCGGCCCACTCTACCCAGGTTCTGGGGATGGCAGTGGGGTGGTGCTTCAGGGCTGGACAACCTTCCCAGTGGTGCCATTTGGAAAATCAGAATCCATGAACCAGAATTCCCAAGCCTCTGGGACCCCCACTCTGGGGTCCTTTCTCTGGGCCATTCTCAGGTCCCAAGATCCTAACCCCAAGGACAGGGGCTCACTGTGGGGCTCACGCAGACCCCCAACTTCATGCTGACCCAAACCTCGAGGCTGCTTCCCCGCTCTCCGCTGGTGTCGCTGGTCCGGAGCTGACACTAGGGATCAGGGAGCTGGGAAGGTTCCAGCTCCATCCGGGATGGGGCCTCCCACCACACTTGGCCCTTGGGGGAGGGTTTGGATGGGTTTGGCTAGGTATCAATCCGTCAGTCAATCGGTCGTATGCAGTGAGCGTCTTCTCTGTTCTGAGCACTTTGGCAAGCAGTAGAATGATCCCTTCCCTCTAGGAGGGCAGGAGACAGATGCGGGGAAGGAAGCAAGCAATTCAAGACATGTCTACTTGGATGTCCCACTGACATCTCAAACTTAACATGTCCAGAATAGAACTTTTTATCTTCCCACCCAAACTCTGCCCTCCTTGTGATTTTCCCATCACTGTAGACGGCACCATCATCCTGCCCGTCTCTCGAGTCCATAACCTTGGCGTGATCCTTGACTCCTCTCTCTCATTCAACCCCCATAGTCAATCTATCTCTATCACTAAGTCCTGTCAGTCCAACCTTCATGATAGCACCCAATTCCACCTTTTCTTCTCCATCGAAACTGCTATCATGTTATTCCACGCTCTTATCCCAATCTGCCTTGATTACTGTATCGGCCTTCTTGATGACATCCTTGCCTCCTGTCTTTCCTCCCAGCTCCAGTCCATACTTTACTCTGCTGCCCAGATCATTCTTCTACAAAACCATTCAGTTTGGGTCTCCCCACTCCTCAAGAACCTGCAGGGATTGCCCATCCACCTCCACATCAAACAGAAACTCCTTACCACTGGCTTCAAAGCACTCAATCACCTTGGCCCCGCCCACCTCACCTTGCCGTTCTCCTCTTACAGTCCAGCCCGCACACTTGGCTCTCCTCTAACACCAACCTATTCGCCGTACCTTAATTTCTTCTATTTCGCCACCGACCTCTCCCTCACATCCTCTGGCTTGGAATGCCCTCCCTCCAATTACTGTCTCCACTTTCAAAGCCTTTATTGAAGGCACATCTTCACCGAGATGCCTTCCATGACTAAGCCCTCTTTTTCACTTTTCCCACTCCCTTTTGCCTCAATCTTATTTGCTCCTTTTATTCCCTCAGCCCCACAGCACTTACATACATAACCGTATTCATATATTTACATTACTGTCTGTCTTCCCCTCTAGACTGTGAGCTCACTGGGGGCGGGAATGCCCCTACCGACTCTGTTATATTGTACTCTCTCAAGCGCTTAGTACTGTGCTTTGCACACAGTAAGTGATCAATGAATACGATTGATCGATAGATTCATTAAATATCACACGTAAGGACCTGAGTGCTAGGCTGAAGCTGAGGAGTTCAGTCATTTCCCAGTCGATTCTATGGTGCCTCGGACAACGGAGCTGCCATCCTTCATGGTTTTTCACTTTGGCCTGTCTGGTTCTGAGTGGGCCTCGCCACTGCTGAATCAGGAGTGAAAAGAGTCACTTTATGCCCAATATTTTATTTTAAAGGCCCGGCTTCCCTTTTGCACAGCCCCTGCTGCCAAATTCGAGGTGGCACAGGGACTCCCCATTGAATTTTCTCTCATCTACCCTGGTGCCCAGCACGGTGCTTTGACACAGGTATAAAAAATGACGGTAGCTCCTCACTACATTCCTCTAACCTTCCCTTCCTGTTCTCTCACTTGTTTAGATGTGTCCCACTGTTTTATTTACCTCTGCAATCTGATTGCCTCCCATAAGTTTCCTGAAAAGTGCAAAAGTCTCCGTGAAATCTGGGCCCTTCCTAGATTCCACATGACCCATCTTAGCATCAACGACGGCAAGCGGCCCGTGACACCAAGCTGCTGGGACTGGCTGCGCAGAGGGGTGCCTTAATGGGAAGAGCACGGGGGGGCTGGGAAGTCAGAGGTTGTGAGTTCCAATCCTGGCTCCGCCGCCTGTTGGCTCAGTTACCTCATCTGTAAAATGGGGATTAAGGCTGTGAGCCCCATGTGGGACAGACTGTTTACCTCGTATCTACCCCGGTGCTTAGAACAGCGCTTGGCACAGAGTAAGCACTAAACAAATATCATCGTCATTATTATTATTACTCCAAGGAGTGGATGAGCATCCCGGGGGAGCCACTGGGGAAATTAGAGCCCATGGACCACAAGTCCCCAACCCTCTTTCCAGGACTCTCTCTCTGGGACCTTCCCAATAGCCTCCCCAATCCCTCCTCCCCTTCACCCATGGATGATCCGTTTGGTCACAGCTATGGTGTTACGTTCCCAGGGCCCTGAGATTCTGCCTTCCCAGGACCGGGGGCTCATTATGGGGCTTATGGAGACCCCCAGCTTCTTGCTGACCCAAACCTGCTCTGGCCTGGGCTGTCGATATCACTGATCTGGAGCTGATGCTAGGGACTGGGAAGCTGGGGAGGCTACAGTAACTTCCAGAGAGGAGCCACCCATCACACTTGGGGGTTGGAGAGGAATGGAGGCACCAAAAATGGGGTAGGTTTAGTGGTTGACTGCTGCTTTTGGGTGCTTGCAGGGCCCCAGGGCTTGTCACTGGGGGTGAGGGGGCATGGGGGAGAAGGGTGGAGGCTGCTGCCCCTGGACTGCCCCATCATGTATGCCCCCATGCCTGCTGGTTGACCCCAGCTCAGGAGCAGCAAAATGATTTCTTACTCTGGTGCCATTTTCCTCTGGGGAAGGGCCTGCGCCCCCGGACCACCCTTCCTGAAAACCTGTAAGCTCCTGGGGCGGGTGGTCCCCAGGCCGCCCCGCCAGATGGGCAAACTACCCAGACCAGGGGTCAGGCAGTCCTTGCCACACTCCTCAGAGTCTCCTTTCTGACCTCCCAACCTCCTGCTTCTCCCCACTCTGGTCTATACTTCACTCCTCTGTCCGGATTATCTTTCTATGCGAACGTTCAGGGAGTGTCACCCTGCCCTACTCAAAAATCTCTGGTGGTCGCCTATCCACCTCCGTATCAAACAAAAACTGCTCACCATTGGCTTTAAAGCTCTCCATCACCCTGCCCCCTCCTACCTCACCTCCATTCTCTCTTTCCATAACCCAGCCTGCACATTCGCTCCCCCAGTGCTAACCTTCTCACTGTGCCTCGATATCACCTTTCTCATCGCCGGCCCCGGCCCACGTCCTGGAACACCTTCACTCCTCAAATCCGCCAGACAATGACTCTCCCCTGCTTCAAAGGCTTACTGAAGGCACGTCTCCTCCAAAAGGCCTTCCCAGACTAAGCCCCACTTTTCCTCATCTCCTACTCCCTTCCAAGTCACCCTGACTCACTCCCTTTGCTCTTCCCCGCTCCCCCCGTCCCACATCGCATATGTATATATCTGTGATTCTATTTATTTATATTGATGTCCGTTTACTTATATTGATGTCTGTCTACCCTCCTCTGCACTGTGAGCTCATCGTGGGCAGGGATTATCTCTCTTTATTGCTGTATTGTACTTTCCTAGGCAATCAGTACAGTGCTCTGCACACAGTAAGTGCTCAGTAAATATGATTGAATGAATGAATGAATGAATGAATGAATGCACCGATGAACTTGGAGCCAACATGGTGCAGGCTGAGCCTTGTCTGGGACCCTTGTTCTCTCCGTTGCCTGAACTGTAGATGGTCGAGGAAAGCCATTGCCAGAGGCTGTGTAAGTTAGTGTGGGTATGGGTTGGTGGGAGAGGGTCTCTGCGTGGGGCAGTGGCCATTTTGGGGCCAAGGGCCCCCGGACACCCCAGTAGACATCGGCATCACCTCGGCACATCCGTCCTCACAACCTTCTGTTACCCCATTATTCTCTCTGCTTATTATTTTAGTCCTTCGTCTTGCCATCTCTAAATTATTATGGATTTTCCTCCCTGACTGGACCGGGAGCTCCTAATGGACAGGAATTGTGTCTTCTCCATTTGTTGTACTCTCCCAAGCACTTAGTAAAGTACGCTGCCCAGAAAAGTCTCTCTTGTACCTATGAGCAATGAGTGGACTGATAAATTGATTATGGTGGTCTCAGGACAGCAACACCGACAGCTTCAAGTCAGCACCCCCCGTCCCGCCCGCGGAAGCCACCTCCTATACCTCCCCCAACCCTGGGTCCATGCTAATCTAGCAGCAGGCTGCGAAGTTCAGGAGTCGTTGGGAGCTGGAGAAGCACATCTCCCATCTGTAGGAGCAGCAGAAACAGGGCTCCACCCCAAGAGCCGGGGATCCCGTCTGGTTCTCCTGCGGACCTAGACCTCGAGATCAGGGCCGCCAGGGCTGACTAGAATGAGAAGCCCAGAAAAAAAGAAAAGCAGTTCCATTATGGGGGCCTCCCAGCCTGTGACCAGAGGACTGAGCAGCCAGCCCCCTCGATGTAACCGAGGGCATTTTGAAGATGACGTTCTTCTTCAAATGGCCTCTGCAAGGCGGCTCGTGTTCTTATAGGGGAAGTCCCCATTGCAGGCAGCAAGCGAGAGGAGTTTGCTCATCCCCAGGAGAGCGAGAGGTTGTTCCTTAAAAACCTCACTGCCTCAGCCGCCTCCTTCTTATCCTGTGAGGTGAGGGAGGGAATTGACACAAACAAGCCCCTTCTCCCCAGCCCCACCTCGCACCGCCCAGCTTCTCATCTCGGTGTCTCAGTGAGGAATCTGGTTGTTTCTGTGGTTGGGGGCGGTCACTGGGCAGATGGTGAAGGGGAAGGGGAAAGTGGGCTGGATGCTTAAGAGATAGTGAGGGGATTAGGTAGAATGGAAAGTGAACTATCTGCCTGGAGCATGTGTATGTGGGGGGTGCTGCTCCACTATTAATGGCGGAGTGAATAGGGCACGGGCCTGGGAGTCAGAACGCCATAGGTTCTAATCCTGGCTCCGTCACCTGTCGGCTGGGGGACCTTGGGCAAGTCACTTCTCTGTGCTTCAGTTCCCTCATCTGTAAAACGGGCATTGAGACCGTGAGTGCCCCATGTGGGACAGGGATTGTGTCCAACCTGATTTGCTTGTACAGTGCTTGGCACATAGTAAGTGCTTTACAAATACCACAATTATTATTATTATTATTATTATTCTACAGGGGGTCACTATGACTAGGGCATTGAAGGGGATGCCTTCCTCTCTCATCCCTCAGCTCGCAATCAATCTTGCTCACAAAAGAGCAAGTTTAGAGAAGAGCCAAGGAAAGGAGGAGGGAGGAAATACCAATTGGTCATCCTGGGGGTCACCCCAGTGGACTTCTGCTCCGCCTCCACCCCACCGACAAAAGGCTGCCCCCACTGCAAAGACCGGTTAAGGGCATTTCCCTGCCGCCCCCGCCCCCCCCCCCCCAGTCATAGAACACCAGCTGGAAGTACGTATACTCAGGTGTGCGTGTGTGTGTGTTTACTACTCATCGGGGTGCTGTCCACTCCTCCACCACAGCCTCCACCCTATAGCCACCTTCACTTTCCAGAGAGCAATCAATCGGGCACTAGAACTTATTGGTGCCTATTCGGTGCAGATGACTATACTAAGCGCTTGGGAGAGTACAGTACAATAGAGATAGGCACAGTGCCCAACCACGAGGAGCTTAGAGTCTAGCAGGAGAGTCAGACACTAAAATAAATTACAGATAGGGGAAATGACCAAGTTAAATGGCATGAACGAGACTGCTGTGTGGGGAAGTGATGGGGTGAAGTAACTAAGTGCTTAGCGGGTGAGTGCATAGGTGACACAGTAAGGCTCAGTAATGCACCTATGAAATAGGGTGGGAGGTTGAGCGATTAGTCAGGGAAGACCTCCTGCAGGAGATGTGATTTTACTAGGCCACAGAAGATGGGTCGAGGGGTGGTCTGTCAGATGTGAAAGGTGAGGGAGATCCCAGCAGGAAGGAGAGAGGGAGGGAGCAAGGGGTGGGGAGAGAGACGAGAGCTTAGCTCTTAGAACAATGCTCTGCACACAGTACAGTAAGAGCTCAATGTTACGTTCTAATGGATTGAATGAATGAGAGGGGAAGGCACAGTAAGTGAGGAGGTTGGCACTAGAGGAGTGAATCCTGTAAGCTGGGGGGCAATGGGAGAAAAGCGAGAATGCACAGGAGGGAGCTGATGGTTGCCTTAAAGCCAATAATAGTATTGTTAATAATAACAGTAATAGTCATAATAGACAGTAATAGTCATAATAGTGGTCTTCGTTAAGCATCTATTATGTGCCGAATGCTGTCCTAAGCACTGGGATAGATACAAGTCCCACATGGGACTCACAGTCCAAGTAGGAGAAAGAACAGGTATCGAAATGAGGAAACAAAGGCATAAAGAAATGAAGTGACTTGCTCTAGGTCACACAGCAGATATGAGAGGGAGAGAGTACTAGAACTCCAGAAACTCTGTCTCACAGGCCCATGTTCTTTCCATTAGGCCACGTTGCTTCTGTTAATGTGACTTTTACCTTTGATGTGGATAGGTTTGGGCAACCATTCTGAAAAATGGGAAGAAGTGCACATAGAACAATATTTTAGGAAAATGAATCGGGCAGCAGAATGAAGTATGGCCTGGATAGGTGGAAGGCTGGAGGCAGGGAGGGAGGTCGGCAAGGAGATTGATGCTGTTGTAGTCAAGACAGGATTGACGAGGGTTCGGACCAGCATCGTGGCAGATGGATGGAGAGAAGGGGGTGGATTCTGGAGACGCTTTGAAAATAGAACCAACGGGATTTGGTGACCGAACTGCCTGCGGATTGAAAGAGAAAGACAAGTCAAAGGAAGATGACGAAAGCATTGTTGGTTTGTGAGACAGGAAAGGTGGTGGTTGGTGTCAACTGTTGGGAAGGTTAGGGGAGGACAAGCTATGGGAGGGAGAGGAGGAGTTCAGTTTGGGATGTGTTTAGTTTCAGATGTTGGCGGGACATCTACATAGAGATGTCCTGAAGTCAGGAGGAATGCAAAACAGGAGAGAGAGAGAGAGACGTCAGAGCTGAAGAGGTAGATCTAGGAGTCATTCATGTACAGGTGATAGTTGGAGCTTTGGGAGCAAATGAGCTTCCCAAGCCGTGGGGCAAACCTTAGAGACAGAGTGGGGATCAAATGCCACTTGGTTATGGTGAGGGGCCTCCTCCTTCGGTCCCTTCCCTGTCCCTGCCAAAAGTCTGGTTGGGCACCTGTGGCAAATCAAGGCCAGCCACAGCTCCCTTCCATTTCCGCCGCCATTACGGTGGTGTGGTAGTGACATCGTTATATGTGGTGTGACATCATCTGCTTCATGCGTCATGTGGCGGGGGCTGTGGGGGGTAGGTGGGGAGGGGCTCCTGCCAGATGGGGCAGCCCCTGGTCTGAGCTTTGGTCACCTTCGGTTATAAACGGATAACCAACGTTTTACTCTTTTAAAGAACGAACGTTAGTTGTGCAAGTGATCTAAAAGCATATTCCAGTGAACCACATTTCCTTGATATCAGAATTCACTCCCACCTTAATCCAGGGGCAGTCTTCCCCACAGAAGCTTCAGTGCCTACCTGCTAGTGGCCTCAGAGATCTTTCTGAACCCTGAATCCTCATTCCTGGGGGATGTCAAAATGAACCCTTCCTCCATGTCTTCTTCAGGGATTCCTTGGCTTATAGCATTTTGTCCTTAACTATCTACTGCCTCCTCTCCTCTGTCCTCCCGCGCAAGGTGAATTATGGAAACCTCTGCAAATGAGCTTTTCCTGGGAGAGGAAGTGCTGAGGAAAAAGTCATTCGCTGCTTTTCTAGAACCACCTGGGTTTATGTCCCCCGGTTTTGGTCCAATCTTTCGGGATGAATTCTGAGGAGAGGAAGGTGAAGCCCGGGGCAGAGGCCGTGCCAGGATGAGAGGGTGAGCCACAAATCCGACAGCTGACGCGCTTCACGGTTTGTGGGCACCTGCCAGTCCTTCAGCGGGATGAGGCCCTGTCACTCGAGAACCAAAACCAGTCACCGGAAAAGAGATCTGGGATAGAGGGGCCCAACCTTGGGGCAGCCCTAAGGTTGCTATTAAAGGTGGTGGTTGTCTGCCCTAAGCCCTGGGGCCCAGAAGCTGAAACCTGAGAAAAGGCTATTGCTGGTGACCAAGACAGGAAGGAGCCCTGGAGCCTGGATTCCTGGGATGGGGAGATGCTTAGGGGGTGCTGGGTCCCTCTGCTGCCAAGCTCCAAAGGTCTCCAGGAACCCAGTGCAGAGAGCAGGGGCAATGTGGCTTAGTGGAAAGAGCCTGGGTATGGGAATCGGAGGTCGTGGGTTCTAATCCCGGCTCCGCCTCTTGCCAGCTGTGTGACTTGGGACAAGTCGCTTAGCTTCTCTGTGCCTTGGTTCCCTCTTCTGTAAAATGGGGATTAAGACTGTGAGCCCCACGTGGGACAATCTGATTACCTTCTATCTACCCCAGGGCCTAGAACAGTGCTTTGCACATAGTAAGTGCTTAACAAATACTCTCATTTTTATTCAGGGGCTGCTCCAGGAGTCCACGGTGGTGGTGGTGGGGGCAGGAAGACATAATACAAAGGCAGAAACAGGACTGTAAGCCTGTCAAACGGCAGGGACTGTCTCTATCTGTTGCCGACTTGTCCATCCCAAGCGCTTAGTACAGTGCTCTGCACATAGTAAGTGCTCAATAAATACTATTGAATTGACTGTCCAGGGGCTCCCCTCTGCCTAATGGGGGGCCAGTTGGGGCTATCGGGCTCCCTGGAAATCCAGGGTCTGCCCCGCATCTGCAGGCAAAGGCCAGAAGAGAGAGTCCCAGGCCCCAGCGACCTGTTCATTCATTCAGTCGGAATTATTGAGCGCTTACTGTGTGTGCAGAGCACTGTACTAAGCACTTGGACAGTACAATCTGGCAACAGAGACAATCCCTACCCACCAACGGACTGTTACATGCAGAAACAAGAAAACTCCATTCAACCAACGACTATTCGTTATTAGTTATTGTTGTTCTACCCACTGGAATAAGACTGCAGGCTCTCTGATGACAGGGATACTCTTCTAACAGCTGCTCTGCTCACAGTAAGCCCTCTGGAGATGCCATCGATTGATCGAGAAATGTGATGTGAACATTTAAGAAATGATAACCGTTCCAAGGAGGCAGATCCACCGGAAAATAAGACTACATTGAAATAAGACTACATTGTGACGAACGATAAGAAATGGCAGGCAAGAAAGAGAGTGAATTAGAGATGAAGTGGTCTGACTGAGCCACACAGAGATCACTGAAAATTGCTGAACTGTCCTGGTGGTGAGTAGTTTCTCCGGCACGTTACTGCTCCGGGACTTAAATGGCCACAACCTCCTCGGGGTCAGGTGGAAGGGCGATGGCCTGGGCCGAGCAGACACACAGACTGCTTCGGTGCTGACTGGGGGGACGGAGGTTCTAGAGATAATCTGGCCTGGTTTCTTGGGATTGGAGGGGTCCCGTGTTCCCCATATCACCTTGCAGATGGCAAATTTCTTATCGTTGGCTTTGAGAGTCTCTGCCGGTTGGCCTGAATCCCTCTTTCCTGTCCTCTGTCCTCCTCTGCTGCACCCACTCAAAAGGGCCTCCCTTAGCACTCTTCCCCCTCCATCTCTTTGCTTGGGAACTCCCTCCCTCTGCTCCGCCCCCACCCTCTAAAGGCCTCCCCTGTTAAACCAATCTGTGTCACCCTGTCAGTCACCTAAACACTGGTTGGGGAATATGTATTCACGAGTCATCAATCTGATTATTTATTTGATTACTTTAGATTTTGATCACTTCTAGCTGCGCTCTTTCTCATCTCACTGGAGCAGCTGGAGTCCCTTTCCATCCCTGTTAGATTACAAACTTCCTCAAGACAGAGAGGATGCTTTCTTAATCGTTCTTTTAAGTAGGTAGGCCCTTAGACTGTAAGCTCCATGTGGAATGGGAACTGGGTCCTACCTGATTATCTCGCATCTGCCCCAGAACTTAATACAGCGCTCGGCACACAGCAAGAGCTGAACAAAAACCCATTTCTGACGATGATGCCGATGGTGATGGTGGTGGTGACGATGATGTTCTCAAGCATCTACAACGGTGTCAGTGCCAGATGTTCATTACAGAGCTCTATGAGCAACAGATGGCCAGGAAAGTAACCGACCCATGAAGGAGAAGTTGGCTCAGGCTTCCCTGGGTAACTGACTCCACAGTCCAAAGTCCCTCTAAGTCGGGTTGCCAGGACCCTGTGCAGCCAAGCCGGGGGCCGGCTCTTGCCTTCTTTCGCTAGCCGGGAGATTCCCAAGGCTCTCTCCACCCCCCGAGAGCCACAGTGGCTCCAGGGCCTGGCACAGGCCTCCAGACAAAGAAGGGAGATGGCTGTAAAGGCAGAAGCAGGACTAGGCCATGATCTCGGCCAGAATAATGATAATAATCATGAAGGTATGTGTTAAGCACTTACTATGTGCTGAGCACCGTTCTAAGCACCGGGGTAGATACAAGGTAATCAGGGTGTTCCACATGGGGCTCCCAGTCAATCCCCATTTTGCAGATGAGGTAACTGAGGCACAGAGAAGTTAGGTGACTTTCAAACAGCCGACAAGAGGCAGAGCCGGGATTAGAACCATGACCTCTGACTCCCAAGTCCCGGCTCTTTCCACTGAGCCACTCAACCCTCACTCCAACTGAGCCAGACCAGCCAGTGGCAACTCCTTGCTGCCGAAGCGGGTGAAAGGGCAGGCCGGGGTGAGGCCAGGTGAAAAAAAAGACTAGAGAGGATGTGTCTCCCTGGTTTATCCAACTTGTTGTGGTGGCTGGACTGATCTCAGGTGGGCCTCTCAGGAACAAACCATCAATCAATCAGTAGTATCTATCGAACACTTAACTCTGTGCAGATCACTGTACAAAGAGCTGGGGAGAGAACAACAGAATTAGCAAACACGTAATAACGCCGCTTCATGAGAAGCATGAGAGGCATGAGAGGCATGAGACCTACTGGATAGGTCATGGGGCTGGGTCATTAGGGCCTGGGTTCCAATCACTTGTCTGCTGTGTGACCTTGGGCAAATCACTTAACTTCTCTGTGACTCAGCTACCTCATCTGTAAAATGAGGATTAATTTGTGAGCTCCATGTATGACATGGACTGTCCCCCACCTGATTCGCCTGTCTCCACCCCAGTGCTTAGTAGAGTGCCTGGCAGAGGGTAAGTGCATAATAAATACCTTTTTCAAAGAAATGCTACAAAATTCGCAGGAAAATGCATTACCAAGCTAGTACATTATTATCCAACAGACTAAAAGGAAGTGAAATTGGAGAAGAGAGTTATATTTATTAATTTCTTGCAGATAAAAACGTTAGTGGGCAGGGTTTGCGGGGTGGGGAGTCAGGGAGCCGTGTCTTACGATTAGGGGGAAGCAAACAGCAGAAATGGAAGACAGAGACCAGAGGCAGCTACAACCACTCCTCCAACACACGCTCATGGGATCATCTTTTTCTCGGATCCCGGTAAGGGGGCAGGAGCTGGAGAGAAATGCGGGGCTGACTAGTTGTCCTGCTGCCACGGATGCTCTCTGGGCTGCAGAGTGGTGAGGGGGGTGAGAAGGACGGGGAGACTGCACCGACAGTGACACAGGGACCAGCAGCTGCCCTCCCTGAGAGCAGGGGTGAGAAGCTCAGCTTCAGCAGAAGTGGCAGAGGGGCCGCCCAACAGCTGCAGCTTTCTCTTCTCTGCCGTGGCCAGCGGCAGAAAAGCCATCCTCCGGTGGAACGGAACCCTTTGCGGCTGCCCGGGTGACCAGCCTGTCCCTTCATCCTAAATTTAATGCACACCACGGTAAAACCAATTCTTACTACATCCACGCGTGATGGGCAATTTTAATCACTGCTTTAGAGACGAGCAATCAGGTCCAGAAAGCTGAGATGGCTGTCAATCAATCATATTTATTGAACGCTTATTATGTGCAAAGCACTTCACTAAGCACTTGGGAGAGTACAATATAATAGAGTTGATAGATACATTCCCTGCCCACACGGGCTTCCAAACTAGAGGGGGAGACGGTCGTTAACACGAATAAACATATTACGGATTCGTCCGGGAGTGTCGTGGGGCTGAGAAAGGGGGAAAATCACAGGTGTAAATCCCAACGCGCTGGTCATCTAGTATCCTCGATTCTGAGTTAGTAGTAAAACTAGGGTCGAGGCAAATTTTCAATTCAGCATTCCATCCAACAGACTTCACTGCTTCAGTATGACAAAGGATGAATGGAAGCGATCTTATTTATACCTCATTCCTAATCCTTATGCAGCTTTCCGCGGCCCTGGGGAATCACACCCTTCCCTCAGACTGCCCTCAGATAATTCCTGCCTCATAATCGATCCGATCGGTGGTATTTACTGGGTGCTTGCTGTGTACAGGACACTGTGCTGAGCGCTGGGTAAAGCACCAACGCAATGCAGTTGGTAGACACAGTCCCTACTCATAAGGAGCTTACAGGCTAGAGGGGAAGACAGATATTAAAATAAATTACAGGTAGGGGGAATGACAGAGTATAATGTATACATAAGTTCTGTGGGGGAGAGGCTGGGGCCAATATCTAGTGCTCAAAGAGTACAGATCTGAGTGTGTAGGTGAAACAGAATGGACAGTGAGTACAGGTAATGAGAGTTTAGTCAGGGAAGACTTCTTGGAGGAGATGTGACTTTACAAGTGGCAGTCTGTCAGATTTGAAGGGGAAGTTCCAGGCCAGAGGAAGGACGGGGGAAGGGGGCAGGGATGAGCTAGGTAAGATCAAAGTCCAGTGAGGAGGTTGGCATTAGCGGAGCAAGGTGTGCAGGTTAGGCTGAAGTGTGGGAGATCGGCAAGGGAGGGTAAGAAGGGAAGACTTGATCCAGTGCTTTAAAGGTGATGTTGAGGGGTTTCCGTTGGATGGAGAGGTGGAAGGGCACCCGTCGGAGGTTTGTGAGGAGCGGGGAGATGTGAAACGGAATTTGTTTTAGAAAATGATCCAGCCAGGCCAAGTAGGGCCTAAAGTTGGGAGACATGAGAGATGGGGGGTTAGTGAACGGGCCAATACGGGAGTCAAGGTAGGAAATAAGTACTTGAATCAGGGTGGTAGCTGGGAGATGAAAGGACTGCTTTTGGAGACGTTGTAAAGGTAGGCCTGACGGGCTTCTGGGACGGATTGAGTGTGTGGGTTGATTGAGAGAGATGAGTTGAAGGTAAGGTTAAGGGCTTGTAAGACAAGGAGGATAGTGGTGTTTTATTCAATGGTATTTGTTAAGTGCTTACTACGTGCCAGACACCGTACTAAGTGCTGGGGTATATCCAAGATAATGAAGTTGGACACAATCCACGTCCCAACTGGGGCTCACAGTTTTAATCCCCGTTTTACAGATGAGGTAACTGAGGCATAAAGAAGTTAAGTGACAGGCCCAAGTCCCACAGCCAGGATTAGAACCCATGTCCTCTGACTCCCAGGCCCATGGTCTTTCCACTAGGCCAAAGACAGAGTAAGGACAGGGTTTGGGTGCGAAGAGGAGTTCTGTTTTAGACATGTTGAATTTGAGGTGTCAGAGGGACAACCAAGAGGCCAGGAGGAAATGCAGACTGCAGAGAAAGGAAGAGAGATCAGGGGCCAGAGAGGTAGATTTGGAAATCATCAGCATAGAGATGGCAGTTCTCCAAGGGAGTGTGTGTTCAGGAAGAATAGAAGGGGAGCCAGAATGGAGCCTTGAGGGCCCCACTGTCAGAGGATGGAGAAGTGGAGGAGGAGGTGAGGGAAACAGATTGGAAAGGAGCTGCCAGAGAGATAGGAGGAGAACCAGGAGAGGAAACTGTCAGTGAATCCACGATGAGAAGATGTTTCCAAGAGAGAAGGGGATCCACAGTGTTGAAGGCAGCTGAGAGGTCGAGGAGGATTAAAAATGGAATAGAGGCTGTTGGATTTGGCAAGGTTTAGTGACCTTAGAGAGGGCTGTTTCTGTGGCGTGTAAAATAGAACTGGAGGAGAAGAATCGGAGGGGGTGAATACAGACAGCTCGCTCAAGAAATCTGGAGAGGAAAGGTAGGAGGGAGATGGACGATAACTAGAGGGAGCTGCGGGTTCAAGGGAGGGGTTTTTTTTAGATCAGGGAAGACCTGGGAATGTTTACAAGCAGCGGGGAAGGAATTATCAGAAAACGAGCAATCAACGATTGTGATCCCGGCAGGAAGAGGGGATTTGCTTTCATATCGTTCAGTGGCGATTGTTTTCTTAAGGTGCGAAGAGATGGAGTTGGAGATGCAGGTTGTAGGGGGTAGATTTCTTTAAAGTAGATGGTTGTTCATCTCAAGATGCTGCTTGGAAAGAGCGGGGGGAGCTGAAGAGGGGACAGGAGGAGGGTGGAGCTGAAGAGAAGCAGGGGAGATTTTAGGGAGGCCACACCTGATGGCTTCAATTCTACCAATGAAGTACGTCACTAGGTTATGATCATTATCATCTTTGCATTTGTTAAGCGCTTCTATCAAGCCCTAAGAACTGGGGAAAATGCGAGATAACCATGTTGGTCACAGTCCCCGTCCCACATGGGGTTCACAGTGTAAGCAGGATGGAGAACTGGTATTGAATCCCTATTTTGCAGTTGAGGAAACTGAGGCAGAGGAGTCAAGTGACTGGCCCAAGGTCACACACCGGCAACTGACAGAACCAGAATTGAAACCTAGGTCCTCTGACTTCCCAGGCCCACGCTCTTTCCACTAGCCACACTACCTAGTGTGGGGTGAGGGAGGAGGGGGTTTGAGGAGGAAGTTAAAAGCCTGAAATGCCTGGTGCAAACAATGGGAATAAAAGTCAATAAGGATGGAGGAGTATTGTTGCTGGGCAGTGGAAAGGGCAGAGTTAGGCAGGCGAAGAATAGTCTGAGACAGAGGTGAGCAGCCTCAAGTGTGGATTTCCCCCAGGAGTGTTCCAAAGTTCACGCACAAGAGCGGAGAAAGTGTACCGTGGAGGTGAACCAAGGCTGCACGGTTGGCGGATATGAGAATGCCTGAGAGGTAGAGGACTGAGGGAGCTGAGTTCAGTGGAGAGGGCGGGTAATAAGACTGTGGATTTGTGTCAAGAGGAGGCAGGTTGAGCTTGGAAACCAAAAAGGGCATGAAGACTTTAGAAAATAGGAGGGGGTCGAAAGATGGAAGGTTTCTGGGGGGGAACAGGACAGATTTAAAATAAAATCAAGGGTTATTAAAGCTTACAGTTGAAAGAGATACCGGGCCCGTGGGTTCTTCCAAACTACTACATGCTCATTCCCCCTCAAGAAGACAACAGGCTTATTAACTGGTTTGGACTCTGGAAATCTTTCTCAGACTGGATAGTTTTGAGCTGCACCTAGAAAAGAGTTGTCACCCAAACAAGACCTCGAGGAAGGCTCTGCTTAAAAGTGTCCCGCCATGCTGCTATTTTAGAGGGTTTCCAGAGGAGGAGGGGAAGGAGCAGGACGACGACGATAAAATATCCATTAACTCCACTTGAGCTCAGTCAGGGCTGATGAAGTCCTTTCAAAGGCATCGCCTAGGGGGTCGAAAAACAGGCCTGTCTCAGCACTGGAATCAAATCAGTCTCCTAGAGAAGGACTGGGCACTAGAGAAGCAGTGTGGCTCAGTGGAAAAGAGCATGGGCTTGGGAGTCAGAGGATGTGGGTTCTAATCCTGCCACCGCCCCTTGTCTGCTGTGTGACCTGAGGCCACTTAACTCCTCTGTGCCCCAGTTAACTCATCTCTAAAATGGGGATTAAAAGTGTGAGCCCCACGTGGGACAACCTGATTACCCTGTATCTACCTCAGTGCTTCGAACAGTGCATAGTAAGTGCTGAACAAATGGCATAATTATTATCATCATTGTTGGGACCGCTAAGTCTTCCAGAACGCCGCTGGGCACATCGGGGGTTGGGAAAGTGAGGGGATGTTAATCTGTCAGTCTTCAAATGCGTTTAAGCCTTGTCGTCACCCCAGTGAAGTTAGAACGCATGCTCTGCAAGTGTAGTTGATCAGAAGGCAGAGCCACAGAAAGCCAATCAGCACGGGCAGGAGACTCAAGCCAGGGAAGGGGCTGCCAATCTGCTAGGCACGGGGAAGAAAGTCTCTACCGCCTTCCATGCATTGAACAGGTCAACAGCCTCACACCCTTTCAATTGCAATCATGACTAACTGTTGAATTTCCTAATTGAGGCATTCCACCCACCATGGCATAACGAAACCCAACTGGTCTATGGTCATTTTTAAGTACTGCCATATCTCCTCGTCTCACATTCTTGAGTCTCGCAGTTTTTCAAATTTAACAGTTCCAGGGACTTGACACTTTAGAGTATATTTCACTTGTTTTAAATGCCAAGTAGATACAATATTCGAAAGCTAGATTTGTTTCCCAATTTCTACTGAAAGTACTGTAACCTATTTCTTCAGTCAGGGGGCCATTCAGAGGTCTTTGCACACGTCAACATTGAAGTTCCAGGACACATTACTTCTACGTCACAGACAGACAGAAGTACAAGGTAGAGCACTTGATAAACGGTGATTCTTTGAGCGACAGAGCATTTTCACTGGACGCGCCAAGCGTCATCATTTGTGGATTCCCTTTATTACAGTCTCTTTTATGCACAAGACTTATACCCACCAGTGAACATTCTAGCTTTCAAATTTTATTCAAGGTATTCTATCTGCACGTCTCTTAGTCTAGAGACAGTTCAAGACTCCCTGCTCAGGGCGGAAGTTGGATTCTTCACCACGCTAACTCCACGAATGGAGAAGCCACTAGGCCTCCAAAATGACAAAATCTTTTTCAGCTGAAACAGTCCAATCGATAAGGTTCAAATACTTTCAATTCTTCCATTGCTACCTGTATTGTCCGTGGTGTTGGTCACCACCCCCGCCCATCTTCAAGGTTGTCAGATATGTGCCAGTCAGGCTAGCAGCGAAGAGCTAGTGCTCAAAAGATGCTGATATCATGTGGCGGGAATGAGACATTTAGATGGACAATCATAGCATCCGTTCCCTTTTTTCAAACCAAATACTTTGCACCTTAAATGGAGTATTTTCCATTTAAGGGCTTCACATTTCTTTTCATTTTTTCTCCTCCCCAGATAAACTTGAGGTAACTTGGTTCAAGAGTGACTTTTAATTTACAAGTGGGGATCTGACATAAAGGAGCTAAGACCTGAAAGGACCTGGATTCTTATCTCGGTTCCACCACTCGTTTATTAATAATAATAATAATAATGTTGGCATTTGTTAGGCGCAGAGCACTGTTCTAAGTGCTGGGGTAGATGCAAGGTTAATCAGGGTGTCCCACGTGAGGCTCACAGTCTTCATCCCCATTTTGCAGATGAGGTAACTGAGGCACAGAGCATTGAAGTGACTTGCCCACAGTCACACAGCTGCCAAGTGGCAGAGCCGGGATTCCACTCCCAAGCCCGGGTTCTTTCCCCTGAGTCACGTGACCTTGGTCAAGTCATTTAACGTCTCTTTGTCTCAGTTACCTCATCCGTAAAATGGGGATTAAGACTGTAAACACCATGTGGGACACAGACTGTATCCAACCTGATTATCTTGTACACACTCCACCACTTAGTACACTGTCTGTCACATAGTAAGCGCTTAAATGATATAAAAACTCAATCTAATATTTATTGAGTGCTTGGTGTGTGGAGAGCGCTGTATGAAGTACTTGAGAAAGTACAATATAACAGAATTGGTAGGCATGTTCCCTACTCACAACAAGCTTCTTGTCTAGAGGGGGATACCAAAATAAATCTAAATAACTGAGGACTGAGAGAGGGCTGAATTAAGGGTGCAATCCAGATGATGAGGTGATGCAGAAGAAAGTGAGAAAAGAGGAAATGAGGCTTTTACCAGGGAGGCCGCTTGGATTAGCTGTGTTTTTAAAAAGGCCGTGAAGGTGGGGAGAGTGGCCGTCTGTCGACACGAAGGGAGAAGGAGTTCCAGGCCAGGGGCAGGATGTGAGCAAGAGGTCAGGGGTGAGATAGATGAGATAGAGACGGAGTAAGTAGGTTGGCACTAATGGGGAGAAGGGTGTGGGCTGGGTTGTAGTAAGAAATGAGGGAGATGAGGTAGGAGGGGGCACGGTGATTGAATGCTTTAAAGCCAATAGTGAGGAGCTACTGTTTGATGCAGAGGTGGATGGGTGACCACAGGAGGATCTTGAGGCGTGAGGAAATGTGGACTAAATGTTGCCGTAGAAAAATAATCCGGGCAGCAAAGTATGGACTGGAGTGGGGAGAGACAGGAGGTGGGAAGGAGGCTGATGCAGTAATCAAGGTGGGATAGAATAAGTGCTTGGATTAATGGGACAGCGGTTTGGATGGAAAGAAAAGGGCAGACTTTAGCTATGCTGCGGAGGTTGAATTGACCGAATCTAGTGACAGACTGAATATAGGGATTGAATGAGAGACATGAGTCGGGGATAATGCCAAGATTACGGGTTTGTGGGAAAGGAAGGATGGCGATGCTGTCTACAGCGATGGGAAAGTCAGGGGAGGATGGGGTGGGAAGGTGAGCGCACGTTAAGTTTGAACATGTTAAGTCTGGACATGTTTTGGACATAACTCTGTGTCAGCGGGACATCCAAATAGAGATGTCCTAAGGGCAGGAGGAAATGCAAGACCACAGAGAAGGAGAGAGATCAGGGTTGGAGGTGTAAATTTGAGAAATCCATTGACTTGAAGACTTGCTCAAATCCACACAATAGCAACTATAATGATAATAGTAATAATATCGCTTGCTTTGTACTTACTACGTGCCAGGCACTCTGAGTGCTGGGGTAGACACAATAATTGCAAATTAAACAGTCCTCATCCCACATGGGGCTCAGAGTCTAAAGGGGAGGGAGAACAGGTATCCTACTCCTATTTTACAGATGAGGAAACTGAGGCACAGAGAAGTTAAGTGAGTTTCCCAAGGTGACCCAGCAGGCAAGTGACAGAGTTGGAATTAGAATCCAGCACTCCTGACTCCCGGGCCTGTGCTCTTTCCATTAGGCCCTGGCCTCGCTCACTGGACCAACCAGTTTTGGTTGCTTGGGTTGAATTTGAGAGCACCCCCCAACAATTATGGGGAGGATGTAAGACAGGCTGGGGTCAGAATTCCTGCATAAGTGGAAATACATACCCAGGAGAGAAGATCCTTGCGAACTGCCCAATGAATAAGGGGAAAGGAAATCAGGGGCTGCCCGTACAGCCTCACCACTCTCACTTTTCCAAGAGGGAAGGGGAAGAGTTCCCGGATGTGCCAAAACTGCAATTCAGCCTTTTGCCAGTCCCAGGGATAGGGTTCAGAGACACCTTCCTGGGATAAAATCAAAAGTTTTCTAGAGACTCGGAAAACAGCAGGGGAAAGTGACAAAAAGGTAGGTTTCCAGTTCACCTGAACAGAACCGCTACTAACAGAATCAGGAAGAGGAGCCATCAATACCTTCACCCGAAAGGGAGTTCTGTTGACATCCTGAATCCAAGATCAACTTTGGGGACTGGTCCGGGTTGTCCATCATCCAAGCAATCCCGAGTGAAAATTAGTTCGAACAAATCACTCTTATTCTTCTTGCAAGTTGCCCTGTTTTCATTAATAATAATAAAAAAATCCCCGACTGAAGAAGCTTCAATGTTTTAGTTAGGCCTGTGAGCCTCAGAACTGAAATGCACAGCAGCAAAAAGAAAGAGGACATTTTTCTAAAAAGATCTTTCTCATATTAGACCAAAGGGCCAGGGGTGAGGTTTTGAACATTATTAACAGGGTACATTCAATCACTTTTACTCATTGTTACAATAACAGATGAAACACTCAACACGGATGAGATCTGTAACATTTACTCTGCTTCTATTCCGGCCTCCTTTCTAGTCTTTCAAAGAGACAGAACAAAGAGACATAGTTGACTTGGTCAGATCCAAATACAGTTGGATCTTAATGTCAAAAAAAACCCAAAACATAAAAAAGTAGGCCCTTCAGGAGAAGGTTACCTTTAAAAATCACCAGGCTTTTTTTTTTCCTCTTCCTGATTTATTTGTCATAGACTCAATGACTAACAGTGCTCTGCAGCCTCAGGTAATTAACACTCTGCTGACTTCCCGGGTGAAAGAAAAACCGATGCCCCTGATCTGGAGGACAGCACATTGCTTCTGTGTGAAAATGAAAAGACGGCAGCTCTTCCTCCTGGAGACTTGGAAAACATCAGCAGTGGAAAAAGTGACAAAAAGGGAAGTTTTCAGGCACCCTATTTAGTCAAAGTAGATGGAAAAAACCCCCAAACAAAGCAAGCTCTCAACCTGGAGAGAAAGATCTGAGCATCATCACTTGTTAGCTACTGATATGGGCGTAGGGAAGAGGGAGACATTTTATCTTTTAGAGACATCAGAAGCAAAGAACTATACTGTTTTCCTTAAATCTGTTTGAGAATTTCCTTATTCTGATAGAGCACTGACTCGCAAGGAGGGGGATAAGAGATGCTCTCCTCATCCTGAAGCTGAATTTGTGGCTCTGAGAACAGGTCAGGCCTGCGGCTGCTGAGTTAGGTTACTGTCTTCTTCCCGCTAGCTAACTATGAGGCTCTGAGGAGTCCAGACCTCCTGGAGCAAGAGAGCTAGCTGCTAGGAATGGGCTAAGGCACTAAACCTGCAGCAAGTGGAAAAACATTGCATAACAAAGGGCCAAGCTTCTAGGATAAGGGACGGAGGAAGGCAGATTCTACTTATGAAACTGCCTCGGTGGTTTGTTGTTTTTTTTGAAGACGTTTTAAAGGACAAGAAGCATGACATCATCGATCCCTGGTTGTTGTTTTTTAATCCTATTTGACTATCATCCCAGAGATGGGGGTTCAGCTTCCCAGCTGCCCAGGCTGGGGCTGGAGCACCCTGGGTTTTTCTAGCGTCCTCTTTGGGAGTCTCCTTCTGTCTCCTTCCACCCTTATGCATTGGAAGAAGTTCTTCTTTCCCCACATGTGGCGTGAAATCATTTTACCCCCTCGTGCCATTTCCCTCCTTTCGAGTTGGCAGTTCTCCATTCCCAGGATGTCCGGGCCGGTCGTGTTGTCACAGCTTGATGAACACCGATTGCTGGCTCTGCTTCGGCCTGGGTTCAGAGAGGGGAAAGACACTGGATATGGCTATATCCACTATTCCTTGGCAGAGCTCTCCATACAATTTCCTGGAAGAGAAAAAGGTCGTCGTTATTAGGCGTCCAACCCAAAACCTACCCAAACGCCAAAACCAATCTATCGATCATATCTATGGAGTGCTTGCTGCGCAGAGCACTACACTAAGCCCTGGGAGAGTACAACAGAGCACAGTTGGTAGATCCGTTCCCTGCCCGCGACTGGCTTAGAGTCTAGATGGGGAGATGGACATTAATATAATAAATTACGGTTACATACGTAACTGATGTAACCCTGATGTCTTCTCTCCAGCTGGACTCTTCCCCTCCCCTCCCATCTTCCTTCCTGCTCTCCTCCACTGGTCTCCTACCCACCATGACAAGTGGTGGGCGTATCAGGTCCCGAGCAGAGGATGGTGTCCCCACTCCTCGCGCCCAGAAAGCTGGGCAGGGTAAATCAGATGGCTTCCTTGTTGTAGTGGTAGAGATGATATTAGTATAGTAGTTATATCATGGTTATAGTACGCAAGAATATAGTATAGTTATATTATAGTCACAGTAAAAGTGGGATGGTAGTTGAGAAGCAGCATGGTCTAGTGGCAAGAGCCCGGGCTTGAGAGCTGGAAGACGTGACTTCTAATCCCGGCTCCACCACTTGTCTGCTGTGTGACTGTGGACAAGTCACTTCTCTGTGCCTCGGTCACCTCATCTGGAAAATGGGGATTAAGACTGGGAACCCCATTTGGGACAGGGACTGCGCCCAACCTGATTACCTTGTATTTGCCCAGCGCTTAGAACCTAGTAAGTGCTTAACAAATACCATGCTAATTATTACTGTAACTGCTGTAAGGGCTGTTGGAGGGGCGAATAAAGGGTACAGATCCAAGAGGCAGAGGTGATGCTGAAGGGAGTGGGGAGAAGAAGAAATACGGGTTTACCAGGGAAGGCCCCTGGGAGGAGAGGGTGCTTTTAATGAGGCTTTGAAAGGGGTTAATAATAATAATAATGTTGGTATTGGTTAAGCACTTACTATGTGCAGAGCACTGTTCTAAGTGCTGGGGTAGATACAGGGGAATCAGGTTGTCCCATGTGGGGCTCACTGTCTTAAGTGACTTGCCTACAGTCACAAAGCTGCCAAGTGGCAGAGCCGGCATTCGAACCCGTGACATCTGACTCCCAAGCCCAGGCTCTTTCCACTGAACCATGTTGCTTCTCGTTGGTGTTGGGGGGAGAGTGATCGTCGGTCGGACACAAAGGGAGGAGGAGTCCCAGGACACAGGCCCGGACACGGGCAGGTTAGTTGAAACTGAGGTACAGTGAGGTTGGAACTAGAGGAGCAAAGTGTGCAGGCTAGGTTGTAGTAGGAGGGTGGGATGATCATCAAGGGCTTAAAGGGAGCAGGCTATGCCGAAGGGAGGGGGAGAAGGGGAAAAGAGGGTTTAGCTGGGAGGACTCTTGGAGGAGACATGATTTTACTAAGGCTTTGAGACTAACCGTCTGTTATATATAGAGAGGGAGGGAGTTTCAGGTCAGAGGCAGGAAATGGGCAAGGAACATGTCTACCAGTTCTGTTATGCTGAACCCTCCCAAGCGCTGAACACAGTTGTCCGCAAACAGTAAGGGCTCGATAAATCGGAGCGATGGATAAGTGAGGTTCAATGAGTAAGCTGGCATTTGAGGAGCAAGGTGAGTGGACCGGGCAAGCTGAGGTAGGAGGGAGCGAGCTCGAGTGCTTTAAAGCCAGTGATAAGAAGTTTCTCTTTAAGGTAGACGGGCAAGGGCAGGCAACATTGGATGTTCCTGGGAAGTGCTCAGTACTTTCTCAGTATTAAGAAAGTTTAATAACAAGGCCAGCTAAGGGAATGATTTCTCAAAGGGAATGGAGTGGGAAGAGTCAGTGGGAAAGGATGCCCCCCAAAAGACTGTATTATTGCTGGGGCCATTGAAGGGGCTCGGGGAAGTCATCTCATCCAGGGATTTGAAGGTGGGGAGAATAGGAGTCTGTCATATAAGAAGGGGAAGTCAGTCAGTTAATCATATTTATTGAATGCTTACTGTGTACAGAATATACGTGGGAGAGTACAATATAACAGTAAACGGATACATTCCCAAGATTTCATTCCATCGTATTTACTGATTGCTTACTGTGTGCAGAGCACCAAGAATCGGTAACTGTACCTCAGAAGTGAACATAAAAAGAAGGATTTTGGCTTATGAAGAGTGCCAGGAGGAGCACAATTAAACGGCATTATTTTCTCAGGCACCATAGCGATGTGAATCCATCCCTATACGTTATAACCACATTACTGGGAATCTGTACAGCACTTTCACTTTTCCACAGTGTTTTTAAATAATTTAGTCCATTTATTCCTTACAATATCCCTGGTAGGTAGAGAAAGGAAGGTATTATTGCCGCCATTTTACAGACGCAGAGACAGAGATTATGGGATTTTCTGGAAGTCACACAGGAAGCCAACAGCAGAACTGGGACCAGAACTCAGGTTTCCTAACTCTCAGATCTGTGCTCTTTCCTTTTTTGCCAAACTGCTTCTGATGAGGCCTGTTTAAGGTCGGGGGCACCTTGTATCTTGGACTGAAGGAGCCCTTCTTTCTAAAACAAATATTCAGAGCCTCAGTCAAGTGCTCTGATTAAAAAAATCTCAAAAGACCGTGCAGTTAAACTCCACAAAATCAATCTGTGACATTTATTGAGTGCTATGTGCAGAGCACTGTACTAAGTGCTTGGGGGGGGCAGGTAAGACAAAGCAAATAGACACAATCCCTGACTTGATGGCGTTAATAGTCTATCAGCGGCAAGAGATGCTAAAATAAATTACAGCTAGGGGAAGACACAAAGTATGACATACATAAATGCTGGGATGAGGTGTCGAGGGGTGAATATCTAGAGGGCGTGAATTCAAGTGCATTAAAAGGGGGAAAATAGGGAGATGAGATTAGTCCGGGAAGACTTCCTGGAGGAGGTACGATTTTAGCAGGGCTTTGAAGATGGCGAAAACGATAGTCTGTTGAATATGAAGGGGAGGAACAGTTTTTTTTAATGGTATGTGCTCAGGAGAAGCAGTGTGGCTTGGTAGATAGAGCTTGGGCCTAGGAGTCAGGAGGACTTGGGTTCTAATTCTGGCTCCCCCATTTGTCTTCTGTGTGACCTTGGGCAAGTCATTTCACTTCTCCGGCCCTTAGTACCTCATTTATAAAATGGCGATTAAGAGGGTGAACCCCACGTGGGACAGGGACTGTGTCCAACCAGAATAAATTGTTTCTACCCCAGCACTTAGAACAGTGCTAGGTACATAGTAAGTGCTTAACAAGTACGTTATTATTATAACTATGTGCCAGGCACTGTATTAAACACTGGGGTAAATAGAAGCTAAATCAATCAACCATATTTATTGAGTGTTTATTGAACGCAGAACACTGTACAAAGTACTTGGGAGAGTAAAATATAATAGAGTTGGTGAACACATTCCCTGCCCACAGTGAGCTTACAGTCTTGAGGGGAAGACAGACATTAATATAGATATATTATCAATATATCTATACTATAGGAAATGAGAAATATAGGAATATAGAGAATTAGAGAATATATATATATATATATAAATAGAGAGAATATAGAGAATATTCTATATATAGAATATAGAGAAATAGGAAATGAGAAATATAGGAAATGAGGGCTTAGTCAGGGAAGGCCTCTTGGAGGAGGTGTGACTTTAATAAGGCCTCGAAAGTGGGGAGAGTGATCATCTGTTGGACGTGAAGAGGGACAGCGTTCCAGGACAGAAGCGGGACGTGGGTGAGAGGTCGGCAGTGAGATAGATGAGATTTAGGGAGAGTGAGTGGGTTGGCATTAGAGAAGTGTGCAGGCTGGGTTGTAGTAGGAGAGCAGCAAGGTGAGGTAGGAGGGGGCAAGATGATCGAGGGCTTTAAAGCCGATGGTAAGGAGTTTCCTGTTTGATGCAGAGGTGGATAGGCAAACACTGGAGGCTCTTGTTCATGGATTGAACATTTTTGTAGAACAATGATCTGGGCAGCAGAGTGAAGTACAGACTAGAGTGGGGAGAGACAGGCGGCAGGGAGGTCAGCAAGGAGGTTGATATAGTTATCAAGGCAGGATAGGATAAGTAGTTGGATGAAGATGGTAGCAGACTGGACGGAGAGGAAAGGGGAGATTTTAGCGATGTTGCGATGGTAAAACCAACAGGATTTAGTGACAGGCTGAATATGTGGATTGAATGAGAGAGATGAGTCGGGGATGATCAGGTTGGACACAGTCCATGTCCCAGTGGGGCTCACAGTCTTTATCCGCATTTTATAGATGAGGTCACTGGGGCACAGGGATGTGGCTTGCCCGAGGTCACACAGCAGATAAGCGATGGAAGCGGGAATAGAACCCAGGTCTTCAGACTCCCTCGTCCATGCTCTTTCCATTAGACCATGGCTACTTCCAGGCAGTTTTCACATTTGTGGAAATTTTGCACGAGCTATCCCAGCCACGATATTGGGGTAAAACTGATCCTGAAAATGATGGTTATTTGTTAAGCGCTTACCACTGTTCTAAGCACTGTGGTAGATACTGGTTATTCATTCAGTCGTATTTATTGAGTGCTTATTCTGTGCAGAGCACTGTACTAAGTGCTCGGGAGAGTGCAAAATAACAATATGCCGACACATTCCCAGCCTGCAATGGGCTTATGGGCTAGAGGGGGAAGCAGACATTAATACAGATAAATAAATTGCAGACATAAGTGCTGTGGGGCTGGGAGAGGGGAGGAATAAAAGGAGCAAATCAGGGCGACGCAGAAGGGACCGGGAGAAGAAGAGAGGAGACCTCAGTCATGGAAGGCCTCCTGGAAGAGACGAGCCTTCAGTAAGGCTCTGAGGTGGAGGAGAGTCACTGTCTGTCGGATTTGAGTTCCAGGCTAACGGCAGGACCTGGGGAAAGGGTCGGTGATGAGATAAACAGGACTGAGGTACAGTGATAAGGTTAGCATTAGAGGAGGGAAGTGGGGCGGCTGGGTTATAGTAGTAGAGTAGCAAGGTGAGGTAGGAGGGTTGAATGCTTCGAAGCCAACCATTTGGGGGTTTCGTTTGAGGCGGAAGTGGATGGGCAGCCACTGGACTCTCATGAGGAGTGAGGAAATGCCTGGAACATTTTTGTGGACTGGAGTGGAGAGAGACAGGACACTGGGAGGTCAGAAAGACGGCTGATCAAGGAGGGGTAGGATGAGTGTCTGTATTTCCATGATAGCAGCTTGGATGGAGAGAAAAGGGAAGATTTTAGTGATGTTGTGAAGGTGGAGCCGACAGGATTTAGTGACGGATTGAATACGCGGGGGGGGGGGGGGGATAAGAGAAAGGGGTCAAGGGAAATGCCAAGATTACGGGCTTGTGAGACAAGGAAGGATAGTGGTTTTGTCTACAGTATAGCAGCAAGGTGCAGTGGATAGAACTCGGGCCTGGGAGTCAGAAGGTCATGGGTTCTAACCCCTACTTGTCTGTCAGGTGACTTTGGGGAAGTCACTTCACTTCTCCAGGCCTCATTTACCTCATCCGTAAAATGGAGATTGAGACTGGGAGCCAGTGGAAAGAGCATGGGCTTGGGAGTCGGAGGTCATGGGTTCGAATTCTGGCTCCGCCACTTGTCAGCTGTGTGACTCTGTGGGCAAGTCACTTCACTTCTCTGTGCCTCAGTGACCTCATCTGTAAAATGGGGATTAAAAACTGAGAGCCTCACATGGGACAATCTGATTACCCTGTATCTACCCCAGTGCTTAGAACAGTGCTCTGCACATAGTAAGCGCTTAACAAATACCAACATCATTATTATCATTACATGGGGGACAGGGACTGTGTCCAACCCCGTTTCCTTGCATCCACCACAGCGCTTAGTGCAGTTCCTGGCACATAGTAAGCATTTAACAAATACTATAATTATTCTTATTACTGCAATTTGGGTTAGAAGATAAGAAGCTCTATTTTGGACATGTTAAGCTTACGGTGACGGGAGGACACCCACGGAGAGACGTCTTGAAGGCGGGGGGGGGGGGATGTAGATGGAGAATAGAGGTGTCCCAGAACTGAACCTTGAGGGACCCTCCCAGTTAAGGGGTGGGAGGCAGTGAAGGAGCCCATGAAAGAGACTGAGAATAAGTGGTCAGGGAGATAGAAGGAGAAGCAGGCAGTGTCAGAAGCCAAGGTTGGATAACATTTCCAGGAGAAGGGGGTGGTCCACAGTGTCGGTGACAGCTGAGAGGTCGAGGCGGATTAGGATGGAGTAGAGGCCTTTGGATCTGGCAAAAAGGAGATCATTGGTGACCTTTGAGAGGGCAGTTTCTGTGGAGTGAACTGGACGGAAGCCAGATTGGAGGGGATCAAGGAGAGAATCGGAGAGGAATAAGACTGGATCTAGTCCCTCGGCCCACAGGGCTCACAGTCCAAGTACAGGGTTAGATTGGGTATGGAATCCCCATTTTACAGCTGAGAAAACTGAAGCATAGAGAAGCTAAGTGATTTGCCCAAGGTCACACAACAGGCAAGTGGCAGAGCCCAGGTCCTCTGATTCCCAGGTCCAATATTTTTTCCACTAGTCCATGTTGCTTCCCCTCTGAATGGCTAATTAGTTTTAACTGAGAAGCAGTGTGGTCCAATGGAAAGAGCATGAACCTGCCACTTACCTGTTGTGTGACCTTGGTCAAGTGACTTAATTTCTCTGTAACTCAGTTTCCTCATCTGCAAAATGGGGATTCGATACCTCTTCTCCCTTCCTCTTAGACTGTGGGCATCCTGGGAGACAGGAACTGTGTCTGATCTGCCTATGCTGTATCTACCCCAGCGTTTAGTTTACCGCACGTGCCAGATAGTGAGCGCCTCCCGAATATCACTGTTATCATAATTATCCTATCTTGAAATGGCAAGTTTCAGTGCTTCTACCAGACACACCTCCAATCAGTGCTATATCCGGGGAAGGGGGACGCCATCCTTGCCCATCCTCTGAAATCCAAGAGAGAGAGAGAGGACATATCTAAGGGCCAGTGGGTTTGAAAGGTGAAGGAATCTCATCTCCGTTTTCAGTCAGATTTTAAAAAACGGAGCCATGAATTCTCTGGCCCCGGACTCGCGGGCCGTCTCACTGTTTCCGCTTGCAGAAGGAAGGATTTTCTGTAACATCCAACTAGATGACAGTGGAGTTCAGCCTCCCGCTCTGTGTATATGCCGCGGTCTCTCGCACAGGCAATCCTCAGGAGATGAGCTTGCTTTCCAGCCCCAGCCATCACCCCCCCCCCCCACCCACCTCAGGGTATCTCGGATCCATGGCTTTGCCAAGACTTACTGGGCACAGGCTGGGGCTCCGTTGACTTCAATGAGCCAGACCTTCAGTTCCGCATCAACCATAAAGTCAAAGCCAAAGAGTTGGAAGCTCTGGTAGTGAAGATGCTTAGTGCTGATTGCAGGTTCTATACACGTAAGGCAGCTTCTGTCAAGTGGAAAAAAAGGGTGCTAGTTTAAAACCCCCACAAAGGCTCATCGGGACGAGTATACATTTCTCACTGCATATTTAGTAGTGATTAAAATTTTTATTTTCTATTAAATAGTCTAATTTTATTAAGGTGAATAGAAACTAATGGGTTTGCTTATTCCCTTTTCTATAGTTATTACCTCCCCAAATCATTAGATAACCATACAGCTTTTAAAATGCAGAATATGTTCACGCCATAAACAAAGAATGCCATGCAACATCACTCCAGTGCCTTTAACAGAGAAAAGTACAGAAAAGATCGCATCATCATACTCTAGGTCAGATACTCACGGCTCAAAGTATCTCTTCAAACTATTACAAAGCAGAGCCTCTCATCGTAATCGCTATTTTTTCTCATGATCTCACAGTGTGGAAATGATTTTTGGTAAAAATTAATTTAAAAAAAATTGTTCTACCCCCAGTGAATGACACCTATTTCCTTCCCCAGCCGGCAAGTTATCAGTATTTGAAAGTAGCTGTGGTAATACGATCATTCAGGAAATACGAACAGTGGATGAAACACCACAATGAGACCTGGGGAGTAATGCAAGAATAATGATTCATTCAGGCAGTGGTCCACAGAGGGCTCAGATTCTAGGGGTGGGAGAGGAGAGGGAAAAGAATCACAGGATAATCAAGAAAAACAACCATTCAATATCAAACACAGACTAGTGGGTAAAGCCCAGGTCTGGGAGTCAGAGGATCTGGGTTCTAATCTCTGCTCCGCTACTTGTCCGCTATGCGATCCCAGGCAAGTCACTTCACTTTGATTAAGACTGTGAGCGCCAAGTGGGACATGGACTGCGTCAAACCGGATTATCTTCTATCACCCCAGTGCTTAGTACAGCACCTGGCACACAGTAAGCACTTACAGGTCATTTAGGAAAAAAACAACCAGCAGCTTTTCCAGGCACCCCTCTGCTTCAGGCACCCAGAATCTTACAGTTGGTCCAGAGGAAGGTACCAGGAACCCAGTTATTCATTAGGATGACGAGCAGAGGGGTGGGAATAACAGAAAATCCTCCAGAGATGGGGGAGTAAATTTATTGATGCAAGTTAAGTTGAGCACTTATCATATGCAGCACTTAGGGGTGTAAGCAAAACAATCTCAAGTATCCTTTTACCTTTCTCTTCCTTCTCCCCTCCATTTTTTTCTTTTTCTCTTTCTTCTCCTGCTCCCCTTGTTGTTAGATTTAATTTTCTACGTAATAGCCACTTCTCTGCTTTTGGGTTGCAATGATTATGTGAAAAAAGTTAGGCAATTATGCAATTAAATACAATATTTTATTTAGTACCCCTGGATGCAATGTACGGTGCTACTTGGGAAATACAACGAAGGCAAGTGCCATTCCCTGCCCAAAAAGATCTCAGAGTCTAAATAATTGAAGGTACAATTAAATGATAATTGAAGGTACAATTAAATGCAGGAATCAAGGATGAGTTTAAGTGAATAAGTGCTACGTAGGGCTGACAAGTTATGACTTGAAATACCACGAATCAATCAGGAAGGCACGTTGGGGGAGGTGAGCTTTCAAGAGGGCTTTGCGTATGGGGGAGGCTGTGGGTTGATGGATATTTGTGGGTAGAAGCAGTGTGGCTCAATGGATACAGCACAGGCCTGGAAGTCAGAAGGACCTCGGTTCAGCCACATGTCTGCCGTGAGACCTTGGGTAAGTCACTTAACTTCTCTCAACCCGAGTTGTCTCATCTGTAAAATGGGGATTAAGCGTGTGAGCCCCATATGGGAGAGGGACAGTGTCCACCCTAACTTGTATCTACTACAGTGCTCAGAACGGCGTTCGGCACACAGCAAGCATTTAACGAGTATCATAATTATAATTATTAGTAGAGAGGTCCAAGCTGGGGGAAAAGCACGAGAAAGGGGATGGAGGAGGGTGAGTTGAAAGCTATAAAGTTATCTTGGGGGGAATGAATGAAGTGGGTTGGGGAGTGAAGAGAGCAGACACGTGATATGGAGTGAAGTGGAGGAGAGCCTCAAAACCATTTGCGGGGAACTTTGCTTGATGCGGAGGGACAAGGGAAGCCTGTGAAGTGTCTGGAGGAGTGGAGAGATGTGTGCCATCTTCCGGAAGATGATCCTTGCAGAAGTAGCAGAGATTGTAGAGAGAAGAAGGAGACCGGCAAGAAGGCAGATAAAACAGTCAAGTCATAATGTGACCAGAGTTGGTAACAGAGTAAAAACTCTCTGAGTAGAGAGGAAGGGGTGGATTCCGGAGATGCTGTGAGATACAACTTGGCAATAAGTTTGGAGGGAAATGAGAGACAATGAGGAGTCCAGGATAATCCTGAGTTTGCAGATTTGGGGGATGGGGAGGCTAGAGTTGTATTGATTGAGAGAGGAAAGTTAAGAGGAGTTTACCCAGGAGGGAAGCTGAGCAGGTTGGTTTTAGATGTGTTCAGTTTGAGGTGCAGGTGGGGCATCCAAATGAAGATATCCTGGAGACCAGAGGAAAAGCGGGATGGGACGGTAAATGAGAGGGAAATGTAGAAGTCACCTCTGCATAGTGGTGATAGCTGAAGCAGTGTGAGTGGATAAACTCCCAGAGAAAGTGGGTGTAGAGCACGAAGAGTAATAGGCCCAGAAAAGAGCCTCTGATCCACTGACAGGCAAGAGAGGCCATATAGGAGCCAGTAAAGAAAACCGAGAAAGGGAGGTAAGAAAGGTAGGCGAACCAGGTCAGTGCCATCTTGGCAAACCTGAGGCCTGAAAGTGTTTCATGGAGAAGGGAGTGGTCCACAGTGTCAAGAGCAGCTGAGAGCCTGAGTAGGATCAAGACAGAGTAGAGCCCACCAGTGACCTCAGAGAGACGGGCCGTGGCGGGTCGTAAGCCTGACTGTTCTGGGTCGAGAAGAGAGATAGCGAAGAGGAAGCGAAGGCAGTTAACGTAAATGATGTTTTTGAGGAGTCTGGATTGGAATGTAAGTAAGGGGAGGGGGCAAGAAGTGGAGGGGAATGTGGGATGGGGAGAGGCTTTTTATAGGAGACCTGGTCGTGTTCGAAGGCAGAAGGGAAAGAGCCGATAGAGAGTGAGATGATGAAATGAGGCAGGAAAGCAGAGCTTGGCCTAGCGGATAAAGCCTGGGAGTCAGTAGGCGATAAAGCCTGGGAGTCAGTAGGCCCTGAGTTCTAGTCCCAGCTCTGCCACTTGTCCGCTGTGTGACTTTGGACAAGTCACTTCACTTTTCTGCACCTCAGTTAGCTCAGCTAATAAAATGGGACCCATAAAATGGGACCCATATGGACTGTGTCCAACTTGATTACTCTGTATTTACCCCGGCGCTTAGAACAGTGCCTGGCACAAGGTAAGTGCTTTAAATACTGAAAAATAAAAAAGAACGAGGGCAAGTACTCATAGCACTCTCTCCCAATCACTTAGGACAGTGCTCTGCACATGGTAGGCACTCAATAAATACAACCGACCGCCTGAAGATGTCTACACTGGGGAAGCACAGGGAAAAGTCCCTGAACAAGGGTTAGAGAGTTGGGATGGGGCGGCCCTGCTGGATCAGTACACAAAGGACCCCGATGACCATTCCCTCCAGCAACGCTGAGGTGTTATTGTGACTTTTGCTGACTTTAAGACATGAGATTTCCCACCAGCATCAGTAGAACACGTTCTTGAGTTCTTTTTCAGTAATCGAGGTTATTTTTGGAGCACTTACCGTGTGCAGAGTCCCAAAAAAAGCATTTGGGAGAGTATATTACAAAAGAGTTGGTGGACTCATTCCCTGGCCACAGAGAGCTTTCAGTAATGGAGTCAGTCACGTGCTCTCGCCTTATAAAAGTGGCATGCATTTTGAAATGTTGACTAGGGTAGGGGTGCGGGAGGGTCATGGACCAGCATATCTCACTGCACCACCTCAACGGGCGATAAGGACTGCATGTCACTGCTAAGCGACAAACCCACATCCCATCGTTGTCGATCATTGGGGTCTTTGCTGGGAAATCTTGGCAGCTGACCCTGCTGTGTTCTCATCCAGTTTCTCCACGGCTATAGAGTGAGAAAGCCACATTCACTGAACCAATCACTGGGGTCTGTATTGGGAAACTGTCCTCTCTTAGATCAGAGTACTGGAGATCAAAGGAGATGATTGGCTATGAAAGAGCCAGTTTTACAGCGGAATGGAAAAGAGCAAAATCTCCTCACTCTACTTACTCTCTTTCTGCCAGAAAGCTAAAACAGGGAGGCAGGGAGAATGTCTTTCCAGAAGCCTTCAATTCCCGGGCTAAGCTAATAGAGAGATGTGGAGGCTGAAGTTTTTTTTTTTTCAACCATCACCGTGTTTGAAAACAACTCAAGTGCCAAGTCATATTGACAGACGGATGCTTTAAACTCACGCTCAAATAAGTCCTAGGTGGTCCAGGATATTGGTTGCTTGGTCACTGAAGAGGCAGCAGGACTGCTTTATAGCACAGGGCTTCTGTCTGAGCAACCCTAATAATAACAATAATAATAATGATGGTGTTTGTTAAGCCCTTATTATGTTCCAAGCAAGCACTGTTCTAAGCACTGGGCCGGATACAAGCTAAGCAGGTTGTCCCACACAGGACTCACAGTCTTAATCCCCACTTTACAGATGAGGTCACACAGCAGACAAGTGGTGGAGGCGGGATTAGAATCCACATCCTCTGACTCCCAGGCCCGTCATGCTCTTTCCACTAAGCCACCCTGCTTGCCCTAACCCTACTTAGGAGTGCATCGCTCACCCTGAATAGAAAAGGCCACTATAAAAGGGACCTTTCAAAACCGCCTGCCTTAACCAAACCCAGCCCACTGGGAAACCCAAACTGGCGAGCTGCATATATCTGTGGTGCCAAAACCAGCAGGGAAAAAAAGGGACTCAAACTAAGAAAATAACCATTGTGCTGGGGAACGTCAGGATGCTCCATGATGACGGAAGTAGGCATCGGCCTATAAGAAGAACAGCTCCGGCAGAGCGAGAACTGCCTGGACACGGAGTTGATAACGCAGCACAACGCGAGACCAGCCTAACTGATGAAGGGCAGTGCCCAGAAGTACGCTCTGGGCACACCTCCTCTTGGAGAGGTCTTCCCTCTTCAGAGGATGCCTCTCAGGAATTAGATATTAGTCACTATAGCCAGCCTCCCATGATCTGTCCAGGGGTATAAATGATGGAACTTCCCCTTCCCCTGCAATAAAAGCACTTCTGCCTCCAAAACGACTAACCGCAACGAATAGGAAAGTTTCCACAGAGGTTTGGACCAAATCATTGCAGACGTGCCAATTCCAAGAGAAATTAATTGTAATATTCCATTTCGATGCCAGAGCTCGAAGTGATGTCCATAGATGGAGGAAAGGCTTCGGGCTGCATGGGGTGGGCACGAAACAGCAGCAGATGGTCTTCATTTGCTGCGTAAGTGGCTAAATGCCACCACACAATTACAAGCCCATCTTCCAAGCGAAAGGAAAAATCCTGGGTGCGTCTTCAGTCCAGACAGTGGCATCTTATTGATTATATCCTTGTGTTGCAGAAGGACCTCACCTCAAAGATGTTCAGATCACAGCAGCCATGCGTGGAGCAGAAGAGCGCATGACCCACAGTCTCATATGCTCCCCAACCAAAACGTCCTTAGAACGACTGCAACACAGACTACCTGGCTGCCAAACCACTAGAGCACCCAAATGTTCGGCTCCGGGAGGAGGAAGATGGCCACAAGCCACTCCGCGACGTTATGGCAGTAGCCCGGCTAAGAAAGAGAATCAAACGGCAATCACCAACATACGACATTCTCCGGGGCAGCTGTCGATACAGGGGCTCGGCTGAGAGAAAGCACCAAAACAGGTTCAGGCAAATGACTTGGAAATCAAAGGTCTGCTCCACCACACATTGACTGCACCAGCAGCATCTTGGGGCAGTCAATGAATCGATGGTATTGACCGAGTGCTAACTCTGTGCAGATCCCTATACAAAGTGCTTGGGAGAGTGTAAGAGGGTCGGTAAACGTGTTCCCCTACAAGGAGTCTGCAGTCTAAAATCAGAGTAACTCCCCTAGACGTCTGCTTGGGGTGGGCCGAGTGAGGTCTGTGAAAATTATATAGGGGAAGAAAATATTTAGAAATCTTGGCGTGGGCTCCATGCTTTTCTGGTGTCCCTAGGGCTGCAGAGATCATTTCTGCCAAGCTACGTTTCCGGCTGAAGCTAGAAGGCAATTCAAGTAGTGAATAGGAGACAGAGCCTATAGCTGAGAAGCAGCATGGCCTAGTGGAGAGAACATGGGAGTCAGTGGCTTGGGTTCTAATCCCCATCCTGCCACGTCTACCGCGTGACCTCGGGTAAGGCACTTCACTTCTCCATGACACTGTTACCTTATCTGTAAAATGGGGATGAAGACCGAATCCCCCTTGAGACATGGACTGGGTCCAACCTGCTTAGCTTGTCTCTAACCTAGCACCTTAGGACAGTGCCTGGCACATAGAAAGGGCTTAACAAATACCAAAAACAGAACATAAACACTTTCAAAAACCGGAGCCATGGTTTTGCAAACCAAATTAAAGAGCATGATGTGAGAGGCAGTGGATGGAGAAAGCAATAGGGAGTCAAGGTACTCGGACAGCCAGGAAACCACAGACTTCTACATTATGTGGCCCTGGACTTGTCACCACGGTGCCTCGGAAGGACGGCGAGAGCTCCAGGCTCATCGGCGACAAGGAGGGAATCCAAAAATCATTCCCCTTTGCCAGTGGGAAAAATCAGGGCTGGGCAGCGGCCCCGATCCTCTTCGATTCATTCCCTGTGGAGCCAGGCCAGAGGACGCAACAGGAATGCTGGATGCAGGTGTTAGAATATGCTTTTGCACCTCTGGGAAACTCTTCCACCTCAGCAGACTTTGAGCATCATTCAAAATCCTGGAAACTAAACGCAGATGACACAGCACTGGGCAGGGCCTATAGATCCTGGGCTATGCCAGCATTTAGCGAACGGCTTGTCTTGGGATTTGATAACCTGTGACCATTCCGCTTGCCTCTTTTTCTCCTCACTGTCTTTTACCACTCGCATTCAGTGTAAATCCTGCTGGTCTCTCCCCTAAAATGTTTCATTCGTCCTCTCAGGGCTCTCCACCTTTACTATCAGCTGCTTGATAACTTTCGTCACATGCCTTCAAGTCATTCCCCTCTTTGGTCACTTACAAAGGGTTGTATATTTCATCTTTTTAAAATGCCATCCAGAATATATCATTTATCTCCTAAAGAACTTCCAACGGCTACCCACTGAACACCAACTCCAAAGAACTGGCTTCAAGGCTCTCCACCAGCTGTCTTCCCCTTCCCTATCTGTCTTCTTCCTTAGCTACGCCCATCTTATGTTCTTTGTTCCTCCCACATTAACCTCCTTCCATAAATGCCAGGAAGGTGGCTGCATATTGCAACATATGATGTACACGACTGAGAACGTGTTAAAAAATGACCCCAACAAAAGTAAATACATACATAATAGATAAGGTGGGTGATGAGACGGCAAAACGAAGAAGATGGAAGAGTTGGCTTTTTAGGAGAGTTGAAAATCAGTCAATAAAGATGGGAAACTACGCATTCTCACATGTTGGCCAATTGGGTATTCATCAATTTATGTCTCCTGTCTATTTTTCTCTCTAAAGATATTTGTTAATGCTTACTAGGTCCCAGACACTGTACTAAGCCCTGGGCAGATACAACATAATCGGGTTAGACACAGTCCCTTTCCCACATGGGGGCACAGAGCCTTAATCTCCATTTTACAGATGAGGTAACTGAGGCTCAGAAAAGGTCAAGGTCGCACAGTGTTGAGCTGGACTGGAACCCAGGTTCTTTGACTCCTTGGATCGTGCTCTTTCCACTAAGTCATGCTGCTTCTCCCCAGGAGATCACCTCCTTTAGACTGCAAAATCCTTAAGGTCAGGACTGTGTTGATTTTTCTTAGCTTAGTGCTCTGCACATAGCCAATGCTCAGTCAATACTGTTGAAGCTGGTAGTTATATCTATATTAATCAGACTGGATTTGCCTCTCTCCATTAGGCAGGAGGCTATAAAGAAATAATAATAGTAATAATGTTGGTATTTGTTAAGCATTTACTATGTGCCAAGCACTGTTCTAAGTGCTGGGGTAGATACAAGGTGATCAGGTTATCCCAGGTGGGGCTCACAGTCTTCAGCCCCATTTTCCAGATGAGGTAACTGAGGCCCAGAGAAGTCAAGTGACTTGCCCAGGGTCACAGAGCTGACAAGGGGCGGAGCCGGGATCAGAACCCATGACCTCTGACTCTCAAGCCTGGGTTCTTTCCACTAAGCCACGCTAGAATACATCAGATGAGAACAAACGCAATTTGCTGGAGCTTCAGAATGAACTACACTGAACGCTAATCCTGGTCTATAAGATGAGTGCTTTGGGATTTTTGCCAAATTTGACATTTCTTGATTGGGTGAGTTTCGCTCCAGGGCAACTTAAATCCCCTCCAGCTTCCTGTAAAAAAAAACATGTGGCATTCCGGGGTGTTTTCCTCTGCTTTGACCCAACAGGGCCTGTCGCCTCTGACATCCCTGTTGGGATTCCTGCTCCTTGCTCCCAGGAAAACACAAAGGAGGTGGAAAAAAATAGGGGGACAGAACATTTAAGGAGCATACATATTCATAATACTTGTTAGATTGATAAATTCTGAATTTCACCCAATTACCCACTGAAGGTAACGTCAACTGAGGTGAGTGGTTACTACCATGACTCACACCCTGTTCTTCCAGGCCACAGCCACCTCTAAGTTATGTCAGCTACCCACAAAAGAACGACCTGGCTCTCCAGTCACCTCTGACCTCATGACTGCAGAAATGTGTCAATGGAAAGACAGAAAATTACCTTATGATCTGTTTGATTTGCAATAAGATACTATTTTCCAAGGTAATGTTCAAAGCACTTGTTAGATACTGATTGAACTCCTCAAAGAACATCTCATTCCCCTCTTCGTACTTTCCGTAGTTTTTTGAATGTTCTTTCTGAATGCAGTGATTAGTCAGATGGCAGGTCTGATCCTGAAAATTTGTGATATTGTACGGTTCTGAAGAGGTTCGCAGCACGCCCTCTCTATAGAGGTAGATATTATATTGATGATCCACCAGGACCCAGCTCCTGCAAAGCAAAGAAAATCAGTCCATCTCCAGCCCACACATTGGCAAATCTGGGAGACCTATTTTCCCCCGTCTTGTTTTTAGCCTTATATATAGAGAGACATAGTTGGAATACTGGAGAAGAGTTGTTAAAAGGCGATGGTTTCTAAGGCTGAGCCACTGACCTACAATTTGCAAAATTAACTAAACCTTCAGTAATAGTTGAGGGGGGGCGGGGTAGACTCTGACTCAGAGGCAGGGAACAAAAGTTAACTGAATGAAAAGGAAAGCCCCTGGGGGACACCCTCATAACTGAGCTGACCGAGGAGGGAATGGTACCTCCCGGCCCCTTGGTGTGAGGTATCTGGTATTTGTATTTGGTGTGAGGTTGTTAACTTCAGTGGGAACTATCCAGTGACTCTTCTCCACCTTCTTTCTCACCCTAAGCTCATCTCTACACTGTAAGTTCATTGTGGCAGGGAATGTGTCTGTTTACTGCTATACTGTACTCTCCCAAACGCTTAGTACCGCACTGTGTAGACAGCATAAGCACTCAATAAATAGGATTGAACAAATGACTGAACTCCTTCTAGGACTCTCCCCAGTGATTCAGTCATCTTGGAAAACCTGCATTTCTGTCCTCTCCATCTTGCCCCACACTGACTTGCTCCGCTCCAGCCTCCCAACATCAATTATATTCTGGTTCCTGGGACAGAATTTTCTCTGAATCCTTAACCTAGGGCTTGTAGGCAGGCTGGGAAGCTGGCAGATAAGCACGGCTTCTTGGTCACTGTCACCTCAACCTCTCTTTCCACACATTGCTCTGGAGGGGGGAAACGTAAACGTAAACAATGAGAATTGGCTTTCAAATCGTGGACCTGCAGGCTGACCTGGGGGAGTTGGGCAATTACTCCAGGTTGGGTCTAGTCATCCACCTGGGTCACAACGGGGCTTCCAAGGGATCCTCCAATTACTCTGAGGCCTTTTCCCTTCTTGTTCCAGGCTCCATTTTTGGAGTTCTGGGTGCGAGGGCAAACCCTTAGGAGCTCTGTGGAGATCCAGCCCAGCTAGAGGAGTGGGCCTATTGGAGTGACCACACGGTTGCTGGGGTTACAGGCCTTCTCCACCCCCTGTTATGTAGGTCCCACATCACGGGGGAGGGGAGTAAGCGAGGAGGGCCAGAAAGTCAAGAGCCCCTGAGCTCTCACCTGCAGCTCACGCATCCCAGCTCTCCAGAGGAGTTTCAGGACATTTCTGGTTCAGGAACTGTGATTTTGCGCCCTAAACATGTGACCGTGGTGAACCTGGGAGCCTGTGGAGTTTGGCCTTATTCAACAGGTCTTGGCTTTCTAACTGACCGGGCAGCACGAATGGCAAGGGGACTCGATCGGCTCACCCCCTCCTACCTTCTATCACTGATTTCCCACTACAACCCAGTCGGCCCACCTTGATCCTCTAATGCCAACCTACTTACTGCTCAAGCCCATCTCGCCACCGAACACTCACCCAAGTCTGGAACTACCTCCCCCAGACCACCATTCTCCTCATCCTCCAAGTTTTATTAAAATCACGTTGCCTCCAAGAACCTTCTTCCCTGACTATGCCCTCGTTTCCCATAATCCTTCTCCCTTCTGGGTCACCTAGGCCCTTGGATCTGTACTTTTTAATCACTTGATATTCACCTCACTCTCAGCCCAATGGCACGTAAGTACATAACCACAATTTATTTAAAAGTCTGTCTCCCCTCCTAGACTGTAAGCTCCTCACGAGCAGAGAACATGTCTAGCAACTCTGTTGTACTGTGCTCTCCCAAATGCTTAGAACGGTGTTCTGCACATAGTAAGCACTCAATTAGTACCATTAATTGATTGACTGATGCAGGCAGAGAGTGGAGAAGCAGCGTGGCTCAGTGGAAAGAGCACGGGCTTTGGAGTCAGGGCTCATGAGTTCGAATCCCAGCTCTGCCACTTGTCGGCTGTGTGACTGTGGGCAAGTCACTTAACTTCTCTGTGCCTCAGTTCCCTCATCTGTAAAATAGGGATTAAGACTGTGAGCCCCAGTGGACAACCTGATTCCCCTATGTCTACCCCAGTGCTTAGAACAGTGCTCGGCACATAGTAAGCGCTTAACAAATACCAACATTATTATTATTATTTTTTTGGTGAATGGAATGACACCCTGGCAAAAACTCCTCACTATTGGCTTCAAAGCTCTACATCACCTCGCCCCCTCTTACCTCACCTCCCTTCTCTCCTCCTACAGCTCAGCCCGCACACTCCACTCTTCTGGTGCTCACCTCCTCACTGGGCCTTGTTCTCTCCCATCCCGCCATCGATCCCTGGCCCACGTCCTACCTCTGGCCTGGAACGCCCTCCCCTCCTCACATCCGCCAAACTAGCACACTTCTCCCCTTCAAAGACCTACTGAAAGCTCACCTCCTCCGGGAGGCCTTCCTGAGCCCCCCCATTCCTCTGCTCCTCCTCCTCATCGCCCCTACTCCCTCCCCCTGCCTACCCCTTCCTCTCCCCACAGCACTTCTGTATATATGTACATATTTTATTCTATTTATTTTATTAATGATGTGTATATAACCATAATTCTATTTATTTACAATGATGCTATTGATGTCTGTCTACTTGTTTGTTGTCTGTCTCCCCCACCTTCTAGATTATGAGCCCGTTGTAGAGTAGGCATTGTCTCTATCTGTTACCAAATTACACTTTCCAAGCGCTTAGCACTGTGCTCTGCACACAGAAAGCGCTCAATAAATATGACAATGAATGAATGGTGCTGATATCTATCTGATCTAGGAATGGAACAGTTCATCACTCATGTGAAACCACATAGCCTAGTGGAAAGAGCAGTCTTGGAAGTTAAGAGACCCGGGTTCTAATCCACTACTCGCCTGCTCTGTGACCTTGACCTTAAGGAAGTCTCCTGTTTCCTCATCTGTAAAATGGGAAGTAAATACCCGCTTTCCCAACATCTTAGACTTGAGCCCCATGTGGACCGAGGACTGTCTGATCTGTCTGAATTTACCGCAGAGCTTCGTACATAGTAAGTGCCTAACAGATATTTTCATTCTATCATTATTCAGCGGGTAGTAAACACACAGAATTCATTCCCACAAACTTCAAGAGGAATTCAGATAAATTCATGGATAAGGCGGCCAAAATGGGTTAGAACAAAGTTAGCAGTACAAGACGGTGTTTAGGATGGCAACAGGTGGAATAAAAGAGGTCAACAGAACAGTATAAAATATAAATAAGCATGCAGACTCAGAAGTCTCCAAAACTCGGAACCTTCAACAACAGTTGGTTGATAACAGGAGGCAGGTTGACAGAATACACACCTGAACACTTCTAAGAGCTTTTTAGCCAATTATGTTAAAGTTTCCACTGAATGGACACATACTATCCAGTGCTTAGTACAGTGCCTGGCACATGGTAGTAAGCGCTTAACAAATACCATCATCATCATCATCATCATCATCATTATTAGTAATAACAATGTGGGAACAAGGCTAAATAGAAAAATACAGATAAAATCAACCATTCAAATCAATAAAATCAATCAATACGTACTCTATGCAAAGCATTATACTAAATGCTGTACTATAGTTAGTGGACATGATCCCTGCCCTCAACGAGCTTCAATCAAGTGGGAGAGAAAGAAATGAAAACAAAATAACTGAAGGAGAAACAACAGAGGTCATCAATGATCTCTTCCTCATCAAGTCCAATGAACTCTATTTTATCCTAATCCTCGTTGACTTATTATTATTACTGTATCTGTGAAGTGCTTACTTTGTGCCGGGCACTGCACTAGGCGCTTGGACACTGTCCCTGTCCCACGCATGGGGCTCACAGTCTCAATCCCCATTTTACAAATGAGGTAACTATGGGACAGAGAAGTGAAATGACTTGTCCAGGGTCACACGGCAGACAAGTGGCGGAGCTGGGATTAGAACTATGACCTTTAACTGTTGGAGTTCCTCAAGGGTCAGTTCTTGGCCCTCTTCTGTTCTCCATTTACACTCCCTCTCCTCGGTGAACTCATTCGCTCTCACGGCTTTGACTACCATCTCTACGCAGATGACACGCAGATCTACATCTCCGCCCCTGTCCTCTCCCCCTCCCTTCGGGCTCGCATCTCCTCCTGCCTCCAGGACGTCTCCGCCTGGATGTCGGCCCGCCACCTAAAACTCAACATGAGCAAGACTGAGCTCCTCATCTTCCCTCCCGAACCCGGTCCTCTCCCAGACTTCTCTATCACCGTGGATGGCACGACCATCCTTCCCGTCTCTCAGGCCTGCGATCTCGGTGTCATCCTTGACTCGTCTCTCTCGTTCACCCCACACATCCTATCCATTACCAAGACCTGCCGGTTTCACCTCTACAATATCGCCAAGATCCGCCCTTTCTTCTCCACCCAAACGGCTACCTTACTGTTACGGGCTCTCGTTATATCCTGGCTAGACTACTGTGTCAGCCTTCTCTCTGACCTCCCTTCCTCCTCTCTCGCCCCGCTCCAGTCTATTCTGCACTCCGCTGCCCGGCTCATCTTCCTGCAGAAACGATCTGGACATGTCACTCCCCTTCTTAAACAACTCAGTGGTTGCCTATCAACCTCCACTCCAAACAAAAACTCCTCACTCTAGGCTTCAGGGCTCTCCATCACCTTGCCCCTTCCTACCTCTCCTCCCTTCTCTCTTTCTACCACCCACCCGCGCACTCCGCTCCTCCGCCGCCCACCTCCTCACCGTCGCTTGGTCTCGCCTATCCCGCCGTCGACCCCTGGGCCACGTCCTCCCGCGGTCCTGGAACGCCCTCCCTCCTCACCTCCGCCAAACTGATTCTCTTTCCCTCTTCAAAACCCTACTTAAAACTCACCTCCTCCAAGAGGCCTTCCCAGACTGAGCTCCTCTTCTCCCTCTACTCCCTCTGCCACCCCCCCTTTACCTCTCCGCAGCTAAACCCTCTTTTTCCCCTTTTCCCTCTGCTCCTCCACCTCTCCCTTCCCATCCCCACAGCACTGTACTCGTCCGCTCAACTGTATATATTTTTGTTACCTTATTTATTTTGTTAATGAATTGTACATCGCCTTGATTCTATTTAGTTGCCATTGTTTTTACGAGATGTTCTTCCCCTCGACTCTATTTATTGCCATTGTTCTCGTCTGTCCGTCTCCCCCGATTAGACTGTAAGCCCGTCAAACGGCAGGGACCGTCTCTATCTGTTGCCGACTTGTTCATCCCAAGCGCTTAGTACAGTGCTCTGCACATAGTAATCACTCAATAAATACTATTGAATGAATGAATGAATGACCTTAGTACTCCCAGGCCCGGGTTCTAACCGCTACGCCATGCTGCTTCTCTCACTAGCCACTGAGGACCACCCCCTTCTCCTGGAAACATGATCTAAGCTTGGTTTTACTGACCCTGAATCTCTCCTGGTTCTCCTTCTATCCCTCCGGCTGCTACCTTTCGGTCTCTTTCGTAGCCCCACCTCTGCCTCCCAACCCCTGACTAGGGGTCTCTTGAGACTCGGTCCTCTTTTATTCTTCATTTATACTCACTTCCTTGGGAAACTCATCTGCTTCCACAACTTCAACAACCACGTCTATAGGGATGAAGCCCTAATCTACCCCTACAGCCCCAACCTCTCTCCTTCCCCGCAGGCTCACAATTTCTCCTCCCATCAAGGACATCTTTTCTTGGATGTCCCGCCAACATCTCAAACTCAACGCGTCCAAAACTGAACTCATCTTTCCACTCAAACCCTCTCTTCCCCACCAACACTCCCGCCCCTGTCAACATCGCTACCATCCTCCCCATTTTAGCAAGCCCGCAAACTTGGCATAACCCATGACTCCTCTCTCTCTTTCAACTCTCACATTCAGTCGCCAAATTAGTTTTCTTCACATCTGCAGAATCCACCCCTTCATTCCATCCAAAATATCACCACACTGATTCAAGTGCTTGCCGTATCCTAACTCAATTATTCATTCAATCGTATTTACTGAGCGCTTACTGGGTGCAGAGCACTGTACTCCTGCGCCAGCCTTCTTGCAGACCTCCTTCCTCCCTACTGAAGTCCACAGTTCACCCTGATGCCCATATTTTACTAAACTCTCATTCTGTACCCATCTCTCCACTCAAGTGTCTTCAATGGTTGTCCATCCATCCAGCAGAAACTCCGCACCGTTGGCTACAATGCAAGTGCCTTTCTTCTCCTCTACCTATCCTCGCTCCTCTTCTACTACAACTCGACTCCAACATTTAATTCCTTTAATGCCAATCTAATTATTGAGCCTCGCTTTCATCTCTTTCCCCATCAATCACTTGCTCACATCCTTCCTTCAGCCCGCAATTCCCTCCCTCTTCATACCTGACAGACCATCTCTCTCCCCGTCTTCAAAACCCTACTTAAATCACATCTTCTCCAGGAAGCCGTCCTTGACTAACCTCTAATCTCCCTAGCTTTTTTCACGCTCTGCTGTATCGCATGCATTTAATTCCGGACCCCCTATGCACTCCAGTACTCCCCCAATCCTAGAAGCACTTAAGTACGTATCCTCATACTCGGTTACTTCCACTACCTGCGACTTATTTTAACATCTGTCTCACCCACTAGATTGTAATCTCCTTGTGGGAGAGGGTCAAGCCTACTTACTCTATTGCACTTTCCCAAGCATTTAACGCAGCGTAAGCACTTAAATACCATTGACTGGTTGATTCATCACAAAGAGTTCAAAAGTATGTACACAAGTGCTTTGGGGTGGTAAGTATCCCAATGCGCCCCACTTCACAAATTTGCATCCTTGGCATTATCCTCGACTCCTCTCTTAGTCCACATATTCAGTCACCAAATCTGGCCAGTCCTTTCTCCGCAACGTCTCCAGAATCTGCTCCTTCCTGTCCATCCAAAATTCTACCTGTGTTAATAATAATAATAATGTTGGTATTTGTTAAGCGCTTACTATGTGCCGAGCACTGTTCTAAGCGCTGGGGTAGACATAGGGGAATCAGGTTGTACCACGTGGGGCTCACAGTCTTAATCCCTATTTTACAGATGAGGGAACTGAGGCACAGAGAAGTTAAGTGACTTGCCCACAGTCACACAGCCGACAAGTGGCAGAGCTGGGATTCAAACTCATGAGCCCTGACTCCAAAGCCCATGCTCTTTCCACTGAGCCACGCTGTGTTCCAACCACCTGTCGTATTTCAACTCACCTACTGCACCGGTCTCCTCACGGACCTTGCTAGCTCCAGATTCTCTTCTCCCATCCATATTTCACTCTCTTGCCCAGGTCTTTTTTCTAAAGCATCATTCTGGGTGTGGGTTTCCACTGCACCGTTGCTTGCCCATCTATCTCTGCATCAGAGAGAAACTCTTCAGCGTTGGGTGTGAGGCATTCCAACGGCTCTCTCTCCCCTTCCTACCTTTGCTCCTCTTCCACTGCAACCCAGCCCATTCACTTCGCTCTTTTAAAATCAACCATTATGCTTTATTTTCACTGCCTCACCCTTGACCACTTGCTCACATCATCCCTCCTACTGCTCCCTCCCGTTTACATCCAGCAGATCGCTGCTCTCCCCATCTTCAACCCCTTTCTAAAACCATCCCTCCTCTATGAGACCTTCTCTGATTAATCTATTTCCCTAACCTATCCTTCCCAGTGCCATTTCGACAATACTGCATCACCTTGGGTCCTCACCTGCTAACCAGACCCTCAATAGCACATATGTACATATCTTTCAACTCTGTTGCCTCCCCTTTCTGTAACTTATTTGAATATCTGCCTCACAGATAGATTAAAAGCTCGTCCAGGGCTGGGAGAGTATCTATTAACGCTATTGTATTCTCTACCAAGCACTTAGAATGCTCTAAACAGACTAAACACTTAATATACACTACTGATTGACTTATTGAATGCGCAAGTGCTTATGTGATACAGAAGAGCGGAGTGGCAGTAGGGAAAGAAATAGGGTGGAGAGATGAGCACTTAGTCAGGGAAAGCTACCAAATAGAAGTGATATGTTTCTAGCAGGACTTCAAAGATGGAGAGAGCAAGCCATAAAATTGGATGAGCTTCCCAAAGGAGTGGAGATAGATTGTAGCACTGACTAGAAGAGACCCAGAACTGAGCCTTGAGGGATGCCCAATGAAGGCACGGATGGCGATGGAAAAAAAATCAAGAAGAGTGGCCGGAGGGGTAGGAAGAGAGCTTCTCCATATATGGAAATGATTTGTGGAGATTTCCGACATTTTGAGCTTCTTGGATGACGGTAAGCAGCCCAACGGCTTTTATTTCCATCAATACCAAATCCATCCCTGCACGCTTCACCAAGCATCTCATATCTAAACCGCCTAATGGCGGAGACAGATTGCCAGGGGCTTTCCAATAATCTAGGTCTCCTCTTACCAGGGAACTGGAAGCTTAGCAGAAGGAGGTTCTCGGAACAGAAGCCGAGATAGTCCTCCTTAGCTTCAGGAAGGCAGGGGGTTTGCTTCAGCTATGGACCACCACTGCCTGGAGAGTGACTTGAGCCTGGAAGCTCACTGTGGTCAGGGAACGTACCTGTCAACCCCTTTGTTTTATACTCTCCCAAGTGATTCGTACAGTGCTGTGCACAAGGTAAGTGCTCAATAAGTACCATTGATGATGATGAGCACCAGACCAATCTCTGTGCTAACATCATCCTCTGGGGATGGGCTACCCATCCTTGTCCCTTGGATTAGGGGCACGTGGGTAAAGTTCAGCCCGCCCCAAGCAACGCACCCAGCGGGTCTAGAGGTTGGCCCTCTAACTAAACAGTAAGCCATGATGAGTGTAAAAATGTTGGTATTTGTTGGTATTTGTTAAGCGCTTACTATGTGCAGAGCACTGTTCTGAGCACTGGGGTAGATACAGGGTAATCAGGTTGTCCTATGTGAGGCTCACAGTCTTCATCCCCATTTTACAGATGAAGTAACTGAGGTACAGAGAAGTTAAGTGACTTGCCCACAGTCACACAGCTGACAAGTGGCAGAGCCGGTATTCAAACCCATGACCTCTGACTCTCAAGTCGGACTCTTTCCCCTGAGCCACGCTGCTTCTCTGTGGGCATGTGGGGTGAAGGCGGGTGGGGGGCAGATGCTGGACCTTTTCCTCAAAATCCATTGAAAAATTACCTCAGGCTCTCTTGAAAAAGTGGTTTGAGGATCGATAGCTTGTGGGACGTTTTTGGGGGGCACAAAGAAGTGGATAGGCAACCAGAGGAATCCTGTTCCACAGGAATCCTGTTTCAGGCAGTCGTATAACAAAGGAGCTAAGAAAAGACAGGGTTTGGGGATGAGTAATATCAGTTTCTCCTATTTTTTATTTGTTACGCGCTTATTATTTGCTAGGCACTGTACTAAGTGCTGGGGTAGATGCAAGCGGATCAGGTTGGACACAGTCCCCACCCCACCTGGGGCTCACGATCTTAATACCCATATTACAGATGAAGTAGCCGAGCCACAGAGAGGTTAAGTGACTTGCCCAAGGTCACACGGCAGATAGATGGCACAGCCGGCATTAGAATTCAGGTTCTTCTGACTCCCCGAGATCGGACTCTCCACTAAGCCATGCTGCTTCTCTTCCTTGAGGGCCCCTAAAGATGACAAGAGAGTCAAACAAAAAGAGGGAGGCTCTGGGGAATCATGGCTCTCCTGCCCCTAGTTAGCGGGGCGCAGAATGTGCAGTTTTGAAACTTTTCCTACCCCGCTCTTCCCCTAGATGGGTCACTTTCATACTGCCTCTTTCTAGACAGAGGGGTGCAGGATACCAATTCATCACCCAGAAAGTGGTAATTATAGGAAAATACGGCGATGCGTGGATTGGCCGGGGACAAAGCCCTGGGAGAGATTGGAGACGGAATTTGGGGGGCACCTTATTTAGGAAAGATCTTTTCTGATTGGAGCGGCAGCTGACGATCAACAGTAGTGATTAGAGAAGCAGCGTGGCTCAGTGGAAAGAGCACGGGCTTTGGAGTTAGAGGTCATGAGTTCGAATCCCAGCTCTGCCACTTGTCAGCTGTGTGACTGTGGGCAAGTCACTTAACTTCTCTGTGCCTCAGTTCCCTCATCTGTAAAATAGGGATTAAGACTGTGAGCCCCACGTGGGACAACCTGATTCCCCTATGTCTACCCCAGCGCTTAGAACAGTGCTCGGCACATAGTAAGCGCTTAACAAATACCAACATTATTATTATTATTATTACTGAACACCCGCTCTGGACAATACACTGAACTAGGCACTTGGTTAAATACAAAACAAAGAAGTTACATTTCTGGCTGACAAGAAGCTGACCCTCAGCGAAGTAGAAATAAAAATATTGACAAATAGAGTGTGCCCATACAAGTGAATAAACAAATATACACAAGTGCTAAGGCCAGATGTATCTGGAAGAGCCACATGGAAAGAACACAGGCCTGGAAGTCAGGGGACATGGGTTCTAATCCCTGTCTGCTGTGTGACCTTGGACAAGTCACTTCTCTGGGTCTCAGTTACCTTCTCTGTAAAATGGGGATTAAGAGTGTGAACCCTATGTGGGACAGGGACTGGGTGCAACCTCACTACCTTGTATCTTTCCCAGTGCCTAGAAGAGTGCTTGGTACACAGTAAGCATGTAATAAATCCCTCACATTATTATTATTATTATTATGACCTAAGCTCCTGGAAGCTAGCCAGGGATGCACTTTGAACATGGGGAAAGTTGAGGTCTGCTAAATTGGGGAGGTAGAACGTTCCAATTTGGAGAAAAATGAAGAGAAGGAAGAGAGTTGAGAGAGATACACTTACCTTAGCTTGGGAGAAATAAAGAGAGTGTTGGAGAATAAGAGGTGACGAGAACAGATAGGTAAGATGGGGCAAGTAAGTGGACAGCCTCGGATGCTGACTGGGAGGGGTTTTTCTTTGATGCAGCGAGTTAAGGGAAGTCAGTGAAGGGTGGAGAGAAGAGGTGTATAATAATAATAATTATGATATTTGTTATGAGCTTACTATGTGCCAAATGTTGTTCTAAGCACTGGGGTAGATATAAGGTAATCAGGTTGGACACAGTCCCTGTCCCACACGGGGCTCACAGTCTCAAGCCCCATTTCACAGATGAGGGAACTGAGGCCCAGAGAAGTGAAGTGACTTGCCAAAGGTCATGCAGCAGACGGGTGGCGGAGCCAGGAGGAGAACCCATAATCTCCCGCTCCTAGGCCCGTGCTCTACCCACTACGCTTCAAGATGACGATCTCTGCAGCACTGGGTAGTAAAGACTGGAAAGGGGGGAGACTGGAAGCAGGGAGGCCAATGAGGAAGCTGAATTCAGCTGCAATATGATCGAAGGGTAGGCCAAGAGGGTAACTGTTTGCATAGAGAAGAAGATCTTGGGGATGCGGTCTAAGATCTACAGGCAGGATCTGACCATAGATCGAGTCTGAGAATTCAAATGTGGTGAGAGTCAAGGACAACACCAAGAACGCAGGTTTCTGGGATAGGGAGGAAGGAAAGAAATGTCATCTCCCGAGACAGGCAAGTTAAAAGGGAGAGTGGATTGAAAGCAGGGTACCCATGATTTTTCAAGACCGAGCCACACGAGCAACAATTTGAGTGTGCAGCTTTTTGTTTCAATTTAATGGTATTTATTTGTTAAGTGCTTGCTATGGGCTTACTGGTGATCTCGTTGTGGCTAGGAATGTGTCTGTTGTTATACTGTTCTCTCCCAGATGCTCAGTACAGTGCTTTGCACCCAGTAAGCCCTCAATAAATACAATGAATGAATGAATGAGTCAGGCAAGTGCCGGGGTAGATCTAAGCTAATCAGGTTGAATGCCGTTCATGTCGCAGGTGGGGCTCACGATTTTAATCCCCGTTTTAAAGATGAGGTAACCGATGTCCGGAGAAGATAAGTCACTTGCCCGAAAGTCACAGAGCAGAAGAGTGGAGTCAGAATTAGAACCCAGGTCCTTCTGACTCCCAGGCACGTGCTCTATCCACTAGGCCAAGTGGCTTCTGCTTTGATAATTGCTAACTATTCAAAAATAGGGAATTGTGTGCTATAATAAAGATGTTTAAGAACAGTTGAATCAACTTTATTCATAGAAATATGGACTGTGACGAGTTAAGTGCTAGTCAATGATTAATTTTGATCAAGTCCATGAGAATACTGCTAATTTCAATAAGACTGAGCTTTCTTGAGAATCGCGGGGTCTATTCAGTCGGGGAATATCACCACGAGAACGAGATTCTACTAACCTAGCAGTAGTTCATGGATGCTGTTTAATTAGGGTAAAAATAAAACCAACCCCACCAACAACCCTCACACAGGCAACAACCCACAAAGAGGGCCTCATTCTAACCCTGAGTTGCTTTCTGGACACCCCGGTCTTAGGGAGAAAGATGAGTAACGCTGTGGCGTTATATTGAATCGGACTTGCCAGTGGGACATCCAATTGCAGCTATTCTGGAGGCAGAAGGCCATGACAGATTACAGGGCAGAGGATGACAAGAGTTCAGGCAAGAGAGAGGATGTTGGCCTCAGTGGGAATCAGCATGACCTGGGTTCCCAACCCAGGCTTGGGAGTCAGGGGTCATGGGTTCTAATCCAGGCTCCTCCACTTGTCAGCTGTGTGACTGTGGGCAAGTCACTTCACTTCTCTTCACTTCACTTCACTTCTTGGAGAAGCAGCGTGGCTCAATGGAAAGAGCACGGGCTTTGGAGTCAGGGCTCATGAGTTCGAATCCCAGCTCTGCCACTTGTCAGCTGTGTGACTGTGGGCAAGTCACTTAACTTCTCTGTGCCTCAGTTCCCTCATCTGTAAAATGGGGATTAAGACTGTGAGCCCCACGTGGGACGACCTGATTCCCCTGTGTCTACCCCAGTGCTTAGAACAGTGCTCGGCACATAGTAAGCGCTTAACAAATACCAACATTATTATTATTATTACTTCTCTGGGCCTCAGTGACCTAATCTCTAAAATGGGGATTAAGGCTGTGAGCCTCACATGGGACAACCTGATTGCCCTGTATCTACCCCAGCGCTTAGAACAGTGCTCTGCACATAGTAAGCACTTAACAAATACCAACATTATTATTATTATTAGCTCCACCACTAGTCGGCCTTATGACCTTGGGCAAAGTCACTTAACTTCTCTGTGCCTCAGTTTCCTCATCTTTAAATCAGGCCTATATACCTGTTCTCCCTCCCCCTTGGGTTGTGGAAGTCCTTGCAGGTGAGGGACCGTGTCTGACCTGATTAACTTGTATCTATCCCAGTGCTTAATGCAGGGCTTGGCAGAGAGCAAGTACTGAAATATCACAATTACCACTTTTCATTTATTGATTTTGGTTTTCACAAAGAAGCAGAAAAGACCTTCCAGATCCTTACTGAGCCATTCGAATACCATACAGTAGCTAGCAATAACAGGAACTACCCCGGGGATGGAACCTGTAATGTTAGATGCCTTGACTCACAAATGCGTCTAAACCGACCACTCTGTCTCCTCCGAGCTCCCGGACTGAGATGAAAGAACTATCAATGAATGGATCTTGGAGGAAGCTCAGACCACAGTTTCTGTCAGATTTTCAAAGTGTCAAAGAGAGCCTTCAACAGTTGACCAAAGAAACCTGTTGAACTGGTGAGACAATTTAGATATGGGTGAGGCTAAATGTAATGAGTTAGAGACCTTGGACAACTGTAAGGTGCCAGAAAAGATGGAGAAAAAGTTTTGATTTCCCCCTCTGGATGGTCCTTGTGGGCAGGGAACATGTCCTAAGAACTCTGTTGTACCATACTCTTCCAAGTGCTTAGTACAGACAATGCTTTCTCTGCCTCCAGCTAAAATCATGGGATTAAAAAGTCAAGTCTTGTAAAACTGTCCAAATGGATGAATTTATAAATCCAAGTGAAGAAGTCGATCTTAATAGAGTGAAGGTGCACCTAAGAATCAGCCTGCTACATGGAGCTTTATGAAGAAAAGAAGTCTGTTAAATTGGACAAATAAGTGCAGCCTAATTTGAAGAACACTCCCATTTTCAGCAGAAAAAGCTTCTCCTTCTACAGCCTCCTGAAGACTTAGAATAATATCGCATCCACTCACTCAAGATTCTGAGATTCAACCCCTTGAGCGAGTTGTTCATCTCCACTGTCCCTAGTTCCCCTCTTTGACCTCCTCCCACCTGGCTTCCGTCCCCGTCGTTCCACCGAAAGTGTCCTCTCAAATGTCACCATTGATCTTCTCACCAAATCCGAAGACCTCTACTCCAACGTAATCCTCCTGGACCATTCATTCAGCTGCCCTCGACGCTGTCGACCACCCCTTCGCCTGGAAACATTATCCAACCTTGGCTTCGCTGACACCATCCTCTCCTGGTTCTCCTCCTAATCTCCCTGACCACTCATTCTCTGTCTCTTCTGCAGCCTCCTCCTCTGCCTCCCGCCCCCCCCTAACTGTGGGGGTCCCTCAAGGTTCAGTTCTGGGTCCCCGTCTATTCTCTGTATACACCCACTCCCTTGGAGAACTCATTTGCTCACATAGCTTCAACTACCACCTCGATGTGGCTGATCGCTCTCCTCTCTTTCTCACGATCATCCACACAGTCCCACCCCAGCAGCCGATTTTTTGAAAACAAAAAGATCAGTTCATAATTTCTCTCTTTGTCTTAGATCAATCTGAAGATAGAGGTAATATACATGGTACAGTGCAGTATTGTACTAAATTTCTCTATGGGTTGTGTTTTTGAATTTCTGGGAAATCATATCAATATTATTGCTATTTGCAATATAAAATACTGTAGCTAGATTATCCATCTTCAGCAGACAGAATATACAGTTCTGGGTAATTGTGTTAACTACTTCTGCATTTCCAGGCTTGACCTTTCTCCTCGGCAGTCTATCATGTCCTCCTGCCTTCAAGACATCTCTACTTGGATGTCCTGCCAGCGGCTCAAATTTAACATGCCCAAAACAGAACTCCTTATCTTCCCCGCCAAAGCCCGTCCTCCCCGTGACTTTCCCCATCACTGCCGACGGCACCACCATCCTTCCTCTCTCACGGGCCCGTCACCTTGGCGATATCCTTAACTCCCCTCTCATTCCACCTACATATTCAATCTATCACTAGCTCCTGTCAGTCCAACCTTCACGACATCACTAAAATCCACCCTCTCCTCTTCATCCGAACTGCTAGCACGTTAATCCAAGCACTTATCCTATCCCACTTCGATTACTGTCTCAGCCTCTTCGCTGACCTCCCTGCCTCCTGTCTCTCCCCACTCCAGTCCATACTTCACTCTGCTGCACGGGTCATTCTTCTCTAAAAACCTTCAGTCCTCGTGTCCCCATGCTCCAATAACCTTCAGTGGTTGCCCAGCCACCTCCACATCGATCAGAAACTCCTTACCACCGGCTTTAAACCACTTAATCACCTTGCCCCCTCCTAGATCAACCCTAGACTTCGGGGTGGGAGGGAGGGAGTTCTCTCTCCATAGGACGCCAGAGAGTCAAAGCAGTTGTTTCTCACACTCCCCAACTCACCCACCCATTTACAGATAGCTGCTTTGATGTCTTACCTCATCCGCAGCTCTGTCCCACTCCCTTACCTAATCCAACCCCGAAACCCGCCCTTTGCCTGGGTCCTTCCCCTCGGAACACCCAGGCCCGCAGCATCCTTTCTTCCTCTCTAGCGCAGAGGAATCAAGAGAATAGAGTCTTAATTCATTTTAGAGAAGTAACATCCAAATAACAACGCTTTTAACAAGTCCATTTAATGGGAAAAAACTCGGCTGTGAAACTCTAGCACCCACCCTAAAGTCTTCCTAAATAAAGACCACCAGGAACACATTTTTTCCCCTCTTCCCCTCTCTCTCTTGTTCTCTCTGTAATGATAATGATAGTAATTATTATTATTAAAATGCTTAGAATGGTGCTTGGCACGTAGTAAGTGCTTAACAAATACCATAATAATTATACATAATTATAATATTATATTATCATGGTATTTGTTAAGTGCTTACTATGTGCCAAGCACCATTCTAAGCAATGGTTCATTCATTCATTCAATAGTATTTATTGAGTGCTTACTATGTGCAGAGCACTGTACTAAGCGCTTGGAATGAACAAGTCGGCAACAGATAGAGACAGTCCCTGCCATTTGACGGGCTTACGGTCTAATCGGGGGAGACGGACAGACAAGAAAAATGGCAATAAATAGAGTCAAGGGGAAGAACATCTCGTAAAAACAATGGCAACTAAATAGAATCAAGGCAATGTACAATTCATTAACAAAATAGGGTAATGGAAATATATACAGTTGAGCGGACGAGTACAGTGCTGTGGGGATGGGAAGGGAGAGGTGGAGGAGCAGAGGGAAAGGGGGAAAAGAGGGTTTAGCTGCGGAGAGGTAAAGGGGGGGTGGCAGAGGGAGTAGAGGGAGAAGAGGAGCTCAGTCTGGGAAGGCCTCTTGGAGGAGGTGAGTTTTAAGTAGGGTTTTGAAGAGGGGAAGAGAATCAGTTTGGCGGAGGTGAGGAGGGAGGGCGTTCCGGGACCGCGGGAGGACGTGGCCCAGGGGTCGACGGCGGGATAGGCGAGACCGAGGGACGGTGAGGAGGTGGGCGGCGGAGGAGCGGAGCGTGCGGGGTGGGCGGTAGAAAGAGAGAAGGGAGGAGAGGTAGGAAGGGGCAAGGTGATGGAGAGCCTTGAAGCCTAGAGTGAGGAGTTTTTGTTTGGAGCGGAGGTTGATAGGCAACCACTGGAGTTGTTTAAGAAGGGGAGTGACATGTCCAGATTGTTTCTGCAGGAAGATGAGCCGGGCAGCGGAGTGAAGAATAGACTGGAGCGGGGCGAGAGAGGAGGAAGGGAGGTCAGAGAGAAGGCTGACACAGTAGTCTAGCCGGGATATAACGAGAGCCTGTAGCAGTAAGGTAGCCGTTTGGGTGGAGAGGAAAGGGCGGATCTTGGCGATATTGTAAAGGTTGATGGTTGATACAAGGTAATCAGGTTGTCCCACCTGGAACTCCCTGGCTTAATCCCCATTTTACAGATGAGACAACTGAGGCAGAGAGAAGTTAAATGAGTTGCCCAAGGTCTCACAGCAGAAAAGTGGTGGACCCGGTTTTAGAATCCATTTCCTCTGACTCCCAAATCCATCCATGCTCTTGCCACTAGGCCATGCTGCTTCTCTCTCATGATCATCCAATTAATCCCACTCCAGGAGCCCATTTTTTGTGGGGAAAAAAAAAGTTTTAAATTTCTCTGTTTTAGATCAATTTGAAGATAGAGGTAATGTATGTGCTGCATGAACTAAATTTCTCTATGTACTGTGTTTTCGAACTTCTGGGAAATTATGTCAGTATCATTGCTATTTGCAATATTAATAACGTAGCTAGATTATTCAGTTTCAGTTGATGGAATATACAATCCCAGGTAACTTTGTTAAAAAAAGGGAACCTAGCCATGGTTCAGAAACCAATACTAATCAATCCATCGGTGGTATTTATTGGGCATTTACTGTGTGCAGAGCACTGAAATAAGAGTACAAGTCAATAGATTTGGCAGCCAAGTTCCCTGCCCCCCAAGAATTTACAGCCTAGCGAGAGAGACGGACATTACGATATATTACGAATTGGTACGTAAGTGCTGTGTGACTCAGATGGGATGAACCTCAAGTGCTTAAGGGCTTGGTTTTTTTCCTAGACGGGATGCAGGGGGATGACCCAAGACGGGATGCAGAAGGGAAAGGGAGTAGGGGAAATAAGGAGTTAGGCGGGGAAGGCCTCTCAGAGGAGATGTGATTTTAATAAGGCTTTGAGGAGGGGAGAGGGATGTTCTGTCATATTTAAAGGGGGAGAGAGTTCCAGGTTAGAGGGAAGACACAGGCAAGGGGTGGTGGAGAGGTAGAAGGGATCGAGGTACATTAAGTACGCCAGCATTAGAGGATCGGAGTGTGTGGGCTGGATTGCAGGAGGAAATCAACAAGGTACGGTAGGAGGGAGAGAGCTGATTGAGTGCTTTAAAACTTTTAATCCCCCATTTCAGACAGTGCTCTTTGTGGGAAAATTGATTCCAATTTACAACTTTTGAATTCTGAACACAGTTTTCATGAACCAATTATACCTTCAGTGGGAAGACTGCCTGCACTCAGCTTTTTAAAAGGCCTTTGGAAAAATCTGAATATGATTCCGTTCACTAGTTTCCATTTATTCAAATGGAAATCTGACTTCTCTGAAGAATTCTAGCCGATGAGCAGGGCTCTGATTTTGCCTTACTGAAAACACGCTGGCTTTCCCTCGATAGGTAATTCTCTAAGTGCCAACTGATCTAACCATTACACATGCCCTAACTCTGCCAGGTACAGAAGGGTGACCCACACATCTATAATTTGCAACAACACCTGAAGATCTCTCTGTATAGGTGAGAGTCCCAACGGCAGTCCAACGGTCCTCTGGAAAAGTGGTTATATGTAATGATAGATTACCCACTTTGACCAGGGTTTTACGATTTCCTCCCCATCATTTTTCGCAACTCTTGGGTTAATGCCATTTGGGTCCCAGCGACTTGTTCACTTCATAAGGCATCCTATGTGGTAGTCACACTTTGAGCCAGTTCTTATAGTCTTCTACAGAAAAACAATTTAGAAGAGGGGGAATCTCTCTAACACCTTGCTCAGTAAAGGCTAAGCTACACAATCCATTGAGCCTTTTTGGCTATCTTCTTCTCCTCCCTGAGTGCACCTTTTTAATCAATCAATGGCATTTATTGAACTCTATACAGAGAACTGTATTCAGCGCTTGGGAGAGTACACGCTTGGGGAAGCGACACTGTGTACCGGACAGAACAAGAGTCAGAAGGTCATGGGTTCTAATCCCAGCTCCACCACTTCATTTCTCTAGGCCTCTTTTCCTTCATCTGTAAAATGGGGATGAAGACTGTGAGCCTCCTCATGCGGGACAGGGACTGTGATCAACCCGATTTGCTTGTATCCACCCCAGCGTTTAAGTAATGGCACATGGTAAGCGCTTAACAAATATGACAATTATTCATAATTGGCAGACAGGATCTCTGCCCATAAAGAGCTTACAACATCGGTCAAAAAAACTCACTGAAATCCTAGGCGGTTTCCTTCTTTTGATAAATTGGAAAAACCCATGGCATTCCTTAGTAAGTGCACATCATCATCATAATAGTGGCATCTGTTAAGCACTTACTATGCGTCAAGCAATGTGCTAAGCGTTGGAGTAGGTAAATCACATCAGACACAATCTCTGTCTCATATGGGATTCAGTCTAAAGGGGAGGAAGAACAGGTATTTAATTCTCATTTTACCAATGAGGCGACTGAAGGCCCAAGAAGTTAAGCGACTTACCCACGGTTACACGGCAGACAAATGATGGAGCAGGATTAGAACCCGGGTCTCCTGATTTCCAGTCCAGGGGTCTTTCTACAAGGACATGGTGATGAAGGGGCCATACTGCTTTTCCTTTTTGGCCTCCTGAAAATTCTCTTTGTTCCTGACTCCTGTCCCCTGTTTTTTTGGATTTTTCTGTTCTCACTTGGATGAAATTTACCATTTTTAAAAGATGGACTGTGGCTATGTGTACATACAAATGTGCCCGTGTGTCTTAGGTGTTTCACCTGTGCAAAGCAGAGGTTTTTTTCCTAAAGGACTGATATATGGAGAAAATCATATAAGCTCATTTAACGATAGCTCAATGAATTCGTCACCCTTAATGTCCATGATGTTCTCTTTTTCCTGGGTAAGTACTGGAGATAAAAGAAATATCAACAAAACACATTACCTAATATCAAATTTGCGGTGACCTGGCTCTAGAAGCATCGGCGTTTCAAGGTATTTCTGAATCACATGCACTTGCCCTTGGTTATCTATAAAGTCCAGAAGTTCTGTAGCCTCTGAAGAAATAAGAATACCTTCACCTGACAGAAAAGAAATCACATTATAATTCAAAGAAAGAGGAGAGACTCCCCACAAACCCCAAGTGCGTGATTGGAGATCTGACTCTACCAAGTATGAATTTCCACCGGTTTATCTTAGCCTCTCATTCTCCTCCCCATCTCTTTCTCTCCCCCTTCCCTCCACCCCTTCCCCACTCTAAATTAACAATTTCAGACTCTACTTTGAGCTGAAAGGATTCCTAAGGTTTTCTTATCTAGCTCAACCAGATTGCTCAGCATTTGCTGAGGACACTGTACCAAAAGCTTCGGTCTAAAGCTGTAGAAAACTAAGGCCCGAAAATCACACGGTCACTGCTTTCAAGGAGTTTATAATCTAAGGGGGAAAAGACAGACAAAACAGAAGGAACATGAGAAACAGCATAAAAGCAAAAAAGAGAGATCCCAGAGTGAATTGCTTTGGCATTTACTAAGCACCTAATAGGTGTCAAACACTCTTCTAAGCACCGAAATGAACGATGACAGATGCACATTCATTCAATGGTATTTACTGACCACTTACTGTGTGCAGCGCACTGTACTAAGCGCTTGGGAGAGTACCATACAACAATAAACAGACCTACTCCTGCCTACAGTGAGCTTACAGTCTAGAGGACTGAATCTCCTGCCCTGTCCCGGGTTGCTGGCCCTGCTATTGACAGGAGTGCAGAGCGTCAATGCTAGGAACGCGATTAATGGAGACTTTTAGGATTAGGGGGTACAAAATAACGGAGCCAGTTCTCTTCTGGCCCCCTTCCTCCCTCTTTCCCTTGCCATCCCAGATAGCCACTGAGCTGGGGACTAGCTGGCCCTGTTGGGGAAGGAGGGGATGAAGGCACCTTTCGCGTCCCTCTTTCCCTTTTTTCTCCCTCTTTTTCTCCTTTCCACTGCTTTGACCCCTGATCCCTCAGAGCCCTGCCCTCAATGAACCACTCCTTCACAGCTCCATCCTCAAGCTATCAGTGAAAAGCTGGCATCCAAATCCCCTGCTTCCCCTCCCGATGAGCCCTAGATATATATAGATATATATAAAAATGGTATCTATGGAAGCTTGGCCTGCTCACGGGGCATGTTTATAGGCATAATTGCCAGTCTCCAACAATATCTCCCTTGAGTGGTCAGGAGTACTGCCTGCTTCTGGGCCATGATGCTCCTCTGGCCAAGACCAGAGAAACAGCGTGGACTAGTGGAAAGAGCACAGGCCTGGGATGGCCGGCTGTGGGTCCTCGGGTCGACTTCTCCGTGCCTCAGTTACCTCATCTGTAAAATGGGGAGAAAGACTGTGAACCCTAAGTGGGACAGGGACTGTGATAATCTTGTGTCTACCCAAGTGCTCAGTACAATGTCTGGCACATAGTAAGTCCTTAACAAATACCATTTTCTAAAAAAAGGAGGTCCAAGACTTTGGGCGGAAGGGAAACGGAACCTCTATTCTTCAAAACCCAGGGGGGCAGCCCTTGGAGGGTGGAGAAGGGAGGATGTGCTCCCCCGCAACCTGCCAACCCTTGATCCACCCAGCTGGGTCACAAATCCCTAAGGAATTTTCAGTCACTGGATATTCCCGGCAGCAAAGGGAAAACTGCAGCTGGTGGGAAGATGGTCCTTACATGTCTAAGTCGGGTGCTTTTGAGTTATTTGTAGGTAAAAAAGATCTTTACATTCCAGGAGAGTCTATTGTAGGTCTCAAGCACCGGCTCACACCTTTCACATCAAGCCCACCTCTGAAGTGAGCTCTAAACTCTTTAAATGGCCTCAGGGAGTGACTGCAAGCACACAGTCCTTTATCTGTGTCAATGCCTTTCCCTGTAGTGTCAAACCTGATTTTCTCAAACACACCCCAAAATCTCTCCATTCAATCCATAGTATTTATGGAGCACTTATTTTGTGCAGAGCACTTTGCTAAGTGCTAGGGAGCAGATACTACAAAAGAGCTGGTAGACATAATTCCTGCGCACGGGACCTTTCTCCTTGAAAGGTCGACCTTGGCTTCTGACACCGTCCTCTCCTGGTGCTCCTCCTATTTTTCTGACCGCTCCTTCTCAGTCACGTGACTCAGTGGAAAGAGCCTGGGCTTGGGAGTCAGAGGTCATGGGTTCTAATCCCAGCTCTGCCACTTGCCAGCTGTGTGACTTTGGGCAAGTCACCTAACTTCTCTGTGCCGCAGTTACCTCATCTGGAAAATGGGGATTAAAACTGTGAGCCCGACGTGGGACAACCTGGTCACCTTGCATCTACCCCAGTGCTTACAACAGTGCTTTGCACATAGTAAGCACTTAACAAATACCACTATTTATTTATTTTATTTATTTTGCAGGCTTCTCCTCTCTCTCCCACCCTCTACCAGTGGGAGTCCTATTTATTTTATTTTGCAGGCTTCTCCTCTCTCTCCCACCCTTTAACAGTGGGAGTCCCCTCCAAGTTCAGGTCTGGGTCCCCTTTCTACTCTCCATCCACTCCCAAATCCCTTGGAGAAGTAGCGTGGCTCAGTGGAAAGAGCATGGGCTTTGGAGTCAGGGCTCATGAGTTCGAATCCCAGCTCTGCCACTCGTCGGCTGTGTGACTGTGGGCAAGTCACTTAACTTCTCTGTGCCTCAGTTCCCTCATCTGTAAAATGGGGATTAAGACTGTGAGCCCCACGTGGGACAACCTGATTCCCCTATGTCTACCCCAGCGCTTAGAACAGTGCTCGGCACATAGTAAGCGCTTAACAAATACCAAAAAAAAAAAAAAAAAAAAATCCCTTGGAGAATTCATCTGCTCTCTTGGCTTCAACTTCCATCTCGATGCAGATAATACCCAAATCTCCATCTCCAGCCCCGATCTCCCTCCCACTCTGCCATCTCACATTTCCTCCTGCCTTCAAGACATCTCTACTTGGATGTCCTCTCGTCACCTCAAGCTTTATAAACAGAACTCCTGATCTTCCCACCCAAATCCTGTCCTCCTCCTGACTTGCTTACCATATCAGCCTCTTCAGTGAGCCCCCTTGTTCCTCCCCACTCCCATTCATACTTCCTTACTTCATTCATTAATTTTCGACAATCCAATCCACACACTTTGCTCCTCTAAAACCAACCTACTCACTGTGCCTTGATCTCCACCACCAACCCCATACCCACATCCCCCCTCAGGCCTGGAACTCCCTCCTCCTCAACATACATACAGATCACCACTTTCCCTTCCTGGGAAGCCTTATTATTAAAATCACCTCTCCTTCAAGAAGCCTGCCCAATTTAGCCCTTCTCTCACCTTTGGTAACCTAAGCATGTGAATCAGTGCTTGACAGTCAAACCGTCCTCGGCCCCAAGGGCACGTAAGTACGTATCCGTACTTCATTTATTTATATCGATGTCTATCTTCCCCTTCTAGACTGTAAGCTCCTTACAGGCAGGGAATGTGCCGGCTCTTCTGTATTGTACTCTCCCATGTACTTAGCACATGATAAGTGCTCAGTAAATATCATCCACCGACTGATTGATAGAGGGATAACGTTTAAAGTTGCGAATGTGATCTGAATGGAATAGGGAGTTCCAGAATGAAGAGTGGGAGTGAGGAAGAGGTTTGTGGGAAAATTGTCAGAAGTGAGGAATGCTGAGTAGGTTAGCCTTAGAGGAGCAAAATGGGCAACCTAGAGTGCAGTGGGAGAAGAGCAAGGATAAGCAGGTGGGGAAGAGACCTGATTAGAGCTCACCGTAAAGCTGAAGGGGGAGTTTCTGCTCAATGTTCTACGTGGTGAGGAATGGGCAACTATTGGAGGTTTTTTGACTAGTGGGAAAATGAGCGCAAAACTTTTAGAAAAATGACCTGGGCAGTAGAATGATGCACAGAAGGAAAAAGGGAGAGGCTGGAAGCAAGGAAGTCTGCAAGAAGGCTGATGAAGTAATCAAGATGGAATATGATAAGTGATTGGACCAGTGCAGTGACAGTCTGGATGGAGAGAAAGAAGCAAACCCTGGAGAGACTGTGAGGAAAGAACTGGCAGGATTTGGTGGATGACTGATCCTGGAGTTCGAAGAAAGGGAAGGCCAGGATAATCCCAAAATTGTGAGGTTGAGATGGGAAAATGTGTTGTCAAAAATGATGGGAAAAGTAGGAGATTCGGTAGGACAGATGCAATCAGTTTTGGACTGATACACTTGAGGTGCCATGAGGAAATTCACGTAGAGATGTTGTGAAGGTTGGAAGAGAAAGTTAAGGAGTTAAGGAGCTGGTGAGGTAGATCTGGGAATCACCCTTGCAGAGCAGTAGTTGAAATGAAGAAAGCACATGAGCTTCCTGAGGGAGTGGATAGAGACTATTAGAAGGTGAACCAGAATTGAGTCGGGGGAGGTGTGGGAGGCAGAGGACGAACTGGTGAAAGAGGCCGAGAGGGAACGGCCAGCAAGGTAAAAGAACTAGGAAAAGACTTTGTCAGAGAAATCCAAAGGGTGGGTAGTGTTTCCAGGAGGAAAGGGTTAGAGTGAGTTCCTGCTGAGAGGTCAAAGTGGATTATGATGGTGTAGAATCCATTAGCTTTGGAAAGGAGGAGAAAATCGAAGACCTTTGAGAGAGTAATTTCAGTGAAAAGGAGTTGGGGGGTTGTGTAGGGAAGAGGATTTTAGGGGGTCAAGGAAGGAGCTGGAGCTGAGGAAATGTAAAAATGAGAAGCAGTGTGGCTTAGTGGAAAAACCATAGGCCTGGGAGTCAGAAGAACTGGGTTTTGATCCCAGTTCCGCCACTTGTCTGCCATGCGACTCTGAGCACGTCATTTAACTTCTCTATGCTTCCATTACCTCATCTGTAAAATGGGGATTAAGACTATGAGGCCTACGTGGGACAGGGACTGGGTTCGACCTGATTAGCTTGAATCTACCCCAGGGCTTAGTAACGGTGCCTGGCACACAGTAAGCACCTAACAGATACCATTAAAAAAATCTGAGGAGATAGGGCAGGAATGATATAAGGGAGAGAGGTGACAGCGGGATGATGCAATGGGGTTCGGAGAGATTTTTTAGGATAGGAGAGACGTGCATATGTTTGAAAGCAGAGGGAACAGAGCCATCAGAGAGTAAGTGGTGGAAGATGGCAGTCAGGGAGAATTGGCAAGAACGATTTCAGGACAGGTGATAGAGGGACAATTTTGCTGAGATTCTGAGGTACAGCCCAAACAATAATATTCCTAATTATTAAAGCTATTTATTTACATTATTCACTTTCTCTTCCTCTATGTATAACTGCAGAGTGCTGGTGGTTGGGTAAGGAGATTTAGGGACCAAACTGGTCAGGGAAATGAACACGATTCCATAGGTAGGGAACCTGAATTAACATATTTATCCATGGGTTTTCCCCTCCAAATGTCTATTTCCATATATATATACATATGGAAATATATATACAGTATATATACATATATGTTCTGCCCCGCTCCAAAGGGCTCTCACCCAACTAGGGAGTCATCTCTATATGAGCCCTAGACGTTAACCTCAAGGAAAATAATTTCCAAACATCTTAAACTGTAAATTTAAAGCTAGTTTACTTGTCCAAGAGCATCTACTCGAGTCAACAACCGGCCTCATGAAGAGAGATTTAACCCAGTGGTTTAGAGTCAGAGAAGACTTGAAGGAAACCAAATGCTGGTTACAGGCAAAACCAAAAACAAGAAGAAAAAGTTCCCTGAGTAGAACCACCACGACAAAAACCAACCTTTGGCTCCAGCTGAGGACTTGGCGATCCACACATTGCCTTCCCTGCTCTCCTTCCTGCGGTTATAGGAAACCAGGAAGACTTCCCGTTCATCCGTCCTGGAGTTGTTTATCAAATGGCGAATGCCATTTTCTGCCGGAGCCACAGGGGTCTTCAGATCGGTTGGATAAATCACATAGGACTCGGGGAACCACATACACGACTCCGTCAGCTCAGGACTTGTCTTGATTAACCTAGAAGATAAGAGCAGATGGCTGGCCATCTTTGAAAATTCCAAAATAAGTTCTGTGTTCAGGAGCAGTGGCTGGAAATTGACGTTACAGTGTACTCTCCCAAACGGTCAGTACGGTGCTCTGCACAAAGTAAGCGCTCAGTAAATAGGAGTGAATGAATCACCTGCCGAAGGAGCCCCTGTTTCCCCCACTGGGGGAATAGGTCGACTGCCCGAGATTTCACCTACACTACTGCTTGTCCTCTAAATCTCCTCCGCTCACATGCACCTGGACTCTCACACAGAGCGGAGGAATCTGGGAGCTCCCTCGGCCCATGAACATCAGCAGAGTAGACAGCCTGAGAGCAGTCTAACTGGTAAAATATAATAATAATAATAATGTTGGTATTTGTTAAGCGCTTACTATGTGCAGAGCACCGTTCTAAGCACTGGGGTAAACACAGGGGAATCAGGTTGTCCCACGTGGGGCTCACAGTCTTAATCCCCATTTTACAGATGAGGGAACTGAGGCACAGAGAAGTTAAGTGACTTGCCCACAGTCACACAGCTGACAAGTGGCAGAGCTGGGATTCGAACTCATGAGCTCTGACTCCAAAGCCCGTGCTCTTTCCACTGCGCCACGCTGCTTCTCATGGCTTGGAGACATGAGAAAATAGGAAAAAATATAATTGAATACAATTTAGCTCCTGCTTCATGGTAGCCAGTATGTGCTAGTGGAAAGAGCATCAGCCCGGGATTCAGAGGATCTTGGTTCTGATCCTAGTTCCGCCACTGCGTGACCTTGGGCAATTCGCTTGACTTCTCTGTGCCTCCGTTTCCTCAACTGCAAAATGGGGATTCAATACCTGTTCTACTCCTTCTTAGACTGTGATTCCAATGAGTGACAGGGTCGGTGTCCTGTCGGATTATCTTGTATCCACTCCGGTGCTTAGTCTACAGAGCTTGGCGCAGAGGAAGCACTTCAACTCCGCCACTATTACTATTATTATTAGACGTACAATGGGCATGAAAGTTCCTGCCCACTACCACAGCAACCCAGGTAAGGAAAGCATCCAGGAAATTACCCAGAGAAGCCAAAATGCAAACAAACCCCACAGGAGTTTTGCCTCAAGTACCAGTGAGATCAAGCAGAGTGTGATGTTGATCTGAGTTTCTGTCCCACTAATGATCTAAATTTCTCCTTTTCTGGGTTACACACACCTCCCGCCATCCTGAGCAGGGAGCTGTGGGAAAAATCTAGCTTCCAGTCACCTTGCCCAAGACAGGGGAGCCCAAACAGTTTTCTGGGGCCACAGCACTCGGCGAGATAGGAAAAGCCGAGTGAAGCTTCCAGGAGGAAGTTGCTCCTCATCCTGAGCCCCCTGAATGTTCACCATTCACCGTGTGGCCGGGCTCCCCCTGCTCTTCACGTGGATAGGTTTCCATCCTGGCCCAGGGGCGACTGGCCCTTCAACCACGTCAATTTCTACAGGTGGTCAGACCAACTGGGACCAATCCTGGTTGGAGGTCCATCCCTGCCAAGGCTAAGCCCGAAGGGAGTGGAGAAGAACGCAGGTCCTGTCATCTCCTGAAACGCAGTCACACAAGTAGAACGAGCAAGCGTAACGGGCCTTCAGGCAGGATGAGGAGGCAGAGTGGGACGGCTTGGATTTTTCTGCACGTCACCAAAAGCCCTTTTCATGACTTTAAAGAGATTACTTTCAGCTCTGCCGGAGCTGCAGTGGAAAGAACATGGCTCTGGGAATGAGGTTCTAGTAGATCCCAGACTCTGCAAGAAGGGGACCGTCTGCTGGGCCTATCCCATTGGTGGTGAAGATTTATGAGTCAAGGACGACTCAGGGTATTCCTCGAGGTGGCCGGGACCACGAGGAATTTCAAAATAGAGCTGCTTGATACGGGCAAAGACCAGAGGGTATAGCAGGGAGCCGTCTGCTGCTTTTCGCGCTACAGAAGAGCATCAGTGCTGTCCTAAAAACACTTTAGCTATAATGGATTCTGCACCTTTGCATGCATTCAGGCAACTGACTGCCCCCATGCCTGCCTACTTGTTTATGATCAGGATTGAAAATATACTGTTGTTCACATCGAAATGGCCCCACCACTGCCTCTGTGGGGGCAAAAGGATACTGTGCCGGGTGAAGGGGGCGAGGGGCACACGGGAGCAGTCTTTCCTTGGGGAAGGGACCAGATCGTCCTGTAGGGCCCCAGGCCGGGGCAAGAGCTGCTCCGGGTCATCAGGCAGCCCGCTGAGGATGATGGGAACCCCAAGGATCCCTGCATAGGGCTGGAGACCCAACAGTGGTAAGCAAAAGGCCACATTGGCATGAGAGGTGTCCTGGAGCCATGGCGGTCCACCCAGGCCCAAGCTGGCTTGCCACGGCAGCAGATGGTGCCTTGGCCAACCAACTGGCCCTCCGGCACTGCCGCCCGACTCCATGCCGAGACTATGGACCGGACAAGTCGGGTAGGGGTCCCGAGTCCACTCCTTGGCACCCAGAACCACACGAGCCCCCAGACTTTGTATCTACCCCATCGCTTAGAACGGTGAACTGTACTGTCCAAGCTCTTAGCATAGTCCTCTGCACACAGTAGGCACCCAATAAATACAATTGAATGAACAGTACTTGGCACATAGTAAGCGTTTAACAAATATCCAACCCCATACTCCTGCAGCAGAGACTCCATCCCAGGGCCCTTCATTCCAACAACTCTTGGATCTGCCGTGCCAGCCCCTCTCCTCCAGGGAGGGGGAGGTTTGGGGCCAAAGCAGGAAAAGAGAGCCTCTACTTTGAAATAATTTATACCAGAATGCGCATTGAGAACTTAAGCGGGGGAAGGAGTTTCAGGTTGGGATGAGGACTGGGCTGGCTGATAGGCCAGAGAGCCACCATTCGGAGCCTTCTCAGAGTTGCCCGGAAACCCTCAAGTCTTGTTAGAGACTTGGGGCGAACACAGCCGGGAGTGGCCGAAACACTGTGGCCTTCCAGAGGGTCCTGGTTTACTTTCACCTCGGGCTGTCAACTTTGGGGCCCCACGGGGTGGCAAGAGCATGGGCTTGGAAGTCAGAGGTCGTGGGTTCTGATCCCAGATTCGCCACTGGTCTGCGGTGTGACCTTGGGCAAGTCGCTTAACTGCTCTGTGCTTGAGACTGTGAGCCCCATGTGGGACAATCTGATTACCTTGCACTTACCTCAGCACTTAGAACAGTGCTTGGCACACAGTAAGTGCTTAACAAACACGGTAATTATTATTATTATTATACAACTAGCGGAGAGCAAACCCCGATCATCGGAATCGATTCCTCTGTGCAGATTTTCGGGTCCTGAGGTTTCACTCGTCATTCTCGGTGGAACCAATCGATCGAATTTATCGTTCGTTCAGTAATATCTATCGAGCGCTCACTGTGTGCAGAGTGCTGTAGTAAGAGCTTGGGAGAATACAGTATAATGGAAGAATCCACCTTTTGGGTTTTTCTCCTCTTAAAAGGTCTGCAATATGAAAGCAATGTATTCACGAGTATTTTTCAAGCAGTATTGGAACACATCTTACTTCACCAAAGATGCTTTGCGGCACAGTTTATCAGCACCTCTGTAGTAATTCACCAACTGCACAAGCCCGGGTTCGTGACCTAGAAGACAAACAAAACAAGTAAGACTTTTTAATAGGGGCGAGAGCAATTAATCCATGGTATTTATTGAGCACTGACTGTGTGCAGAGCACTGTAATTAGGTGCTTGGGAGAGTACAATTCTGAGCTCCTTATCTTCCCTCCCAAACCCTCTCCTCTCTGACTTCCCTGTCACTGAGAACGGCATGACCGTCCTTCCCATCTCAAAGGCCCGCAACCTTGGTGTCATCCTCGACTCGGCTCTCTCATTCACCCCACACAACCAATCCGTCGCCAAAGCCTGCCGGCCTCACCTTTTACAACATCGCCAAGATCCGCCCTTTCCTCTCCATCCAAATGGCTATTGTGCTGGTACAGGCTCTCATATTATCCCGACTGTATTATTGTGCCAGCCTCCTCTCTGATCTCCCTTCCTCCTGTCTCTCCCCACTCCAGTCTATTCTTCATTCCGATGCCCGGATCATCTTCCTGCAGCAACGCCCTGGGCATGTTACTCCCCTCTTTAAAAACCTTCAGTGGTTGCCTATCAGCCTCCGCACGAAACAAAAACTCCTCACTCTTGGCTCCAAAGCTCTCCATCACCTTGCCCCCTCCTAACTCACTTCTCCCTTCTCTCCCTTCTCTCTTTCTACTGCCCACCCTGCACACTCCGCTTCTCTGCCGCTCACCTCCTCACCATCCCTGGTTCACGCCTATCCCACCATCGACCCCTGGTCCACGACCTACCGCTGTCCTGGAATGCCCTCCCTCCTCACCTCCGCCAAACTCTCTTCCCCTTTTCAAAGCCCTACTGAGAGCTCACCTCCTCCAAAGGGCCTTCCCAGATTGAGCCTCCCCTTTTTCCTCTGCTCTCCCTCCACCCTCTGGTCCTCCCCCTTCCCCTCCCCTCAGCACTGTGCTCATTTGTATATATTATTTATTCTGCTATTTATGTTGTTAACGAGGTGTACATCCCCTTGATTCTATTTATCGTGATGATGCTGTCTTGTTTTTGTTTTGTTCTGTTTTATTCTGCCGTCTGTCTCCCCCGTTTAGACTGCGAGCCCGTCACTGGGCATGAAATGTCTCTATCTGTTGCCGAATTATACATTCCAAGCACTTAGTACAGTGCTCTGCACATAGTAAGTGCTCAATAAATACTACTGAATGAATGACTGACATTCCCTGCCTACCAGGAGCTTACAGTCTAGAAGAGATGGGTGGAAAGAGGAAGGAAGAGGAACAATTATATCTTGGTCCAATCAAATTGCCACCGGGCTAGAACACCGATACCGGGCCAGCTGACATTCTCCTCAACACCACCAAGTATATATATCTCTCTCTATATATATCTATATGTACATAGATATGTACATTTTACCATAGATACCATTTTTATATATATCTATATATATCTAGATATATATAAAAATGGTATTTGTTAAGTGCTTACTATGTGCAGAGCACTGCCCCTCTTTCCCCTAGATGCGGTAATCTGCTTCCATGCCCCATTTCCCCACCTTGCCCAGCACACAGCTGACTTGACGACCCTCTACAACTCATTCATTCAGTGGTATTTACTGAGCGCTTCATTGTGCGTCAAGGACTGTACTAAGCACCTGGGGCACGTTCCCGGCCCACAGCCAGCTCACAGTCCAGAAGGGGACATTAATGCACATAAACAACTCCAGTATAAAGGATTGTAGGAGCATCAAGTCCACCTTAACTGCATTGGAGCTGTGCATAGGGTTTGGCGATTCAGGTTTGGTCAACTGTTCAGGACAACTTCCTCCACTCATCTTATGGCCAGCCACGAGCTCAAGGGAGCAGAGTGCAGAAAGGCAACCTCGCCTTCACCACCTCACATCTTGCCAAGCTTATCCCACCCCCATGCGCCCCCGTGCCTCCCGATTCATGCATTCGATCATACTTATTAAGCGTTTACTGTGTGCAGAGCAGTGTTCTCCCGATCCAACCCCTTGTCCATCCCAGAGTGTGCACGAGCACAGAGAAAGGCCAGAAGCCTAGGGGTTCTGAACAAATGAGAAGTCCGGAGAAGGGGAAGCAATGTGGCCTAGTAGGAAGATCTCAGTCCTGGGAGTCAAAGGACCTGCTGAGTGACCTCGGGCAAGTCAGCAAACATCTTGGTGCCTTGGTTCCCTCTTCTGTAAAATGGGGATTAAGACCGTGAGCCACACGGGGAACAGGGACTGTGTTCAACCCGATTAGGTTGTATCTCCCCCAGTGCTTAGTACGGTGCCTGGCACGCCATACGGGCATAACAAATCCATTAAAAAAAAAAAAAAGGTAGAAATGGGTAAGGGGTCCAGAATGATCATGATTGGGTCCATCCCTCTTTTCTTCCCCTTATTTGGGTGCTGCTGAGGGATATCGGAGGCTGGATAAGGAAAAAACGGAGCGGATCTGTCTGTCCCCAAAGGGCCCTCGGTATTGCTCTGACCCACATACTTCCTCAGACAAAAAACGCATTTCATTCGATGGATCTTGTTGATCGCTGAATGTTCTTCTGGGTCGGAAACGGCCCTCTGCAATCTTAACAGGGGAGGAGAGAAAAGAAAACATTTCCCGTCTCCTCTCCTTCCCCTTGAGCCTGTGGCTCCCGGAAAATAAGGGACCATATCCCCGGTCTTGACCAAGAACCAAGAAGCCGGGGTTGGGGCTGGCCGAAAGTCTTCCTTCAGTCCCAAGATGCTGCTGTTGATGGCGTTAGTGTTGGGCTGACAACCTCCTGCACACTTGTGTGCTGTTCTCACAGAAATACATTGGGGCACTTGCTCTGGCTCAGTGGCTACTGGCTACAGAAGACTGTATCGGGCACATGGGGATACCACGAGTGAGGCTGAAAAACCAGAGACAAGGCCCCAGAGCGGGTGACTACCTTAGCATAAGAATCAGTCTCTAGGTGCACATGGAATGGGTTGGGGGGCTGTTCACGTGTCAACCTTTTTGGCAGCATTTACACGCCTGGTTAAGAGTCCACTATCAAGAAGCATCACCTTCCAAAAGCTTCCATTTTCAGAAATATCACTATTGGCAGTGAGAACATTTACGCCAGGAAGCCTGAAAAGACCGATGCGAGGGAGACACTCCGTTCTGCCTCACTCGCATGTAAAGACAGATCCTTGTCTGTCCCACGCCAGGCTGGTCCATCGCTCGCTGTCCTGACCATCGTGAAGCCTTTGCACAAGGAGAGCAAGCCCTCTCCAGACTACTGGTCTGCTTGCTCTCTTGGCGTGCTCAAGTTAGGGAATCACTATGTCTTTAAATCATGTATTCTGCTCTCCTGGTGGGCTTAGGCCCCCTTTCAGTTCACCATGCAGCGGTTTCTTGGGCACACACTGCGATCATCCATTTTCCACATACATCTTGCACTGACATCTCGTAAATATCGGTTCGCTAGTGAGGAGGCTTGCTGCTTTCCAGATCTCTATTACTGTAATATTTGGTCCCGTCATTTAAAGTCAAGTGCGGTTCATAGGTGGTGAAGACACTCAAGCAGGGTGGCTTAGTGGAAGGAGCATCAACTTCTCTGTGCCTCAGTTACCTCATCTGTAAACTGAGGATTAAAACTGCGAGACCCACGGGGACAACCCGATGACCTTGTATCTGCCTCAACGCTTCAAACTGGGCTTGGCACGTAATAAGCGCTTAACAAATACCATCATCATCATCAAGAAGCTTTATGACCTCGGTAGTAAATTCAAGGCTCACTCGTTCATCAGTTGGACATCACTATAGCCGTGCAGGTCTAGAGTTTGATTCCTCACTAGGACCACGACCTGGCACTCTGCCGGAAGCCACGCCGGCCTTTTTGATTCTGTTTTCGATTTCTTCGCCTAACCATTCGTTTGGTGAAGAGTGCGCTGCCCAAGTAGTGGAATTCAGGGTCAGTATTAAGTTCCCTCTAGGCTGTAAGCTCCCTGAGGGCAGGAAACAGGTCTACCCACTCGGTTATATCGTACTCTCCCAAGCGCTTAATACAAAGTAAGGGCTCAATAAACATGATCGACTGAATCTGTGTTGCTGAAAGTCCTAGGTTACCGAGTATGTATCTTCGGTTTTCTACAGCCTTATTTTCAGGTCACAGCGCTGTCCCGAAGCACCTAATCATCTGTTTGTCTTCTTGTATGACGTGCCTTAAAAGCACAGCCATTTTCATGGATCGGTTCTGGAACCGTGATTTTTTTACGGTATTTATTAAGCACTTACTAGGTGCTGAGTACTGAGTGTTGGGGCAGATACAAGTTCATCAGGTTGGACACAGTCCATGTCCCACATGAGGCTTAATGTCCACGTTACTGAAGGGGGAACTGAGGCACAGAAGTGAAGTAACTTGCCCGAGGCTGCCCAGCAGACAAGTGGTGGGATCGGAACGGGAAGCCAGGTCCTTGCGACTCACAGGTCCGTGCTCTCTCCACTAGGCTGCCCTGCTTCTCATCGATGTTTAACAACACTCACAGGCCCTGAGCCCAAAGAGTGGCCCACAGGCTCAGAGAGCATATTCAGACTCCAGCTCACAGATTCACAAGCACGACAGTTTAGAATACGCTGAACAGAACCAGGCCCATCACAGATTTCAACAGGGACAGGAAAAGCATCACACAAGCTGACTTCACTTCTGACTAGACTAACCAGACCACCATGGAGTAATCTATGGATCTTGGTGATTTTCTCAGGACGGGTTAATTTGCTTAGTAACTGCTAGAGCTCTGCCGGTGTTTGGTTGGGCGAGATCTGTGAGGTTTGATGTGGAGGTGGATGGGCAACCACTGGAGGTTCTGAAGGAGTGGAGAAACATGGACTGAATGATTCTGCAGGAAAACAATCCAGGCAGCAGAGTGAAGTATGGGCTGGAGTGGGGAGAGACAGAAGGCAGGGAGGTGAGCAGGTGTTGCCTTCTGTACCCACTGCCTGTAGTTCCTCTTCTCCAATTCTCTCCTTGATCTGGTTTCCATCCCCTTCCCTCCACCAAAACCGCCCTCTCAAAGGTCGCCAATGACCTCCTTCCTGCCAAATTAATTAATTAATTAGTGTTGGTATTTGTTAAGCGCTTACTATGTGCCGAGCACTGTTCTAAGCGCTGGGGTAGACACAAGGGAATCAGGTTGTCCCACGTGGGGCTCACAGTCTTAATCCCCATTTTACAGATGAGGTAACTGAGGCACCGAGAAGTTAAGTGACTTGCCCAAAGTCACACAGCTGACAAATTGCCGAGCCGGGATTTGAACCCATGACTTCTGACTCCAAAGCCCGTGCTCTTTCCACTGAGCCACGCTGCTTCTATGGTTTCTACTCCGTCCTAATCCTCCATGACCTCTCAGCTGTCTCTGACACCGTCGACCACCCCCTTCCTTGGAACACATTATCTGACCTTAGCTTCGCCGACACTGTCCCCTGGTTTTTCTCTTATCTCTCCTGGCTGCTGATGCTCTGGAGGCATTGGCCAACTCACTGACCTCCCTGCCTCCGGCCTCTTCCCTCTTCAGTTTCACACTTCACTCTACTACCAGGATCATTTTTGTAAAAAATAGTTCTGATAACAATAATAATAATAATGTTGGTATTTGATAAGCGCTTACTATGTGCAGAGCACTGATCTAATCGCTGGGGTAGATACAGGGTGATCAGGTTGTCCCACGTGAGGCTCACAGTTAATCCCCATTTTACAAGGAGGTCACTGAGGCATAGAGAAGTTAAGTGACTTGCCCATAGTCACACAGCTGTGTGTGTGACAAGTCTACACAAGTCTCCCCACTCCTCAACCATTTCTCCAATGATTGCCCATCCCTCTCTGCATCAACTTGAAGTTCTTCACCATCATTTTCATCACGAGAAGCAGCGTGGCTCAGTGGAAAGAGCCCAGGCTTGGGAGACAGAGGTCATGGGTTCGAATCCCGGCTCTGCCACTTGTCGGCTGTGTGACTGTGGGCAAGTCACTTCACTTCTCTGGGCCTCAGTTACCTCCTCTGTAAAATGGGGATGAAGACTGAGAGCCTCATGTGGGACAACCTGATTATCCTGTTATCTACCCCAGCACTTAGAACAGTGCTCTGCACATAATAAGCACTTAACAAATACTAACATTTTTTTTTCCATGGGACTGAGTCAGCTATCTATCATCTCTCCTAGCTCCTCTCCCACTACAACCCAGTCCACCCACTTTGCTTCTCTAACCCCAGTATACTGAACCGTGCCTCAGTGGTGTCTCCCTAACCGTCAATCCCTTGCCGTCATCCCCTCCTTCCTATCCACCAGATCACCACACTTCCCATCTCCAAAGCCCTACTAAAATCACATCTCCTCCAAGAAGCCTTCCCTACTCTCCCTTCTGTGTCACCCCCTCCCTTCCGTGTCCCCGCGACTCACTCTCTTTGCTCTTCCCACCCTCTCCCCACCCCACAGCACTTAGCTATATAGCTATAACTCTATTTATTTATATCGATGCCTGCCTACTTGTTCTAATGTCCATCTCCCCAATGCTAGACTGTAGGTCCAGTGTGTGTCTCTCTTTATTGCTGAATTGTACTTTCCAAGCGCTGAATACAGTGTTCTGCACAAAGTGCTCAATAAACACGACTGAATGAATGAACTCTGATATACTGTACTCTCCCAAGCACTTGAAAGTTCAGTGCTCTGCACAAGGCAAGCACTCAGTGAACACGATCGATCGATATTAAATTTACAATGAGAAGACTACCCCACTAGGGAAAAGACCAAATAAGGACACCTACACAAGATTCTGACTCTGCCCAACAACATCGAAGATCAGCAGACTGTGAGGAAAGGGTTCCAGCCCAAGCACAGAGTTCTTATTCCCAACAGCTGCTCATGAGGGATAAATGAAGCAGTTGCCAAGGGGCTCTGAAAGCTTCTCGCCCTGCAGGGCTCCGGGGAATCTCCTGGTCTAGTAGCAGCTGATGGGACACATTTGTTTCTGAAGGTGACCCACTACGCGTTACTCAACATTTTTAACCCCCTGCTTGGCTCTGTGCATGTGCACATATATATATATATATATATATATATATATATATACACACACACATAGAGAAAAGAGAGAGAGAAAGATATATATATATACATAGAAAGAGAAAGAGCAAATGGGTAGATGGGAGTGAGAAATAAGGCACAAAGGAAGAAAAGAAAGAAGTAGAAAGGAGAAAGGAAAAACAAAATCTGTCCCGGGGCTGAGGAAGGAATGAAATATTTTATCATCACACCTTAGAGTAGAATCTATATAAAGGAGTTTTGCTAAAAGGCAAAAACTTCTTCAAATGTCCAACTAGTACTGTTTCACTCATAGCTGAGAAGGTGTGCTGTTTCAGGATGACGGCTTTTTTTCTTACATTTTGCAGCTGGAGACCCCTAAGTTAATTTTTAGGGATACTTTGGGGTACCTCAAAAATAAAATACGCAATCAGAAGTGGAATATATGAGATCAAAATTGATTTCCACTAAGTTTAGCAGCATGGCATAGTGGCTAGAGCATGGGCCTGGGAGTCTGAAGGTCATTAATGAAGAGAGATGGGCATTAATCTGGGAGCGGGGGGTGAACAATGGGAGCAAGTCGAGGCAATGTGCGGAAGGGAGTGGGAGAAGAGGAGGAAAAGGGGGTTTAATCAGGGAAGGTCTCTTGGAAGAGACGTGTCCTCGATGAGGCTTTGAGGTTGGGTTTGGGGGGAGTAATTGTCTGTCGAGTTTGAGGAGGGAGGGCATTCCGGGCCAGAGGCAGGACGTGGGCTCGGGGGCCACAGAGAGATAGACGAGAGATCGAGGCACAGTGAGAAGGTTGGCATTAGAGGAGCGAAGTTTGCGGGCTGAGTTGGAGTAGGAGAGGAGCACGGTGAGATAATAATAATAATAATGATAATAATGTTGGTATTTGTTAAGCGCTTACTATCTGCAGAGCACTCTTCTAAGTGCTGGGGTAGACAGAGGGTAATCAGATTGTCCCATGCAAGGCTCACGGTCTTCATCCCCATTTTACAGATGAGGGGACTGAAGCCCAGAGAAGTGAAGTAACTTGCCCAGTCACCCAGCTGCCAAGTGGCGGAGCCGGGATTCGAGCCCATGACCTCAGACTCCCAAGCCAGGGCTCTTTCCACTGAGCCACGTTGCGAGCCTGGGAGGAGGCAAGCTGATCGAGTGCTTTAAAGTCGATGGTGAGGAGTTGTTTGATGTGGAGGCAGGGACTGCTAATTCTGTAGTAGCGTGCTCTCCCGTGCGCTCAGTACAGTGTTTGGCACTTAGTCAGTGCTCAATCAATACCACTGACTGATTAATGAGTAACAGTGGACCCCTGTGATGGAATAAGAGGTGGAGGCTGGAAACACTGCCAATAAATTTGCATCCAAGCGCTTAGTACAGTGTTCTGTACTCAGTAAGCATTCAATAAATACAACTGAATGAATCTAAATGGCTACCAGGCTGATCCAAACACTTATCCTACCCACCCTGACCTCTCCTCCGTCTCCTCACTGACCTCCCTGCCTACCGTCTCTCCCCACTCCAGTCCGTACTTAACCCTGCTTCATGGATCATTTTTAACCAAACAATTCAGTCCATATCTCAAGAGCCTTCAACGGCCACCCTCCTACCTCCACATCCACCAGAACCTTCTCAACGTCGGCATGAAAGGACTCAATAATCAGTTCGCCTTCTCCTACCTCACCTCACTGATCTCCTAATAATGTTGGTATTTGTTAAGCGCTTACTATGTGCCGAGCACTGTTCTAAGCGCTGGGGTAGACACAGGGGAATCAGGTTGTCCCACGTGGGGCTCACGGTCTTAATCCCCATTTTACAGATGAGGTAACTGAGGCACCGAGAAGTTAAGTGACTTGCCCAAAGTCACACAGCTGACAAGTGGTAGAGCCGGGGTTCGAACCCATGACCTCTGACTCCAAAGCCCGTGCTCTTTCCAGTGAGCCACGCTGCTTCTCAGCGCTCCTACCCCAGCCCGGCCCACCCGCTCCACACCTCGAGCGCCGGCGTGCTCGCCATGCCCCAGGAATAATAGTGACGGAATTTGGTGAGTGCTTACTACGTGCCAAGCCCCGTTCTAGATACGCGGTTATCAGGTCGTCCCATGTGGGCCTCACGGTCTTCATCCCCGTTTTACGGATGAGGTCACTGAGGCACAGAGAAGGGAAGTGACTTGCCCCAAGCCACAGAGCTGCTAAGTGGCAGGGCAGGGATTAGAACCCACCACCTCTGACTCGCAAGCCCAGGCTCTTTCTACTAAGCCATGCTCTATTTTATATATAAATTCTATATTATAAATCATTTATGTCATGTCTGTCTCCCCCTCTAGACTGTAGGCTCATCACTGGCAGAGAACATGTCTACTAATCCTGTGTCTTCTCCCAAACGCTTAGGACAGTGCTCTGCACACAGTAAGCATTTCTATACGTACCACTGAGAACAAATCCCATTTCTAAAATTACCCTGGGGCCAGAGAACACGCTGGTTCACGGCGGGTAGCGAATCTCTGAATACTCACTAGCATTTCCCTTCTCCGGTGCCCTCGCCTCAGGCTTCAGACACTTGGGGAGCTTGACCACTCGACTAAAACCCATCATTTCGCTAAACCCCTGAATTTCCTTCTCTTCAGATGCAAAATCCTGTCCTGCATCATATAATGAGTCAGTTGTATAATTACAGTCTGTGTGTCCGCGGTTCCCCAGCGGGGGGAAAAGATGCTAACCCCAGAGAGGGAGGAGAAACAGAGGAAACTTCTGAGTTTCCATCCATTTAACTCCTAGGTAAAGTGCCAGAAGGACCTGAGAGCAAAATAAAGTGATTTAGAAGCACTTCCCAATGGCTTAAAAGCACATCTGGCAGCCACGAGGATGGGCTTTCCGATTCCACCGTGATTAAACCGTTTCCCTATTGCTGCATCATGGTTTCTAGTTCCGGGTTTGCCAAGCCACACGTTGGCCGAGAGTCCACCGAAGCAGACATCACCCCTCCTATCCACCTCCCCTGGTGGGGGAGAGGGACGGAGGGAGGCAGAGAGCAGAAAAGATGGATGATGGAACAAAATCACTACGAAGTTTCACCTTCAAAACTCCACCTGCAAGATAGAGCAGAGAGTCTCTCCAAGAACCGGTCCACCGTTTCACCCCAGAAGTCCCGGGACCCTTCAATTCCTGGGCAAGGCTAACTAACCCCAACTAATCTTGCTGATTCATTCACTTCTATTTACTGAGCGCTTACTGTGTGCAGAGCGCTGTACTAAGTGTTTGGGAGAGTACAAGTCAACAATCAATACGTACATTCCCTGCTGATTCCAACAGACCAAAAAGAACGGACTCCTGGCTCCTTGTCAGGAAACCATTCAGGGGAAATATTCTTGCCGGCAAGATGGCCAGCTGGCCTGTCATACTTTTCCATCTTCCAGAAAACACTGAGGGTGTTAAATGTCTCTACCTGAGTATATATATATACACACACACACACACACACACACATACGTATGTACACACATATATATATTTCTGCTTTGGGCGTAACTCACTCTGGCCATAGACCACCTCACTTTCAGCAGGGTAGTGACTAGATGGAGAATGCAACCACTTTATGAGAAACCTTCCCTGTCTCCTCTGCTCCGCTCTCCAAGAGGCGGGGGGGGACATCTTCTCCCACTCCCCACCATTCAATGGGAAAGGGGGAGGAGTCGGTTTCCTTCTCACTCCCAAATGCCGCTTTCGCTTCATCCCACCATCCCCATCTTTCCCTTTCCTTTCCTTTGATGACCCTATCATCTACCTCTACCATCCACTCCAATTACTAGTTGCCGTCCCTCCCCCAACTTTCTGAACCATTTTGATCTCTGTCTCACATTCCTTCTCTCATTTTCCATCCCTACATTGATTCTCGGGGACTATGGATGCCCCTATGGATGTCCCTGATGACCCGTCCACTGTCCATCACCTCTCACTCCTATATTTCTACTCCACCCCCACTTAGGTGCTCACCAACCTGGGCACACACTTGATCTTTTAAGCTCTAGTCCCCATACAAACTTTAAACTCACCCGCTCGGGAAATTCCTCTATCAGATCACAACCTACTCACCCGTTCTCTTTCCCATACGCCCACCCCCCGCAAATCTGTCTGGCTCCCAGAAAGAGACCTCTGATCTTTTGTCCCCCTCTAATATTTCACAGCTATTTTGCCTCCTTTGGTTTCCAGACCCAAACTACCTTCTCTTGACGAACAGATCGAAACCACCCTCTCCACTGAACTCAACTCTTTTTGCTCTCCTGTCCCTCCGCTGATCTCGTGCCATTAACCCATAACACTGGATCATCTTTACAGTACGCTTCCTCTGTTCCTAAGCTCTATACTTCATTCTGCTGCCCAGATTATCTTGCTTCAGAAACGCTCTGGGCATGTCACCCTCCTCCTCAAAAATCTCCAGTGGTTGCCTATCAACCTTCGTGTGAAGCAAAAACTCCTCACTCGTGGCTTCAGAGCTCTCCATCTCCTTGCCCCCTCCTACCTCTCTTCCCTTCTCTCCTTCTCCAGCCCAGCCCACACACTCTGCTCCTCTGCCGCTCACCTCCTCATGGTGCTCGTTCTCGCTCGTCCCGCCGTGGACCCCTGGCTCACATCCTACTTCTGACCTGAAATGCCCTCCCTCCTCACAGCTGCCAAACTAGCTCTATTCCCCTCCACTTCAAAGCCCCATTGAGAACTCACCTCCTCCAGGAGGCCTTCCCAGACTGAGCCCCCCTTTTCCTCTGCTCCTCCTCCCCTCCCCATTGCCCTGACTCCCTCCCTCTGCTCTACCTCCTTCCCCTCCCAAACAGCACTTGTGTGTATATTTGTACATATTTATTATTCTATTTATTTTATTAATGATGTGCATATATGTACAATTCTATTTATCTACTTGTATTGTTTTGCTGTCTGTCTCCCCTTTCTAGACTGTGAGCCCGTCTTTGGGTAGGGATTGTCTCTCTCTGTTGCCGAATTGTACTTTCCAAGCACTTAATACAGTGCTCTGTACATAGTAAGCACTCAATAAATACCACTGAATGAATGAGTCTGTTGGCAGAAATCCGGACGTCTCGCTGAACTTGTCCACGTTAAATTCATTCTCATCCGTTTCACTTAAGTCCGCCCCACAGCCCGGCAACAATACTTCTCTTTCCCAATTCACTCCCATACCCTCTGCTCCCACCACCCGTTCTAAATCCTTGAACCTCCTGTCGTCCCACCCCGACATCTCTGTCCCATAATGACCTTCATCAACAAAACTGAAGCTGTCAGACATGATATCCCTAAGATCCCTAAGACCCCTGCTCCTCTCCAATCCCTCCCACTCCTCCCTCTTCAACCCTCCCTAGATTCCCTATATTCTTTCCCTTCCTCTGAAGCCCATATCATCCACCTCTACCATTCACTCCAATTTGGGAAGCAGAATGGTGAAGTGGATACAGCAGTGGGAGTCAGAAGGTCATGGGTTCCAATTCCGGCTCCGCCACTTGTCTGCTGTGTGACTTTGGGCAAGTCACTTTGCTTCTCTGGGCCTTCGTTGCCCATCTGTACAATGGGGATGGAGTCTGTGAGCCCCACGTGGGACAGGGATTATGTCCAACCCGATTATCTTGTATAATAATGTTGGTACTTGTTAAGCACTTACTATGTGCAGAGCACTGTTCAAAGCGCTGGGGTAGATGCAGGGTAATCAGGTTGTCCCACGTGAGACTCACAATTAATCCCCATTTTCCAGATGAGATAACTGAGGCACAGAGAAGTTAAGTGACTTGTCCACAGTCACACAGCTGACAAGTGGCAGAGCCAGGATTCGAACCCATGACTTCTGACTCCCAAGCCCGGGCTCTTTCCACTGAGCCACACTGCTTCTCTATCTACTCCAGCGCTTAGAACAGTGCCTGGCACATAGTAAGCACTTAAATACCATAATCACTATTATGACTCTATCCTAATCTTCCTAGATCTCTCAGCTGCCTCTGACACTGTAGAATCCTCCCTTCTTCTTGAAACTTTATTCAATTTTGGATTTACTGACACCGTCCTCTGGCTTCTCCTCCTATCTCTCGGGCCATTCCTTCTCGGTTTCTTTTGTTGGCTCCTCCTCTGCCTCCCACTCTCTGACAGTGGAGGTTCGTCGAGGTTTACTTGTAGGTTCCCTTCCATTCTCCCTGAGCACCGCCCCCTTCGAGAATTCATTCCCTCCCATGGCTTCAACTACCGTCTCTATGCAGATGATTCCCAAATCTATATCTCCAGCCCTCTCTCCTCTCCTCATTCCTCTCTCCTTCTCTGCAGTCCCGTGTTTCCTCCCACCTTTAGGCCATCTCCACCTGGATGTTCGGCTGACGCCGCAAACCTAAGAGGCCCGAAACAGAACTCATTACCTTCCCACCCAAATCCTGGCCTCCCCGCCTTGCCCATCACCGTAGACAATACCGCCATCCTCCTTATCTCACGAGACCACAACCTTGGTGACCCCAACTCATCTCTCCCGTTCAACCCAAATTTTTAATCTGTTACCAAATCCTGTCTCCATTCCAAGTGCTTCCGTGCAGATCCAAGCACTTGCCCTATCCCATCTTGATTGCTGCATCAGACTCTTTGCTGACCTCCTGGCCTCCCGTCTCTCCCCTCCACCTCCACGTCAAACAGAAACTCCTTACCGTCGGCTCTAAAGCACTGTCCACATTCTCCCTCCTACCTCACCTCGCTGATTTCCTACTCTAGCCCTGCCTGCACACTTTGCTCCTCTAGCACCGGTTCACTCACTGGGCCCTGATTTCGTCTCTCTCGCCACCCACCCCTTTGCCATGTCATCCCCCATCCTGGAACCCCCTCCCTCTCCATATACGCCAGACCGCCACGCTCTCCACCTTCGAAGCATTACCGAGGTCACATCTTTCTCCAACTGGCTTTCCCCGATTAAGCTCTCTTTTCCTCAGCTCCCTCTTCCTTCCGTATCATCTGGGACCTTTGGGCATTTAATATTCGCCACACTCCCCAACCCCACAGCCCTTATGTACGGATCTTGAAATTATATATGATAAATGATTTCTTTAATGTCCACGCTTATCCCTAGACTGTACTCTCGCCGTGGGCAGGGAAAATGCCTGCCAAATCTGCTGTGCTCACAAGCGTTAAACTCGGTGCTCTACACATAAATGCTCGATAATCATATTTATCAAACGCTTGCTACGTGCAGAGGACCACACTGTGTGCTTGGGAGAGAACCGAGTTGGTAGCCACATTTAGTAAATACTATCGGCGATTTACCAGAAAGGAACCAAAATGATCTAATGGCTTGGCTCGGGTCTGAATAAAAAGTTGAATCAGAGCAGAGAGAGGAATTTCCTGACTTCTCCGGGCCTCAGTGCTGCCTTGCAACTTACCGCATGTACGGCCTCGCAAAAACACACGCAAGGAGGAGAGAGAGCTTCCCCAAATGAAGAAGCTAGGATTCTTCTCGCTCTCCTTCCCAGTCTGGACATATATCAGTATCAGCCAGTCACTACGTAGTCTTCTCGAAGAGCCAACCTGGCACAGATGATGGATGACGGTGACTCTCTCTCAATGCAGAAAGCTCTGCAGAAGGCATCATTCGCTTCCGATTCTTTTACGCTAACAAAGATATCTTGCCCTATTCGACGGCCTTGCTGACTCACTCCTCCCGATCATCCCTGAAAAATCTTGCCAATCAGTCCCGAGTCTAAACTCTGCTCATTAAAGGCTGAGCTGATTTCATAGCGCACGCAAACCTCATCTGGACAAGGGCAGACCAATGCCATCGTGTAGCAATTTGGTTCCGTACTGAATAAAAGGATCGTCTTCTGGTTTGGATTTTGTTTTTTCCAATGCTTTGGTAGGAAAACTCCAATTTTTCACTTACATCTAAGATGGCTTACATTCAAAACACCCTCATTCTATCCGTTGCAATCGTGCGCTCCACCGCAGTTCCCTTACCCTATTAGTTTATTCCTCTTGAAAAATCATCAAGTGCTTTAGAGCAAAATTAACTACAGGGACAGGATCAGACTTTAAATTGACATGAATGCATCCAAGACTGAATCAATTTTTACCAGTCATAGCATCCTGAGCTAAACCCTGAGTCTACCGAGGCCAGGCCTTGGTCTCTGAGATCAGACACTACGCTGTGCGGAGAATCCACCGTTAGGGCCGGGCCACTCGGCATTCCTAACTTTTTCCTCTCCACCCCTAAGTCTTTCCTTTAGTAACCTGAAATGAATTACTTTCATCTTCCTTTCAACCATCTCATGCTCCTCTCTACATTCCTAACATTCCCTCTAATAATCCACTGGCCTCTTGACATTAACAAAAGTCCATGGGGAGAGATTTTCAAAACTGGAAAAAAAAAAGGGATAAATCAACACAAACAAGTTTGGGTCCATAGAAGGCAAAAACTTCTTGGAGAAAGGGAAAAACACACCACCACATATTTGCTCTTGATTTGTATTAGATCTACTCTCACGATCTTTTAACTACTATATATTCATTTCGTCTCCTCCATCGGATCTTCAGCTTCTGGAGGGGACGGTGTCAATCCGTGGGGGCTTACGGTGTCCTAAGGCCTGGGTAGGGTTCGCCAGACTTGGTGATATTACCTTCGAGGGGCTCCAGTGGCTTTTATTTTGTCCGAGCGCCCGACGCAGGATTCGGGAGGTGCTCGGACAAAGCTGGGGAGGGTGAGGTGCGACCCTGTGATAAGCATTCTGGAATAGGGATGGGGAGAGAGGGGAGGGGGGAGGGGCAGGTGGACAGGCTGGCTGGGCGGTGGGCTCGGGCGGTGGGCAGCGGGTAGTGGGCAGCGGGCGGTGGGCAGCGGGCGGCTTGCTCCGTGCCCGGCAGGGCGGGGTCCCTCCTCCTCCGGTACAGTCGCCCCTCCTCTGCAGTCAGGGGCAGGAAGGAGGCAGGAGGGTAGGAGCAGGAACGGGGGGTGGAGGGGAGAGCAGGGGCAGGATGGGAGGATGGAGGGGAGAATAGGGGCAGGACAAGAGGGTGGAGGGGAGAGCTGGGGCAGGACCAGAGGGTTGGGGGGAGAGCAGGGGCAGGACCAGAGGGTTGGGGGGGAGAGCAGCGGCAGGATGAGGGGGTGGAAGGGAGAGCAGGGGCAGGACCAGAGGGTGGAGGGGAGAGCAGGGGCAGGACCAGAGGGTTGGGGGGGAGAGCAGCGGCAGGATGAGGGGGTGGAAGGGAGAGCAGGGGCAGGACCAGAGGGTGGAGGGGAGAGCAGGGGCAGGACCGGGGTGGAGGGGAGAACCGGGGCAGGACCGGAGGGTGGAGAGGAGAGCAGGGGCAGGACCAGAGGGTGAGGGGGAGAGCAGGAGCAGGACGAGGAGGTGAGGGGAAAAACAGGGGTAGGACCAGGGCATGAGGGGGAAAACAGGGGCAGGACTGGGGGTGAAGGGGAGAGCAGGGGCAGGACCGGAGGTGGAGGGGAGAGCGGGGGCAGGACCGGGGGTGGAGGGGAGAGCGGGGGCAGGACCAGGGGGTGGAGGGGAGAGCGGGGGCAGGACCAGGGGGTGGAGGGGAAAGCAAGGGCAGGACCAGGGGGTGAAGAGGAAAACAGGGGCAGGACTAGGGGCTGGAGAAGAAAACAGGGGCAGGACCAAGGGCTGCAGGGAGAGCAGGGGCAGGACCAGGGGGTGGAGGAGGGAGTGGGGGCAGAACAGGGGTGCAGGGAGGGAAGGGGAGCGGGATCGGGGGGTGGGTGGGGGGAGCAGGGGCAGGAGCAGGGGGTGAGGGGAGAGCGGGGGCAGGACCAGGGGGTGGAAGGGAGAGTGGGAACAGAAGAGGGGTTCAGGGAGGGAAGGGGGGCGGGACCGGGGGCCGGCGGGGAGAGCAGGGGCCGGGGCGGCCCCAGGGGGTGGAGGGGAGAGCGGGGGCCGGGGCGGGGCCGGGGATCTCACCGAGTCTGCCGAAGGGAAGCCGGTTCCGCTCGCCCAGCATGAGGTTGAAGCGGGGGTTGTCCCGCTTCAGCCGCCTCCACTGTCCGGTGGCCAGGAGCAGGCGGGACACCTCGGCATAGACGCTGCTGCTCTCGTCCCGCACCACGAAGGTGTACATGGCGCCGGGGGCTCGGGCTCGGGCTCGGGCTCGGGCCCGCCCCTCCCCGCCCCGCCCCGCTCAGAAGCCCCCCGGGGCCCGCAGGCCCGGGCCTCCCATCGCCGCCCACGGGGCTCCCGATGCCGCCCGGCCCGGCCCCCGGCCTGCCCCCGATCCGGCCCCCGATCCGGCCCCCGATCCGGCCCCCGATCCGGCCCCGGCTCCTGCCCCGGCTCCTCCCTCCGCCCGCCCGCCCGTCCGTCCGTCCGTCCGTCCGTCCGTCCGGGCCGGGCCGCGGTCGACGCTGACATCAGCAGCCGGGGGCGGGGACTCTGCACCCCAAGCTCTGCCCTCGCTCCCAGCCCGGCCCCGGACCCTGCCCCCTACTCCTCCTCCTCCTCTTCCTCCTCCCCTTCCTCCTCCCCTTCCTCCTCCCCCTCCTCCTCCTCCTCCTCTTCCTCCTTCTCCTATTCCTCCTCCTCCTCCTTCTCTTATTCCTCTTCCTCCTCCTCCTCCACCCTTCCTATTCCTATTTCTCTTCCTCCTCTTCCTTCTCCTCCTGCTCCTCCTCTTCTTTCACCTCCTATTCCTCCTCCTTCTCCTCCTCCTTTTTCTATTCCTCCTTCTCCTCCTTCTCCTCCTCTTCCTCTTCCTCCTTCTTCTCTTATTCCTCCTCCCCCCTTCCTATTCCTCTTCCTCCTCCTCTTCTTCCCCCTCTTCCTATTCCTCCTCCTCCTCCTATTCCTTCTTCTCCTATTCCTCCTCCTCTTCCCCTTCCTCCTCCTCCTCCTATTCCTTCTTCCCCTGTTTCTCCTCCTTCCCTTCCTCCTCCTCCTATTCCTGCTCCTTCTCCTCTTCCTCCTCCTCCTCCTTTTCCTAGTCCTCTTCCTCCTTCTCCTCCTCTTCCTATTCCTCCTCCTTCTCCTCCTCCTTTTCCTATTCCTCCTCCTCCTTCTTTTCCTCCTCTTTTCCTATTCATTCATTCATTCGTATTTATTGAGTGCTTACTATGTGCAGAGCACTGTATTAAGAGCTTGGAATGAACAAGTCGGCAAAACAGAGACAGTCCCTGCCGTTTGACGGGCTTACAGTCTAATCGGGGGAGACGGACAGACAAGAACAATAAAACTCACCTCCTCCAAGAGGCCTTCCCAGACTGAGCTCCTCTTCTCCCTCTACTCCCTCTGCCACCCCCCCTTTTACCTCTCCGCAGCTAAACCCTCTTTTTCCCCTTTTCCCTCTGCTCCTCCACCTCTCCCTTCCCATCCCCACAGCACTGTACTCGTCCGCTCAACTGTATATATTTTCGTTACCCTATTTATTTTGTTAATGAATTGTACATCGCCTCGATTCTATTTAGTTGCCATCGGTTTTTACGAGATGTTCTTCCCCTCGACTCTGTTTATTGCCATTGTTCTCGTCTGTCCGTCTCCCCCGATTAGACTGTAAGCCCGTCAAACGGCAGGGACTGTCTCTATCTGTTGCCGACTTGTTCATTCCAAGCGCTTAGTGCAGTGCTCTGCACATAGTAAGCGCTCAATAAATACTATTGAATGAATGAATGAATGAACAATGGCAATAAATAGAGTCGAGGGGAAGAACATCTCGTAAAAACAATGGCAACTAAATAGAATCAAGGCGATGTACATTTCATTAGCAAAATAAATAGGGTAATGAAATTATATACAGTTGAGCGGACGAGTACAGTGCTGAAGGGATGGGAAGGGAGAGGGGGAGGAGCAGAGGGAAATGGGGGGAAAAGAAGGTTAAGCTGCGGAGAGGTGAAGGGGGGGGCGGTAGAGGGAGTAGAGGGGGAAGGGGAGCTCAGTCTGGGAAGGCCTCTTGGAGGAGGTGAGTTTTAAGTAGGGTTTTGGTATTCCTCCTCCCCCTCCTTCTTCTCCTATTCCTCCTCCTCCTCCTATTCTTTCTCCTATTCCTCCTCCTCTTCCCCTTCCTCCTCCTCCTATTCCTTCTTCCCCTATTTCTCCTCCTTCCCTTCCTCCTCCTCCTATTCCTTCTCCTATTCCTCCTCCTCTTCCCCTTCCTCCTCCTCCTATTCCTTCTGCCCCTATTTCTCCTCCTTCCCTTCCTCCTCCTCCTATTCCTCCTCCTTCTCCTCTTCCTCCTCCTCCTCCTCTTCCTCCTCCTCCTCCTTTTCTTATTCCTCTTCCTCCTCCTCCCCCTCTTCCTATTCTTCCTCCTTCTCCTCCTCCTTTTCCTATTCCTCCTCCTCCTTTTTCTCCTCCTCTTCCTATTCCTTGTCCTCTTATTCCTCCTCTTCCTCCCCTTCTTTCTCCTACTTCTCTTCCTATTCCTCCTCCTTCTCCACTTCCTTCTCCTCCTCCTCTTTTTTCTCCTCCTCCTTCTCCACTTCCTTCTCCTCCTCCTCTTCTTTCTCCTCCTCCTCCTATTCCTCCTCCTATTCCTCCTCCGATTCTTCCTCCTTCTCTTCTCCTTCGCCTTTTCCTCTTCCTCTTCCTCCTCCTCCTAGTCCTCCAAATTCCTTCTCCTCTTCTTCCTCCCCCCTCCCACTCTCCTACTGCCCGTCTCTCTTCCTCCCTCTCCCTCCATTCCCCCCCCCTGCTACCCACCCACCCCTGGATCTCTCTCCCTCTCTGAGACTTCACTTCCTTCTGCAATGTCCGTTTCAAATTATGCCACCTCCCCAGTTCTGTTCCTTCTTTCACCATAATAATAATGGTGTCATTTGTTAAGCGCTTGGTATGTGCCAAGCACTGTTCTAAGCGCTGGAGGAGATACAAGGAAATCAGGTTGTCCCATGTGGGGCTCACGGTCTGAATCCCCGTTTTACAGAGGAGGTCACCGAGGCCCAGAGAATGAAGTGACTTGCCCAAAGTCACACAGCTGACAAGTGATAAGGCGGGATTAGAACCCACGACCTCTGACTCCCAAGGCCGTGCTCTTTCCACTAAGCCACGCAACTCACTGCCCAGTTAAGTCCTTACTCTGGGCCAAGCACTCTTCTGAGCCCTGAAGTAGGTACAAATTAATTCATCCACTCATTCGATGGTATTTATTGAGCGCTCACTGTATGCAGAGCACTTTCCTGAGTGCTTGGAAAGTGCAATACACATCAGTAAAGACAGACAATCCCTGCCCGGGCTCTAACCACTAAGCCATGCTGTTTTTCAACTTTTTGAAAATCTGACACAACTTGGGGACAGAGGTTTCTCCAAAATCCGTTTCTTTTTGATCGCCTCATGTTATTTTGGGGGAGAGGTGGGGCGGGATTTGTCTGCCCGTTGTCCTGGTTGTGGGTGGAGAGAACATCAAGTAGGTTCTATCTCCAGTGGCATTATAGATGGTCGTCGTAATAGTAACTGCGATTTTTATTCCGTGCTTGCGATGTGCCAAGCACTGTGAGAGATGCTGTACAATCGGACAGAGTCTCTTGCCCCACATAGGATTCCCGATCTAAGGGTGAGGTAGTCAAGCTCCATTTTACAGATGAGACACAGAGAAATGAAGTGACTAGCCCAAGGTCACACAGCAAACGAGTGGCAGAATCGAGATTAGGATCCAGGCCTCCGGACGCCCAGGTCCGTCCTCTTTCCTCTAGGCCATGGGGTTCCTTACTCAGGACGGGTCCTCCTCATTCTGCGGCCACCATTCGCCACTGGGGAGACCACGGAGGGCTCTGTTGCCGGGCCAAGCAGGGCAAACCCTGACCTTCGGCCCAGATTTGGGCCTCTGGTCTCCTAGTGGAAAGAGCCCGGGCTTGGGAGTCAGAGGTCATGAGTTCTAAACCTAGCTCCACCACTCGTCAGCTGTCATGGGCAAGTCATTTAACTTCTCTGGGCCTCGGTTACCTCATCTGTAAAACGGGGATGAAGACGGCGAGCCCCATGTGGGAAGCAGCATGGCTCAGTGGAAAGAGCCCGGGTTTGGGAGTCAGAGGTCATGGGTTAGAATCCCGGCTCTGCCACTTGGCAGCTGTATGATCTTGGGCAAGTCACTTCACTTCTCTGGGCCTCAGTTCCCTCATCTGTACAATGGGGATGAAGACTGTGAGCCTCAGGTGGGACAACCTGATGACCCTGTATTTACCCCAGGGCTTAGAACAATGCTCTGCATATAGTAAGCGCTTAACAAATACCAACTTATTATTATTATTATAACCTGATTACCTTGATTCTACCCCAGTGCTTAGAACAGCGCTTGGAACATAGTAAGCGCTAATACTAATTATTATTATTATTGCTACTGCTAAAGAAGGGCCGTTCCTAGTTCCAAAGAGGCAGTGACGAGTCAAGGAGAAATTGCCCTGGGTCATCTATTCATTCATTCATTCAATCTTATTTATGGAGCGCTTACTGTGTGCAGAGCGCTGTCCTAAGCTCTTGAGGAAGTACGATAGAGCAATGAAGAGTGATAATCCCTGCCCACAAGAAGCTCACAGTCCAGAGGGTCCCAAGGATGGGGTTGGGAGGGGTGATTTCTAGGCACTGCTAAATTTGCCCCGCCCCTTCTGCAGCCCACCTCTGCCCTCCGCCATCCCCTCGGTTACTCCCAGATGCCCTCCCACCTGCCTCCACACCCCAGCAGAGTGACCTCACTCCGATCCTCAGCCTCGGCCCCAACTCCGTTCATTCATTTGGTCATATTTACTGAGCTCTTACTGTGTGCAGAGCACTGTAGTAAGCGCTTGGAAAATACAATACGGCAAAAAAGAAAGACAATCCCTGCCCACAACGGGCTTACAGTCTAGAGGGTAGAGACAGACATCAAAATAAGTAAACCGGCATCAATACAAATAAATAGAATTATATATGCATACATAAATAAATAGAATTCTAGATAGATACACATATAGACATAAGTGCTGTGGGGCCGGGGGGGAGAGCAAAGGGAGCGAGTCGAGGTGACGCGGAAAGGGAACTGAGGCAAAGGGGGCTTAGTCTGGGAAGGCCTCTTGGAGGAGGTGCACCTTCAGTAGGGCTTTGAAGGGGAGATTTGAGCAGGGAGGGCCTTACGGGCCAGAGGTAGGACGTGGCCCGGGGGTCAGTGGAGAGACAGACGAGATGGAGGTCCGGTGAGAAGGTTAGCGGCACCGGAGGAGCGGAGTGCGTGGGCTGGGATGGAGAGGGAGAGAAGGGAGGGGAGGTAAGAAGAGGCAAGGTGATGGAGAGCTCTGAAGCCAAGAGTGTGGAGACCTCAACCCAGCAGCAAAATTGCCTTGACCTTAGCACTGCCCCCTCTAACTTCCAGCTTCACATGGGGTTGATCCAGCATCACGAGGGCCAAACTCGGGGCTGGAAACAAGTGCTGCCTCAGGGAACCAACGACGGGGATCAGCAGGTGCACGCACACACTGCTGGGATGCCATGGCAGGAAGTTGCTTCTCAGGACAAACGAGAACTCTGATGTGTGGAGAAGCAGATTCCGGGAGGTTTGGGGTCCCCCCCCCGGCCCCAAGGCACCTCTTCAGCTATGGAGGAGCTCAGGTTTGGGAGCATCCTAGCCTTCCCACCTGCCCTCATCTGGTTTTTGCTGCAGCGGGGATCCCAATTTATCCCTCTCCCTCACCTTTTCCTTGCCTTTCCCTCTTTAGAACTTACGGTAAAATAAACGGGAAGTGGCACGACCCGGGAGTCAATACTGGGAGTCGAGAGACCCGGGTTTTCATCTTGGTCCCACCTGCCGTGCGACCTTAGACAAGTCACTTGACCTCACTGTGCCTCAGTTCTCTCACCTATAAAATGGGGATTAAAATGTCTGCTCTCCCTCTCTTGGACTGCGAATGGCAACTGGGTCCAATTTGATTCTCTTGCATCCCTCTCTGCACATGGGACAAGAGAGAGTGCATCATTATTATGAAAACTTGCAGGAGGAAGGGAGCAGTACAGAAATATGGACTGTGGCAGGAAGAAGGGGAGAGTGAGTACCGCAGTGCTTAGATGATGCAGAAGCACTCAAGTGGCCATTGGAAGGGACTTGGGATGGAGAGACGCGAGATAAACCAAATCAATCTGTGAACTTTGGACAGTTGGTATTCTTCCACTGCCAACAGCACTAATATATGCATCTTTAAATTATATATTATAAATTCCTTATTTATTCATGTGATGTCTCCCTCGAAACCATAAGCTCATCACGGGCGAGGAACGTGACTGTTAATTCTGTTGTGCTGGGATCTCACAAACACTTAGTACCATGCTCTGCATCTAGTTAAGCACTCAGTACTGATTGATTAACGAGGAGATGTGATTTCAGGAGGGCTCTGGCGATGGGCAGAGCAGTGGTCTGTCCCTGAATGGGTGAAGTTGCGGGGGGTTCCAGGCTCTAAGCAAGAGGTTGGCAGTGAGAGAGCGAGAGAGAGTGGGAAAGAGAAAGACGAGACAAGGGACGGTGAGTAGGTTATCTTGAGTAGAGAGAAGTGTGTAAGAAGGCATGTAGTGTGAAAAGAGTAAGGGTAAGTTGCAGGAAGAAAGCCAGTTGGGTACCTTAAAGCCAGCGGTTAGGAGTTTCTGCTTGATGCCGAGAGGAATAGACAACCGCTGGAAGTTTTTCAGGAGTGGGGAGATGGGTACGGAGCAAGCACAGTGAAGAAGATGGAGGGACTGGCCTCTGATCTGGAGATACCCAGAGAGGACGAATGAGAGGAAGATGCAGGTTGGACCTCAGGGCCCACTGGAGGGGGCTTGGTCTTCCTCCATCTTGATTTGAGGCTCTCCTCTGTAAGGGGAAGGCAGGAGGTGGAAGCATCAGTAGGAGCCCAAACACTTCCAGTCTTTGCAACGTCTAAGTTTCTCATTCGGTGCAGGCCGTGTGGCCTCCCCTAAGCCATTTGACAGTGAATATGATAGAGCAGTCTCAATGGCCATTTTACAGATGATGTAACCAAAGCACAGAGAAGTGACTTGCCTAAGGTCATGCAGCAGACAAGGGGCGGAGCTGGGATTAGAACCCACATCCTCCTGACTCCCGGGCCTGAGCTTTATCCGCTACGCCATGCTGTCCTTCTCCCTACCTGTAACTGACTTTAGTGTCTCTCTACCTTGATAAACCATAAGCTCCTTGAGGACAGGGACCATTTCTGCTAGGTCTATTTTAATCTCTGCAAGACTTAATACATCGCTCTGTCCTCAACAAGTTCTCCGTAAATACTACAGATACTAGCTCCCGGTGGACACGGAATATGTCTACCAAGTCAGGGTACTGGGCTCACCCAAGCGCTGAGCCACAGTAGGCTCTCAATAAAATACCATTGATTGATTGATTGATTATTTAAAAAGAAGCCTGTCTGCATAGCTGACAGATGTGCCACCCTCTGAGCCACGAACGGGAAGGCTAGAGTTACTGGGATGTTCCCTCTGCCCGGAAGGGTGCATGGTTGACAAAAAATACACCTCGAGGCCACAGGGCAAATTCCTTCCAAATTGCAAGGAGGACCCTACCTTCCTCAGAGAGACGGGCATCTAAAAGGGAAACCTGGCAGGCCGCAACCAATCAGACTCCACGACACCTCAGCCCGGCTGGGACGGGGTAGGATTGGGTAGAGAGAGCCAGCACAGGTTCCCAGCTCATCACGTTCCGATACGTCCGGTCAGGAAGCAGTGTCTCCCATCAGAACGGTGCCATTTCAGCTAAATCCTCCTCACCCCAGCATATTTAACACCCTGTCTCAGGCCTCGTCTCCCCCAAAATCACCAGCCCCTCTCATTCTCCTGTCTCTACCCAGATGGAAGTTGGCTCAGTGTTCTGAGGCATAATCCACTACTATATTGACCAACCAAGGGGACTGTGGAGCCATCTACTGAGCCCAGATAACGCTCAGGTCCCGGGAATGAAGGAATGTGCAACAAGAAGCAAAACCCACATTACCCGTCCACAGTCACTTATCATTTAATGGACGAGAAAGACATGCAGAATTATCCACGTACGGTGGGAGTAGGAGAACAAAAGAGGATGATAGAGAGCGAGATTGATATGCCAGGAGGAATTAGGCCAAATATACAAATGAATATGCGGCCAGGATCACTGTGGCCGCCTGCAGAATCTGGGGTGCGTCCCTTCATGAGGAGCAACTTTGGGAAGAATGGGATAGCGGAAGAGAAAGTGGTCAACGGATAACGCATGTGGTAAATTCATTCATTCATTCATTCATTCAGTAGTATTTATTGAGCGCTTACTATGTGCAGAGCACTGTACTGAGCACTTGGAATGTACAATTCAGCAACAGATGCGACAGCACTAACAGAGGGTCAGGCATGAGGCAGGAGGGAGAACAGGCCTGTCCTGCTCTGGGTTCCTGGGCCACTGTGGGACTCTGGGGTGAAATGACTGAGCTTTTGGGGGACCGGGCCCTGGTCTTGCCTTAATATGGCCTCCTTGCCCCCCCCCCCCAACCCAAGAGTGCAACCCTGGCTGCAACTATCTGTTCTCAGAAGGGACAAAACACTGCCATGCAGTATTTTGTGTTTCACTTGTCTTTGGGTTGCACCTTGTCTTTCATTTTGTGTTGCACTTTCACTTCCACTTTGTGTTTCCACACAGTCTGAAGTGCTTCACCTCAAGTAGGGGGCACATGCCCCCTAGCAGGTCTTCGTGGGGGGCAGGAAAAGGGGGGTCTGAGCTTCATTCATTCATTCAACCATATTTATTGAGTGCTCACTGTGTGCAGAGCACTCTCCTAAGCACTTGGGAGGGGACGATACAACAATAAACAGTCACTTTCCCTGCCCACAACGAGTTGACCGTCTAGATGGAGGGAGACACACATCAGCACAGATAAATAAAATTAGAGCTACTTACTTAAGGGCCATGGGGCTGGGCTGAGAGCGAATCAGGATGATGCCGAAGGGAGTGGGAGATGAGGAAAAGTGGGGCTTAGCCTGGAGAGGCATCTTAGAGGAGATATGCCTTCGATAAGCCTTCTAAGAGGGGAGAGAGTCATTGTCAGATTTGAGGAGGGAGGGTGTTCCAGGCCAGAGGCAGAATGGGGGCCAGGGGTCAGCGGTGTGATGGGTGAGATTGAGGCCCAGTGAGAAAATTAGCACTAGTGGAGCGAAGTGAGTGGGTGGGGTTGGAGTAGGAGGTAGGTGAGGTAAGAGGGGGTAAGGTGGTGTGGTGATTTAAAGCCAGTGGGGAGGAGTTTGTTTGATGCAGAGGTGGATGGGCAACCGTTGGAGTGTTTTGAGGAGAGGGGTGACGTGTCCTGAACCTATCTATAGAAAAACGATCCAGGCAGCAGAGTGAAGTACAGAGTGGAGTGGGGAGATGCAGGAGGCAAGGAGGTCAGCAAGAAGGCTGTTGCAGTCATCCAGACGGGATAGGATGAGTGACTGTAGTTTAGTGAGGCTGTGCAGCTGGGACCGACAGGATTTAGCGACGGATTGAATATGTGGGTTGAATGAGAGAGAGGAGTTGAGGATAATGTCAAGGTTACGGATGTGTGAGACGGGAAGGATGGTAGTTGGTCTACAGTGATGGGAAAGGAAAGTCGGAGGGAGGTCAGGGCTTGGGTGGGAAGATGAGTAGCTCTGTTTTGGACACCCTAAGTTTGAAGGGATGGGAGGACGTCCAAGCAGAGATGTCTCAAAGGCAGGTGGAGATGCAAGACTGGAGATGTAGATTTGGGTATCATCTTCCACGGGAGCGAATGAGTTCTCCAAAGAAGTGGGTGTAGATGGAAAATTGAAGGGAAACCAGAACTGAAACTTGATGGACCCCCACGGTTAGAGGGTGGGAGGCAAAGGAGGAGTCTGCAAAGGAGATGGAGAATGAACAGCCAGAGAGATAAGAGGAGAAGCAAGAGAGGGCAGTCAGTGAAGCCAAGGATGGATAACTTTTGCAGGTGAAGGGGGGAGTCCACAGTGTTGAAGGCAGCTGAGAGGTCAAGGAGGATTAGGGTGGAGTAGACGCTTTTGGATTTGGCAAGGTTTAGTGACCTGAGAGGGCGGTTTCTGTGGAGTGAGGGGGATGGACGCTGAACTGCCTCATGGTTGGCTGTCCTCTCTTCTGCCCATACTTGACTTCCATAACCCCTCACTCTAAAATATTCCTTCAGGATTCAGAGGCACCTATTTAGCAGGGAGTCCCGGGAAGATGTCCAAAGGATGTCGTGTGGAGCTGAGGGGGTGAGGCTTGCAGGTCAGCGGGGTGGAGAAGCCTGGCCATGGGGGAAAGAGACCGTCGGGGATGGATGGCTTGGCATTTCCTAATGACACCGAACTCTGCTTGACCAGCTTCCCAGAGGTGGCGGTAGCCAGAGCCCTGGGGCCCCTGGCCCACCTGCCGGCCTTTACTGGTGGTGCTGAACCACATCTTCAGCTCCGCACACAGACTGGCTTTGGCCCAAGGCTGGTCCTCACTAGGTCTGGGGTGGAAAATCTAGGATTGCGGGACCTTTGCTTCCAGGGCAGAGATGGGGGCCCTGCTGTGAATTTGACCAGCTTCCTTCTTCCTACTCTGGTTGCCCGTGAGGGTGTCGGAAGCATTTGAAATGGCAGAGTGATGACTCGGAGGCGCAGGAACCGGTTGACCTCCATCGCTTTTCATTCATTCATTCGATAGTATTTACTGAGCGCTTAATATGTGCAGAGCACTGTACTAAGAACTTGGAATGTACAAATTGGTAACAGATAGAAACAGTCCCTGCCCTTTGACGGGCTTACAGTCTAATCGGGGGAGACAGACAGACAAGAACAATGGCAATAAATAGAATCGAGGGGAAGAATATCTCATTAAAACAATAGCAAATAAATAGAATCAGGGTGATGTACATCTCATTAACAGAATAAATAGGGTAATGAAGATATATACAGTTGAGCAGATGAGTACAGTGCTGAGGGGATGGGACGGGAGAGGGGGAGGAGCAGAGGGAAAGGGGGGAGAAGAGGGTTTAGCTGTGGAGAGGTGAAGGGGGTGGTAGAGGGAGCAGAGGGAAAAGGGGAGCTCAGTCTGGGAAGGCCTCTTGGAGGTGAGCTTTAAGTAGGGTTTTGAAGAGGGGAAGAGAATTAGTTTGGTGGAGGCGAGGAGGGAGGGCGTTCCAGGACCGCGGGAGGATGTGGCCTGGGGGACGTCGGCGGGATAGGCGAGAACGGGGGACGGTGAGGAGGTGGGCAGCAGAGGAGTGGAGGGTGTGGGGTGGTCAATAGAAAGAGAGAAGGGAGGAGAGGTAGGAAGGGACAAGGTGATGCAGAGCCTTGAAGCCTAGAGTGAGGAGTTTTTGTTTTGTGTGGGGGTTGAGAGGCAACCACTGGAGGTTTTTAAGAAGGGGAGTGACATGCCCAGAGCGTTTCTGCAGGAAGATGAGCCGGGCAGCGGAGTGAAGAATAGACTGGAGCGGGGCGAGAGAGGAGGAAGGGAGATCAGAGAGAAGGCTGACACAGTAGTCTAGCCGGGATATTACGAGAGCCCGTAGCAGTAAGGTAGCCGTTTGGGTGGAGAGGAAAGGGCGGATCTTGGCGATATTATAAAGGTGAGACGGGCAGGTTTTGGTAACGGATCGGATGTGTGGGGTGAACGAGGGAGCCGAGTCAAAGATGACACCGAGGTTGCGGGCCTGAGAGACAGGAAGGATGGTTGTACCATCCACGGTGATAGGGAATTCAGGGAGAGGACCGGGCTTGGGAGGGAAGATGAGGAGCTCAGTTTTGGTCATGTTGAGTTTTAGGTGGCGGGCAGACATCCAGGTAGAGACGTCCTGGAGGCAGGAGGAGATACGAGCCTGAAGGGAGGGGGAGAGGACAGGGGCAGAGATGTAGATCTTCATTCATTCAATAGTATTTATTGAGCGCTTACTATGTGCAGAGCACTGTACTAAGCGCTTGGGATGAACAAGTCGGCAACAGATAGAGACAGTCCCTGCCGTTTGACGGGCTTACAGTCTAATCGGGGGATACGGACAGACAAGAACAATGGCAATAAACAGCGTCAAGGGGAAGAACATCTCGTAAAAACCGATGGCAACTAAATAGAATCGAGGCGATGTACAATTCATTAACAAAATAAATAGGGTAACGAAAATATATACAGTTGAGCGGACGAGTACAGTGCTGTGGGGATGGGAAGGGAGAGGTGGAGGAGCAGAGGGAAAAGGGGAAAATGAGGCTTTAGCTGCGGAGAGGTAAAGGGGGGATGGCAGAGGGAGTAGAGGGGGAAGAGGAGCTCAGTCTGGGAAGGCCTCTTGGAGGAGGTGATTTTTAAGTAAGGTTTTGAAGAGGGAAAGAGAATCAGTTTGGCGGAGGTGAGGAGGGAGGGCGTTCCAGGACCGCGGGAGGACGTGACCCGGGGGTCGACGGCGGGATAGGCGAGACCGAGGGACGGCGAGGAGGTGGGCGGCAGAGGAGCGGAGCGTGCGGGGTGGGCGGTAGAAAGAGAGAAGGGAGGAGAGGTAGGAAGGGGCAAGGTGATGGAGAGCCTTGAAGCCTAGAGTGAGGAGTTTTTTGTTTGGAGCGGAGGTCGATAGGCAACCACTGGAGTTGTTTAAGAAGGGGAGTGACATGCCCAGATCGTTTCTGCAGGAAGATGAGCCGGGCAGCGGAGTGAAGAATAGACCGGAGCGGGGCGAGAGAGGAGGAAGGGAGGTCAGAGAGAAGGCTGACACAGTAGTCTAGCCGGGATATAACCAGAGCCCGTAATAGTAAGGTATTTGTATTTGTTAAGTGCTTATTTTGTGCCCGGCATTGATGGAGATATAAGGTAATTGGATCAGAACACGGTCCCTGTCTCCCAGAGGACTCCCATCCCCATTTTAAAGATGAGGTAACTGAGGCCCAGAGAAGTTATTAAGTGACTTGCCTAGGGTCACACAGCAGACAAGTGGAAAGGTAAGAATTAGAACCCATGTCTTTATGACTCCCAGGCCCGTGCCCTATCCATTAGGCCACTCTGCTCTCCGACCAAAGCCAGTTGAAGCCTCGGGCAGGCCTGATGGTTTTCTGGGATTCAGTGGTTCTACCATGGTCTGGCTTTAGCTTTGGCCAAGTGGCTGTCCGGCCTGGCTCCGGAGGTTCGGTCTCTAGAGAGACTGGAGCTGGGAAAGCTGCCACGGTGGGGACCGGATGCCTGCAGCCGAGAGAGAGCTGGGTGTGGGGGGGGGGGCGTGATAGGGAGGAGGGATAAGTGGTGGTGAGGTCCTGGGGTCATCCTTCCTTGCGCACGGTGGTGGGGCCGGGATTTCCCCTCTTCTAATCTGATGGTGTTTTACAGCCATGTGCTTCTCCTTGGGCTCTTTTCCTCACTCCAGAGTCTTCAGCCTGCAAGAGTCTTTGGGTGTGAGGAAGCATTTTCTCTGGGAAGAGGCGAGCTGAATGATTTGCTTTTGGGAATATTGCTCTTCCATCGGGGGCGCTAACAGTGGGCCTCCAGGACCCAGTGCTGTAAGGGGATCATGGACCCCAAGTGCTTCTCCAGAAAGCTGCCGATCTTGGGGCCAAGGAGAGGGGGCCGGCAGGGGAGCGTGGTTTCCCACGGCGAGGTCTCAGGCCTGGGGGAGGCGTTCGTTCCATGTCCTTGCGAGCTTCCTTAATAAGATCCCCCCATTCCGTGTCCAGAGCGAGGGAATCCTGGCTCCGGGTGCTATTGATCCTTCTCCACTAGCTGCAGAGGTTCAGACCTCTGGTCTTTAGGGAGAAAGCAGGGCCCTTGAACTACAGGGATATTTGGCTGATGAGGTGTTGCTAGGCCGAGAGCCAGACTCCCAGGAAGGGTAAGCTCCTGACTCCAGGCCTTAGAGGGAAGACGCTCCAGGAAGAATCACCCTCCCCGTGCCAGAAGGGGATGGTGGGGACATGGAGCAGGGGGGGATTGTCCTCAGAGAACATTTGGGTGTGCTGAATGATGTATTGGCAGGCAACACAGTCGGGTTTGCCATAGGATGTGTCCAAGTTGCGCCTGTAAAAGAAGCTCCCCTCTTTCCAGGTGAGGGGAGATTCCCCGTCACCAACGGACCAAATGCTGGTGCTCTGAGCCCTCGTCGACTGGCTCTTGGCTTCATTCTCCTCTCGGGTGGGATCACCATCCTTTCAAACACCAGGTCTAGCCAGGGAACACAGCTGACAGAATGGATACCAAGGATTTGCCCATAGCTGGAGATTAGGGACCGGGATTTGAACAGCACTGAGGTGGCCACAGCCAGGATCAGCATTAGGGTCTGTGTTAGGGTCTGAGCAGCAAAGGGGTCGAGGGGGTTGTTCGAGGGAGAGGAGTTGGAAGGGAGACTGGGGCGGGGCCAGGACACAGAGGAAAAAAATCCCCTTCCCCAGGGACCTTTTCGGGCCAAGTCAGATGCCTCTTTCTCTGAGCAGGACACAGCCCTCCCTAGTGGAAAGTTCAATGTCCTGGGCATCAGGGGACGAGAGTACTAATAATAATAATGATGGTTTTTATTAAGTGCTCACTATGTGCCAAGCACTGTTCTAAGCACTGGGGTAGATAGGAGGTTATCAGTCTTCATCACAGTCTCCATCCCCATTTTACAGATGAGGTGAGGCACAGAGAAGTTAGGTGACTTGCCCAAAGCCCAGACAAGAGCACAGGATCGGGACTCTGAGGACATGAGTTCTCATCCTGGCTCCACCACTTGTCTGCTCTGTGACCTTGGGAGAGTCACTTAACTTCTCTGTGCCTCAGTTACCTCATCTGTAAAACAGGGATTAAGACTGTGAAACCCATGAGGGGCAGGGACTGTGTTCAACCTGATTAACTTGTATCTACTCCAGTGCTTAGGAGAGTGTTTAGCACAAAGTAAGCACTTAACAAATATCATTATTATTATTATTATCTACCCCAGTGCTTAGTACTGTGCCTGGAACATAGTAAGTGCTTAAAAAATACCATTAAAAAAAATTCAAGGCTTCCAACAGCTGGTTCTCTCTGGCCTCTTGGCATTTTCCACCCTGATACTGTTAATATTCTTTCTCCTCCTGATTCAGAAAACTCTTTCATTTCCTAAAGTTGGGTCTGTGGTCAATCTGTGAAATCTCTTTCCCTCTCTGTCAATTCACAGTCCCAGTTGCGAGGAATCGAGAGAACCCCCCAGACTGGAAAGGAGAAGGGACCCTGGTCCTGACCTTTGAACTTTGCAGAACGTGAGGTCAAGTTTGCCGCTTTTAGGGAGTCCCGAGCACCGCCTCCCATTCGCTCGCCAGCTGTCACAACATGTGTGCCCCGTCACAGTGTCTGTCCCCGACACCGTATCCACGTGACCCTCCGTAATCCCAAATCACACCTGTTAGGGTGGCAGGTCACACCTGTGAGGTTCGGAGGCATATGGTGCTGACACATTTAAAGTTTCGGTAATTCAAACTCTATGCAGGAGCAGGAGGATGGGGCAGACCGGTTAGTTACTGGCGTAGCACAGCAATGAATGAAACACAAGGAGGATGGGCGCTGGGAGTCAGAAGGTCATAGGTTCTACTCCCGGCTCCGCCGTTTCGTCTGCTGTGTGACCTTGGACAAGTCACTTCACTTCTCTGTAAAACAGGAATTTTACAGTGGGACAGGGATGGCGTCCAACCCAATTTCTTTGTATCCACCTATGCGCTTAGGACAGTGTGTGGCACATAGTAAATGCTTAACAAATACTATAATTATTATTACTATTATTATCAGGACATCTGCAGGCATAGCAGAGATGGACAATGAGACTGCAAGGCCGCAGCCTCCAGGAGAAATATTAAAAATAACTATAGATATCTTAGAATCTCCCCAGACCACTCAGAGGTGAGGAAGGCCACTTTCAGGGAGGAAGTGGGGAGGGGTAGAGGATGTTGGAGGGGGTAAAAGAGGGATTGGAGGCAACAATCTTGGCTTTAAGGGTCCGTGCACCACTGTGGGCTGAGCCAGCAAACTGGGTTGCTTTGGTCCTCTCAGTGTGTCATCTCGTTCTTGAACCTGCCCCCTCCTACCTCACCTTCCTTCTCTCCTTCTACAGCCCAGCCCATACGCTCCAACCCTCTGCCACTCACCTCCTCGCTGTGCCTCGTTCTCGCCTGTCCCACTGTCGACCCCTGGCCCACGTCCTACCTCTGGCCTGGAACACCCTCCCTCCTCACGGCCACCAAACTAGCTCATTTCCCCCCTTCAAAGCCCTACTGAGGCCTTCCAGATGAGCCCCCCTTTTCCTCTGCTCCTCCTCCCCTTCCCATCTCCCCTAATCCCTCCCTCTGCTCTACCCCACCTCCCCACCCCACCACACATATATGCATATATGTACATATCTATTATTCCATTAATTTTATTAATGATGTGTATACATCTATAATTGATTTATAATGATGCTATTGATGGCTGCCTACTTATTGACTTGTTTTGTTTCGTTGTCTGTCTCCCCCCTTCTAGACCGTGAGCCTGTGGTTGGGTAGGGACTGTCCCTGTCTGGAGCTGAATTGTACTTTCTAAGCTCTTAGTACAGTGCTTTGCCCAAAATAAGCGCTCAGTAAATACAATTGAATGAATAAATTGAATTGGTAATTATACAAGGGAGATGGGTGGGTTACTTCCCTTTTTGGGGTGGGTCTCCCCAAACCAGGAACTCTAGTATGTTGTTGGCGGGAGGCAGTTGTCGGCAACACCCTCAAGTCACGCCTGCATCCCTGGAACTCATTCTTCCACCCTGGGTAGTCTCAGAGCCCAGGTGAGGGCTCATGTATGGGGGTTGAAAAGAGAAGAAATAGATCCCATTTTCTTTGGATCCTTGGCGTGTTTTTGGCTCAGCCTCCAAACTAGAAACCAATGAATGGGTTGCTTAAGTTCCTGGAGAGGGGTGGGTACTGCCTCTTCCTGCTATTCTCTTTCTGTGACCAGCAGAGAAGGGAAAATAGCCTCCTGAGAGCGACTGACACCTGCCTTCCCCTTGCTTTCTCTTTCCAAGATCATTAGAAGCCCCCACTATTGCTTCAGGATTCTAGGGCTGAACCTGAGCCTTTAGTTTAGGGTGGCTCCCACAGGTCCTGGTCCGATGCCCCCTGAGAGCAGGCAGAGGGGACTCCGGGGTCCCAGGCCATGGCTTGGCGTTCTGTCCAACAAGAGGGGAAGGAAGGATGGTACCTTTATCCACTGTGTCCTTTGGTGGACATAACACAAGAAGGGAGCAGCATGCTTAGCAGAGGTTCAGGCCAGAAGGCAAAAACACTTTTTTTCCTCTCTTTTTATAGTCCCTTCTCCCCACTCCAACCTCTGGCCAGCACTCCTTTGGACTTCGGTCTCCTGGAAGGAGATTTTCTTTTCATTCTACGTGGTTTTTGATCCCTGGCTCTGTTCCAGGAGACTTGGGGTGGGGGCCGAGCAGGAAGATTAAGTATGAGAGCTGACCTGGACTGGAGGAAGAAAAGTCTGGATGACATATTCCCAGAGAGCCGGTCTCTGGCATGGGCAACTCCCAAGGTTCCAGGATGCATAACACCTGTCCACGGGCTAAGGAGGCCCTGTCCAGAGACCGCTGCTGAGGACGGGACAATGACACTCACTCGAGGCCCTGAATACCTGCTGCAACGGATGCGTGAGTATGGGAAAGTGAAGGAGAGAGAATGGAGATTGGGAGAGAGTGGGCAGGGGAAGCTTACCGTTCTCCGAAGCCCTACAAACCTAAAGATGTGGATTTCGCTTTACTTCTTTCACCGTCCACTGTGGCCCCCCCCAAATCTGCAGGAGGAAGAGACGTGTGAAGCCCGCACAGAGAGGGGCCACTGTAGGGTCCCTAGGATGGCAATGATTGGGAACAGAAAGGCTTCCAGAAAAACCCACTCTGCTCAGAAGTGGCACGCCTTTCTCGGCCCTGCCAGGCCCAGTGACTGGGTCTGAGAGGTACCATATTTACCATATTCGCCACTGAGCCAGGAACAAATGCCCCAGAGTGGTGTTCCAAAGACAGCCAAGTCACAAGGGGAGGGGGCTTGTCTTGGGTGAGGAAGGGGAGCTCATCTTGTGTGTGTGGGGGGGGTGCTGTAGAGGGAGGAGTAAGGAGGAGAGAGCTCAGCAGGGAAGGGGAGTGTGACGGTTTCTTCGGGGGAGCGTGACTCTTGTGAGGGCCAGTTCTGGAAGGAATAATAATAATAATGTTGGTATTTGTTAAGTGCTTACTATGTGCCGAGCACTGTTCTAAGTACTGGGGTAGACACAAGGGAATCAGGTTGTCCCACGTGGGGCTCACAGTCTTAATCCCCATTTTACAGATGAGGTAACTGAGGCACCGAGAAGTTAAGTGACTTGCCCAAAGTCACACAGCTGACAAACGGCCGAGCCAGGATTTGAACCCATGATCTCTGACTCCAAAGCCCCTGCTCTTTCCACTGAGCCACGCTGCTTCTCTAAGAACGGGTGAGGGAGGCTAACAAAGACCCTAACACTACTCTTGGCTCATCAGCTATGGTCAGATCCCAGAATCCACCCCGAAAGCTGTGGTCCCCGGCTAGACATGATGGTAGGAGGGGTGGTCATCGCACCAGTGGGGAGAATGAAGCCAGGTTCCAGCTGACGAAGCCCCAGAGTGCCAGAGCCCAGTCTATCGGTGACCAGGAATCTGTTTCCCCTCAGCTGGAAATTCTTTTATGGGTGGCTCCCACAGGTAGAGCAGGGCAGGCCGTTCCAAGGGGAGAGTGACTTCAGCAACAGGAGGCTGGTTTGGGAGGGAGCAGGTGCTGGATGGATGGATGGATGGATGGATGGATGGATGGATGGATGGATGGATGGATGGCAGAGCAGAGAGTTTCTGCTGGGGCGGAAGACTCCTAAGGTGATTAAGACCGTGGCAGGAGGGGGTGCCCCTCTCAGGGTGGACCTGGAGAGTTTCCGGTCCTCCACCAGTCTCGACTACAGGAGGGAGAGTCAAGCAGAGGCCTACCCATTCCATTACTAGCTCGGGCGGTGGCTAGTGAGGGGAAGGCCATCTGCTACGGGTCAAAACTCACCCATGCTGGGCAGCGGCAGCACGGGAGAGAGTCGAGGGCAGAGACTCAAGTTGACTGCATGGAAAGCGGCGACGGTAAATCACTTCTGTATTTTTACCAAGACAACTCTACGGGTCCATTAGCAGAAGGACTGCAGGTGGCGGGGGGTCCTTCTGGGAGAGACGTGACCATGGTATCCCTATGGGTCGGAGACGACTCGACAGCATAAGACAAGATGAGGAGGGGGTGCAGGGGGCGGCTGTTTCCAGCTGATGGGGTCATCTCTCTTTGAGGATGTGTGTCATCCTGATACAGGAAAAAAGAGAAATGTGAACCTTTGGGAAGAGCTCAAACCTGAAAATCAGGGGACTTCATCTCCCTCGTTCAACCTGCATATTCCATCTGTCACCAAATCCTGTTGGTCGTACCTTCCGACGCTGTCTGTTCCGAGCAGCCCCAGCTCAGGTTCCGTTAGAAACTACTGATGTTTTGTTCTTGGAGGCTTCCATAGAGTTTGCTCAGAGTTCTTTGTTAAAACCGTGGTGAGATGCAATAGAACGTTTTTGGGGGCCTAAGGTGTATTTGATTGAACTATACACGTGCCCGGGGAATCGTATCTGATCACTCCCCACCCAGTTGACCGCTAATGAGCTGATTCCTGCAAAGTCTGATTTGCTTAAATCGTTTGCCAATTATATGATGCAATCTGACGTGACCAATTTCCATTATTAATGAATAGCTGCCGGTCCACTCCAGTTTATCTAATTGGGCGGTGGGGAAGGAGCCCCTATCCAGTGTTAGGAAAAGATAAAAGCCAAGGGAGGATGATGGCCCATTTGTCTTTTAAACTGTACCCTCCCATTCCAGCTGTGTTAAGTCCTTCACGGCTGGAAGGTACAATGTCATTTCTGAGGTGATGTATTGTATCGCTGAAATTATCTTAGAACTAACGCACAAATACAATCAGAGACTAAAAATAATAATGACAACAATCGTAATAATAATCACGGTATCTGTTGAGTGCTTACGTGTGCCAGGCACTCTACTAAGCACTGGGGTGGATAAAAGCAAATCAGGTTGGACAGTGTCTGTCCCACATGAGGCTCACAGTCTTCATCGCCATTTTACAGATGAGGTAACTAAGGGACTGAGAAGTGAAGTGACTTGTCCAAGGTCACACAGAGAAACAGTGTGGCTTAATGGAAAGAGTGTGGGCTTGGGAGTCAGAGGTCATGGGTTCTAATCCCGGCTCTGCCACCTGGCAGCTCTGCGACCTTGGGCATGTCACTTAACTTCTCTGTGCCTCAGGTACCTCATCTGCAAAATGGCGATGAAGACTGTGAACCCCATGTGAGACAACCTGATTACCTTGTATCTACCCCAGCGCTTAGAACAGTGCCTGGCACATAGTAAGCGCTTAACAAATACCAACATTATTACCCAGCAGAAAAATGGTGGTGGGATTAGAACCCATGATCTTCTGACTCCCTGCCTGTGATCTATCTCCTGTGCCATGCTGCTTAGATGCAGGTATAATCACACTCTAAACAAGCCTCATATAGTCAATAAATGTCAGTATGAGATCCAGCAGCGGTGCTTATTGAACCAGAAGAAAAATTCCCCCGCAGTGGCAGGGCCTTAAAATTCACTTCACCGCCTGGAAAGAATCGGAGGTCTGGTGAGTGGTGGAAGAGCTGGAGAGAGTATTTAATATTTAAGCTATACTCTTTTCCCCTTTTCAGAAGTGGCCATGGAGGATTCTGGCTCTGCTGAATTATTGGACTCCCCGGGGGTTGGAAATTTGTAAGGGCGAGCCAGAGAAAGAGACAAATTTCGATCCCAGATGACTGTGCTATACGGGGCTGTGAGCCAGCGGAATACTTTAGATCTCTTTCCTCTCCCTCCACCCATTTAAGGGAAGTGTCTGAATTTCAAACACTCACATGCAATTGCAGTGAAAACGTTCCGTTCATCGTTTCCATGATTTTTGTTTAATGGTTTTCTTCCTGATTAATTCTAGAGGATCTATACTTCTAGTCTGCTTTCATTATACGACACAGACTTCCTTTTGATTACATCTTTCATAATCAAGAGGCCGAGAATCATACATTTTTGTGTTCCCGCTATGTGCTGGGGACTGTCCTGGGCGCTGAAGACCATGACTGAAAATATCTTCTCACTTAATCAATATGACAACGTAGCTCTTCTTTTCTTTTCTCTTAATTATTTTGAACTCCATTCTCGTGACTGAATTTGATTTCTACTTTAAGCCAACTTTTCCTTTTACAAAGAGTTGTTCCTATATTGTTATGAAATGGGAGAAAAAAAAACCCCATCAGAACACTTCCATTTTAACCGAAAAAGAGCCCCAGCTTCAGTCCACCTGCTTCAGCTCGGGTTCAGCGTGGTCACTTGTCAGCTCCGTGACCTTAGGCAAGTCACTTAACTTCTCTGTGCCTCAGTTCCCTCACCTGTAAAATGGGTGTGAAGACTATGAGCCTCACTTGGGACAACCTGATTGCCTTGTATCTATCCCAGTGCTTAGAACAGTGCTTGACTAACAAATACCATCATCGTGTACATAACTATGATTCTATTTATTTACATTAATGCCTCTTTACTTGTTTTGCTGTATATGTATATAATTCTATTGATTTATACTGATGCTATTGATGCCTGTTTACTTGTTTTGAGGTCTGTCTCCCCCCTTCTAGACTGGAAGCCCGTAGTGGGCAGGGATCGTCTCTCTCTACTGCTGAATTGTACTTTCCGAGCGCTTAGTACAGTGCTCCGCACACGGGAAGTGCTCAATAAATACGATTGAATGAGTAAATAGTAAGCGCGGGGGTGGTTAGAAGAAGATAGAACATTAATAATAATGTTGGTATTTGTTAAGCGCTTACTATGTGCAGAGCACTGTTCTAAGCGCTGGGGTAAATATAGGGTCATCAGGTTGTCTCACGTGAGGCTCACAGTCTTCATCCCCGTTTTCCAGATGAGGTGACTGAGGCCCAGAGAAGTGAAGTGACTCGCCCACAGTCACACCCCTGCCAAGTGGCAGAGCCGGGATTCGAACCCATGACCTCCGACTCCCAAGCTCTTTCCACTGAGCCACGCTGCTTCAAAAATTAGACTGTGAGCCCGAACTGCTGCCCGAACTGTCCATTCCAAGCGCTTAGTCCAGTGCTCTGCACATAGTGAGCGCTCAATCAGTATGACTGAATGATCAGGACCCACATGGGGCCCAGAGGCTGAGTGGGGGGTGGTGGGGACCGGATCCTGAACCCCCACTTGGCACGAGTTCAGTGCTCTGCCCCAGGGCCCACAGAAGTTGGGTAACAGAGGTGGGATTCGAACCCAGGTCCTCCACGCTCCCAGGCCTGGGCTCCCTCTTTCTAAAGCCCTCGGGGCCGGGGGCAGGAGCGGGGGATGCGGGCTTCTCCCTCGCCTTGGCCGTCGCCTCCGCTGCTCCTCCCAGGGCAAGCCAGGCCAGAGAAGATGGCGTCGGGCGAGGGCCGGGGCGGGCCGGGGCCTAGTACGCCTGCGCAGAGACCGGCCGGGCCGCCCGGGCCGGCCGGGCCGCGCGGCATTCTGGGAGGCCGCTGCCGTCTCCTTGGAGACCAGAGGCCCGCGGTTGCCATGGAGACCGGTCCCCGGCCGGGATGCCGGGCGGCCGGCGAGGCGGGCGGGAGGAGCGGGAGCGGCGGCGGCGGGGGGCCGGGACCCCCGGCGGGGGCCTCCGCCGGCAGCAGGACCGGGCCCTCGGCGGCGGCATCTACCTGCTGCGGGAGATGGGCCCCGCCGGCTTCTTGCTGAGGGAGGAGCATCCCGACGGCCGCAACTTCCGAGTAACTGCCTTTCCGCCATCAAGCCGCCCGCTTCTTGTCCCAACCCCCGCCCCCTCCCCGGCTCCAGCCCCCACCCAGCTTCAGCACCCCCCCTCCCCCCCCAACCAGGGCTCAGCCCCCGGTTCCGGCTCCCTAACAATAATAATAATAATGTTGGTATTCCCACGTCCTCCCGCTGTCCTGGAATGCCCTCCCTCCTCACCTCCGTCAAACTAACTCTCTTCCCCTCTTCAAAGCCCTACTGAGAGCTCACCTCCTCCAAGAGGACTTCCCAGACTGAGCTTCCCCTTTTCCCTCTGCTCCCTATGCTCCCTCTCTGCCCCCCCTTCACCTCCCCTCAGCTAAGCCCCCTTCCCCCCCCCCCCATTTCCCTCTGCTCCTCCCCCTCTCCCTTCCCCTCCCCTCAGCACTGTACTCGTCCTCTCATTTGTATATATTTTTATAACCCTATTTATTTTGTTAATGAGATGTGCATCCCCTCGCTTCTATTTATTGCTATTGTTTTTGTCTGTCTCTCTCTCCCGATTAGACTGTAAGCCCGTCAGTGGGCAGGGATTGTCTCTATCTGTTGCCGAATTGTATATTCCAAGGGCTTAGTACAGTGCCCTGCACAGAGTAAGCGCTCAATAAATAACTATTGAATGAATGAATTAAGCGCTTACTACGTGCAGAGCACTGTTACAGGGAGATACAGGGTAATCAGCTTGTCCCACGTGAGGCTCACAGTCTTCATCCCCATTTTACAGATGAGGGAACGGAGGGACAGAGAAGTGAAGTGACTTGCCCAAAGTCACACAGCTGCCAAGTGGCAGAGTCGGGATTCGAACCCATGACCTCTGACTCCCAAGCCCGAGCTCTTTCCATTGAGCCACGCTCCATGCCAATCCCCGTCCCCTCCCCGGCTCCAGCCCCGCTCCATCTTCAGCCCGATCCGGGCTCAGCCCCGGCCCCGGCTCCATAATCATAATTATAATGTTGGTATTTGTTACGCGCTTACTATGTACAGAGCACTCTTCTAAGCGCTGGGGGACATACAGAGTAATCAGGTGGTCCCACGTGAGGCTCACAGTCTTTTAATCCCCATTTTACAGATGAGGTAACTGAGGCCCAGAGTCACACAGCTGACAAGTGGCAGAGCCGGGATTCGAACCCATTCGAACCCATAACCTCGGACTCCCAAGCCCCGGCTCTTTCCACTGAGCCACGCTCCATCCCAACTCCCGGCCCCAGCCCAGTCCCAACTCCATTCCAGCTCCAGCCCAGTCCCAGCCTCAGTCATTCATTCATTCAATAGCGAGCGCTTACTGTGTGCAGAGCCCTGTACTAAGCACTTGGAAAGTACAATTCGGCCACAAATAGACAATTCCTGCCCACAATGGGCTCAGAGTCTAGAAGGGGAGAGAGAGACAGCAGATCAAGTGAAAAGGCAGCCCAGGGGGGCGGAAAGCAGCATGGTGTAGTGGGTAGAGCATGGGCTTGGGAGTCAGGTCATGGGTTCTAATCCCGCTTCTACCACTTAACGTTATCATTATTGCTATTATCAATCGTATTTATTGAGCACCCACTTTGTGCAAAGCATACAGCAGCAGAGAAGCAGCGTGGCTCAGTGGAAAGAGCCCGGGCTTGGGAGTCAGAGGTCATGGGTTCAAATCCCGGCTCAGCCACTTGTCAGCTGTGTGACTTCGGGCAAGTCACTTCACTTCTCTGTGCCTCAGTTACCCGATCTGCAAAATGGGGATGAAGACTGTGAGCCCCACGTGGGACAACCTGATCACCTTGTAGCCTCCCCAGTGCTTAGAACAGTGCTTTGCACATAGTAAGTGCTTAACAAATGCCATCATCACTTCACTTCTCTGTGCCTCAGTTCCAGTTCAGCCCAGCTTCAGCTCAGCCCCAGCTTCAGCTCCATCTCAGCCATGACTTGGGCTCAGCCCCCTCTAACCCCCACCACCAACCTCCCTCAGGGCCTGTGGGAGCCGGGCCTGGGCCTGTGAGGTGCCGTGGGCTGACCCTGCCTCTGCTGATTGGGGGTTCACTGCACAAAACAGCTGCTTTTTGGATTTGGCGCTGACTTCGCCTCTCAAAAGTTTCACCGTTTTTATTTGGAGAAATGCAGCCCTGCCTAGAAGCAAGAAACGGGATTAGGGGTCACCCTCTCAACCCGTTGTGCATCCAAACCCATCCCATACTATATCCTGCTGCCCCCTCCTCCTCCTCCTCCTCCAGAGAAGCACTGTATAAGTAGGCTCTAGTGTTGCCGGAAGGCACTGTTCTTTTTAAAGTTAGTTTAGGTGACAAAACTACTTTGGGAACCTACTTCCCACAGCCCTTGTTATCCCAACATAAATATATCTCTTTATTGCCAGAGATAGAAATCGAACGCTAGAAAGCCAAAGTTAATCTTGTAAGTGCTGAATGCAATGCTAACCATCTCTCTTGGGTTTCAGGAAAAGCACTTTCCTTCTTATTTTTGAACTATCTACCATACTTTCAGGTTATTTTCATGGTGTTGCCCTTCCATTTGAAGGATTATAACGGGGAGCCCCACAGGGCACTCTAATAGCTGTCTCTAAAATGCCACTGAAACTGAACATAGAGATTTCAGGATAACCCACAGGATTCTGCATTCAAGTTAGATGGAAGTAAGGTTTGACTGGAAGGGAGGATTGGAGAGTGGTGATATAATAATAAAAATAATAATAATAATGTTGGTATTTGTCAACTGCTTACTATGTGCCAAGCACTGTTCTAAGCAGGGGTAGATACAAGGGAATGAGGTTGTCCCACGTGAGGCTCACAGTCTTCATCCCCATTTTACAGATGAGGGCACTGAGGCCCAGAGAAGTGAAGTGACTTGCCCAAGGTCACACAGCTGCCAAGAGGTGGAGCCGGGATTAGAACCCACAACCTCTGACTCCCAAGCCCGAGCTCTTTCCATTGAGCCACGCTGCTTCTCTACGTAGATCAATCAATCATATTTATTAAGCGCTTACTGTGTGCAGAGCACCACGGTAAGTGCTTGGGAGAGTACAGCACAACAATATCACAGACACATTCCCTGCCCAAATTGAGCTTAGGGTCTAGAGGGGGAGTATCACCCTTCTCCGTAAATTTTTAAATATAGGAGTCATTATGGGGTGGACTAAAGCACAGGCTGTCCAAAAGGAGGAAGATAGAATATGATAACCCCTCGAACGAGCAGGCTTCAAAAGGAATGAGAGGCGAGGAATCAAAAGAGAAAACGGGACTTAGAGACACCGCAAACATTGAAAAAAACCACAGGGGGACAGTCTTTTTATGAGTACAATGTGGTCCTAAATTGGCATTTTCAGCCACAAACACATTCATAGGTGAACTTCACTGTCAGTGGTGTCTATATATATGCAGACCGAACCATATAAACAAATATATAAAGTCCATTTCTAGAATTTTATACCTTAGCCATGGTCAGGTTAGCTCTGTCTATTACTTTTAAAATATGTCATTTTTCTTTGAAAGGTGTATCTTGGAGATCCTCATTCTTGTAATTGTACCAAATTTCTGAAGGAAAACCATCTCTGTAAGCATATCTGTTGGTAAGTGCCAGGAAAAAGGAAGTCCTTAGTAACAGTGCTCCTAATCATTTGTCCAGCTTAAAGCAATTTGTGACTTCATTAATATAAAATATGTCTAAAAATTCAGCAAAATTTTTTTCATTATATATTTCTAAATTATTGCCTGAATGTCAGATTCACCAGAAATTGAGAGGTGCGATGATTTGAGTATATAAGGGAAGATTGAGGTTTATCTGTTTCCCCAAAACCAATTTTCTGACTTTCAGAAAAGGACTGTAGCAAAACCAAAGTGAAAACCAGAAGGGAAAAGTTTCTAGGCCAAACCACTCAGCTAATAATGTGTTTGTTGTTCAGAAGAATAAAAGCAGCGTGACCTAGTGGATAGAGCCTGGGATTCAGTGGCCTGGGGTCAGAAGGACCTGAATTCTAAATTTGTCTCCACCACTTGTCTGCTGCGTGACCTTGGGCAAGTCACTCAACTTCTCTGTGCCTCGGTCACCTCATCTGTAAAGTGGGTATTAAGAATGGGAGCACCCTATGGGATGTGGACTGTGTCTAATCTGATCAATCAATCGATTGAATTTATCGATCACTTATTGTGTGCAGAGCGCTGTGCTAAATGCTTGGGAAAGTACAATATAACAGAGTTCATTCAATCATATTTATTAAGCCCTGTCAGCTGTGTGACTGTGGGCAAGTCACTTAGCTTCTCTGTGCCTCAGTTCCCTCATCTGTAAAATGGGGATTAAGACTATGAGCCTCACGTGGGACAACCTGATTACCCTGTATCTCTCCCAGCGCTTAGAACAGTTCTCTGCACATAGTAAATGCTTAACAAATACCATCATTATTATTAAGCGCTTACTGTGTGCAGAGCACTGTACTAAGCACTTGGGAAAGTACAATACAACAATAAAGTGTGTCATCCCCTGCCCACAACAAGCTCTCAGTCTAGATGGGGGGATGAAAGACATCATTTCAAATAAACAAAATTACAGATATATACATAAGTGCTATGGGGCTGGTGTGTGTCAGGGGTGGGGAGAGAGCAAAGGGAGCAAGTTAAGGTGACGCAGAAGGGAGTGGGAGATGAGGAAAAGTGGGATGTAGTCTGGGAAGGCCTCTTGGAGGAGGTGGGCCTTCGACGAGGCTTTGAAGTCGGGGAGAGTCAGTGTCGGGCGGATTTGAGGAGGGAGGGAGTTCCAGGCCAGAGGCAGGACGTGGGCCAGGGGTCGGCGGCGGGACAGGCGAGAACAGGGTGCAGTCAGAAGGTTAACACTAGAGGAGCAAAGTATGCGGGCTGAGTTGTAGAAGGAGAGAAGCCAGGTGAGGTAGAAGAGGGGAAGGGGAAGGAGTGCTTTAAAGCCAATTGTGAGGAGTTGTTTGATACGGAGGTGGATAAGCAGAGAAGCGGCGTGGCTCAGTGGAAAGAGCACGGGCTTTGGAGTCAGGGCTCATGAGTTCGAATCCCAGCTCTGCCACTTGTCGGTTGTGTGACTGTGGGCAAGTCACTTAACTTCTCTGTGCCTCAGTTCCCTCATCTGTAAAATGGGGATTAAGACTATGAGCCCCACGTGGGACAACCTGATTCCCCTGTGTCTACCCCAGTGCTTAGAACAGTGCTCGGCACATAGTAAGCGCTTAACAAATACCAACATTATTATAAGCAACCCCTGAAGGTAGACATGTTCTCTTCCCACAGTGGGAACCATCTGGAGGAGACAAGCATTAATATAATGTATAATGTTCATTACATATAAATAACATATAATCCAGGGCTTAGCACAGTGCTCAGTACATAGTAAGCACTTAATAAATTCCATCATTATATACGTATATATAAATATCTGAAATATAATTGAAAAGCAGCATTGCCTAGTGGAAAGAGCATGGGGCTGGGAGTCAGAGGGCCTGGGTTCTAATCCTGGCTCTGCCAATTGCTTGCTGGGTGACCTTGGGCAAGTCATTTAACTTGTCGGTTCCTCAGTTCCCTCTACTGTAAAATGGGGATTAAATGCCTCTTCTCCCTCCTACTTGGACGGAGAGCCCCATGGGGGACAGGGACTGTGTCTGACCTAATTAACTAGTTCCTACCCCGGGATTCAGAACAGGGTTTGCCACATAGTAAACACTGAAAAAAAATAAAATAAATAAATTATGGATATGTACCTAAGTGCTGTGGTGCCGAGGAAGGGGTGAATAATAGGTGACACAGAAGGGAGTGGGAGAAGTGGAAATGAGGGCCTAGCTGGGAAAGGCCTATTGGAGGAGAGGTGCCTTCAATAAGGCTTTGAAGGTTGGGGAGAGTGATTGTTTGGTGGATATGAAAGGGGAAGGCTTTGCAGGCCAGAGGCAGGAAGTGGGTGAGAGTTTGGTGGCGAGATAGATGAGATCAAGAGAGAGTGAGTAGATTGACATTGGAGGAGCGAAGTGTGGGAGTAGGGTTGTAGTAGGATATCAGGGAGATAAGGTTGGAAGGGGCAAAGTGGTGGTAAGGAGTTTCTGTTGGATGTAGAGGTGGATGGGCAACCACTGGAAGTGGTTGACACATACATGGGGAAACTTGGACTGAATGTTTTTGTGGAAAATTGATCCGGCAACAGAATGGATGATGGACCGGTTTGGGGAGAGACAGGAGGGGCAGGGAGGTCAGCAAGGAGGCTGATGCAGTAGTCCAGGGGGGATAGGATAAGGTGATATCAGTTTGGTTGGAGTGGAAAGGGTGCATTTTAGCAACGTTGGGAACCAAGAGGAGCGAAAGAGCTCTCCGAGGGAGTTGGTGTAGATGAAAAATAGAAGGGGACCCAGAAGTGAGCCTAGAGGAACTCCCACAGGGGGTTGGGAGGCAAAGAAGGAGCCCTCAAAAGAGATGGAGAATGGGAGGCCACAGAGATGGGAGGAGACCCGGGAGAAGACAGTGTCAATGAACTCAATCATTCATTCAATCGTATTTATTGCAGAGCACTGTACTAAATGCTTGGAAAGTAAAATTTGTCAACAAATAGAGACAATCCCTACCCAACAACGGGCTCACAGTCTAGAAGGGAGGGAACAACCAAGATTGGATAGTGTTTCAGGAGGAGGGGGTGGTCAACAGCGTTGAAGGCAGCTGAGAGGTCGAGGAGGATTAGGATGGAGTAGAGACTGTTGGATTGGGCAAACAGGAGATCATTTGTGGCCTTTGAGAGGGTAGTTTCTATGGAATGAAGGGGGCGGGAGCCAAATTAGAGGGGTCAAGGAGAGCACTGGAGGAGATGAACTGTACACAACAGGTGTAGACAACCCAAGGAATTTGGAGAGGAATGGTAGGAGGGAAATGGGATGATAACTCACTGATAACGTGAGTTTAAGGGAGGGTTTTTTTGGGGATAGGGGAGACATGAGCATGTTTGAAAGTGGGGTAGAAGCCATTGGAAAGCTAACAGCTGAAGATGGCAGTCAGGGAAGAAAGAAGAGAGGGGGCAAGTGGTTTGATAAGGTGCAGTAGAAACAGGTGGAGGGGTTGGATTTTCAGAGAAGACAGGAGATCTGCTATTGAGATACTGCTGAGAGGGATGGCAGAATTGACCAAGGGGCAGAAGGAGGGAGGGACTGGACAGGAGCAGGGGAGATTTTAGGGAAATCCTGCCTGATGGTTTCCATTTTCTTAGTAAAGTACGTCGCCAAGTCGTTAGCGGCAAGAGATGGGGAGATGCGGGGATACGTTTGAGGAGGGAGTTAAACGTCTGGAACAACTGGTGAGGGGAATGGGCATGAGAGTCAAGAAGGATGGAGAAATTATTAGTTTTTATTTACCCCAGTGCTTTGTACAGTCTCTGGCATATAGTAAGCCCTTAAGCACTCAATCCACCTTATCCTCTCCTACCTAACCTCCCTACTCTCCTACTACAACCCATCCTGCACACTTCAATTCTCTAATGCTTACCCTCTCACTGTACCTCGATCTCATCTATCTCACCACCGACCTCTTGCCCACATCCTGCCTCTGGCCTGGATTACCCTTCCTCCTCATAAGCGACGGACAGTTACTCTCCCCATCCCCTCAAAAGCCTTATTCAAGGCACATCTCCACCAAGAGGCCTTCCCTGACTAAGCCCTCCTTTCCTCTTCTCCCACTCCCTTCTGTCTCCCTGATTTGCTCCCTTTATTCATTCATTAAATAGTATTTATTGAGCACTTAGTATGTGCAGAGCACTATACTAAGCACTTGGAATGTACAATTCAGCAAGAGATAGAGACAATCCCTGCCCAGTGACAGGCTCACAGTGTAAACTGGGGAGACAGACAGCAAAGCAAAACAGATCAAAATGAAACAAGACAACATCATCAAGATGAATAGAAGCATGGAGATATACACCTCATTAACAAAATAAATAGGGTAATAAATAATATATACAAATAAGCACAGTGCTGAGGGGAGGGGAAGGGGAAAGAGCAGAGGGTGGGGGGAGGGGAGGAGGAGCAGAGGGAAAGGAGGCTTCAGTCTGGGAAGGCCTCTTGGAGGAGGTGAACTCTCAATAGGGCTTTGAAGAGGGGAAGAGGGTTAGTTTGGTGGATGTGAGGAGGGAGGGCATTCTAGGACAGTGGTAGGACATGGGCCGGGGGCGACGGTGGGACAGACCCGAACAGGGGACTGTGAGGAGGTGAGCGGCAGAGGAGCGGAGTGTGTGGGCTGGGATGGAGAAGGAGAGAAGGGAGGTGAGGTAGGTAGGAGGGGGCAAGGTGATGGAGAGCTTTGAAGCCATGAGTGAAGAGTTTTTGTTTCATGCCAAAGTTGATAGGCAACCACCGGAGGTATTTGAGGAGGGAAGTGACATGACCAGACTGTTTCTGTAGGAAGATAACCCGGGCAGCGGAATGAAGAATAGACTGGAGTGGGGAAAGACAGGTGGAAGGGAGATCCTAGAGGAGGCTAACACAATAATCCAGTCAGGATATTATGAAAGATTGTACCAGCATCATAGCCATTTGGACGGAGAGGATAAGGCGGATCTTGGCGATATTGTGAAGGTGAGACCGGCAGGTGTTGGTGACAGATTGTATGTGTGGGGTGAATGAGAGAGCAGATTCAAGGATGACACCAAGGTCGTGGGCCTGAGAGACGGGAAGGTTGGTAGTGCCATCCACAGTGATGGGGAAGTCAGGGAGAGGACAGGGTTTGGGAGGGAAGATAAGGAGCTCAGTCTTGGACATGTTGAGTTTTAGGTGGCAGGCAGACATCCAAATGGAGGTTTCCTGGAGGCAGAAGGAGAGAACAGGGGAGGAGATGTAGATTTGGTGTCATCTGCGTAGAGTTGATAGTTGAAGCCATGGGAGCGAATGAGTTCACCAAGGGAGTGAGTGTAAATGGAGAACAGAAGAGGGCCAAGAACTGATCTTTAAGGAACCCCTATAGTTAGCGGATGGGAGGGGGAGGAGGAGCCCGCCAAGGAGACCGAGAATGAATGGCAGAAAGATAAGAGGAGAACCAGGAGAGGACAGAGTCCGTGAAGCCATTGTGAGATAAAGTGTGGAGGAGAAGGGGACCCTTCCAGCCCCTCAACACTTACGTACATATCTGTAATGTACTTATATTAATGTCTGTCTCCCCCTCTATACTGTAATCATTGTGGGCAGGGAATGTGTATATTTATTGTTGTATTGTACTCTCCCAAGTGCTTAGAACAGTGCTCTGCACACAGTAAGAGCTCAATAAATACAATCGACTGACTGATTGGTTAAAAATGCCATAAGATAAAAAAGATTAGATTTTATAGTTTATCTTTTGCTGAACTATATTTAAAGATATGTTGTAGAAGACTGCAATAACTTCCATGATCAAAGCTCATTTTGTAGCCCCTTTTTTAAATTCATTCAATGGTATCTATTGAGCACTTACTGTGTGCAGAGCACTGTACTAAGCGCTTGAGAGAGTACAACTTAACAATAAATAGGCACATTTCCGGCCTACCGCGAGCTTATTATCTCAAGACCAAACAAGTCTTTCTGCTGCCCTGGAGCATTAATGGCTCCCACTAATTAATAGCACCATTAATGTCACTGTCCTTCAAGTTTAGTGATAAAATTGTGTAAGCAATAGTCTTTGGGCTTGCTTTTTATATATTAAAGTATTTCAACATAAATCATATAACATTTCTGCTTTTTGGCTTTTTACCTGTGGGTGTTAGGGTTTTGCTGAAAAAATTCAAGCTTCCGAGAAATCATGAATGTAAGTATCTTTACCTAATTTTCCAGATTCAAAACTCTGTAATACATTAGGGGTTTAGGCCTATTTTTCTTTGTGAAGAATTCAGAATTCTAGCTTTAGCCAAATGCTTGTGCTCTAAACAGGATCTAGAACAGCAGCAAATCTCCACGTTTAGTATGGAGAGCATTGAAACGATTTATCTGCTGATACACAGAACACACTGTAGTGTTCACCATTTCTTTGTTCACCGTTTTAGTAGTTAGGACACTAAACATTCCTGGAATATTACTTTCATTCTCATACACCCTTTATTTAAGAAGAAGGAAAATATTGATACAGAGTCTGAGTTCAGAAAACATATGACCAATACATACTAAGCAATGGATCACCGCGTTTGAATATTAAAACATTTCCAGTGCAAGGGGAACTTTGATTTCCATCTGGATAGTTGCTGAGCAAAGAAAATGGTCAATGATTCAGACACTTCCTTACCCAAAGTGCCTCAACTGATGACAGACAGTGTAGAGTTCATATGACTTGTAAAAATATCAGATTTTAGTCACAGTTCAATCTCATTGTGTCACTCCAAAACCACATTGCAGTTTTCCATTAGTATTCTTTCTTTCAATGGTAGCCTGATTGTCAAGGAATTGTCTGGAGAATCTACTTTAGCCTACACGTGATTTTTTAAATGTTATTTCAAATGACTCAGTTTCCTTAATGAATTAGTGGAGTACTAAAAATTTTCCCCTGTCTCATAGATGATTGAAAGTGTCTCTCTAGGAAAATAAGTAGGATTATTTATTAATTTGGTAAATGCTATCTCATCCAAAGTCTCTCCCTTTTTGTAATAAATTGCATTATTACGTAGAATCATGTTCTGCCCGAGACCTTTAGAGGTTATCATCTGCTTGCAGGACCATATCCAAACCATCTATGATCCCTGAGATTCCATCCTACTCTGAAAAACCGTCAGGCAACCAAGTTTCCAAATCTTCTCCCAAAACTCATCCCACTGTCTAACAATTAACCTACTGGAAAACTTTTCCTTATATCCTAAAGCCTTTCTTCATCTTAAGTCTATTTCTTCCTCCGATTTAAAGGTGGAGAACTTTCACCTTTCCTGAATGGTAATCCTTCATATGTGTGAAGACTATTATTTTCTCTTAGATCTTGCTATTTTGACATCAAACTTGTAATCACTTCCATATTAAAACCCTGAAGTAGACTTGATGGGAAAAATTACAAAATTAACATACTTGTTTCTCTAACAAATTGCTGGCATTTGTGAATATTAATGAAATATTTCATCCCTTCAGAGATGGCCCAAGAGCCACAGATCAAAAACATGATATGCTTAGCGTTACGGATTCAGAAAAAAAATCCACAGGTTGGTGAGCAGGCTTTCCAGGTTGGGGAGGGGAGGGAGAGGAAGAGTTAGCAGCAAGAAGCAGAAAGCAAGTTTGGAAAGCAGCAAGGCCTAGGGGAATGAGGTTGGTCCAGGAAAGAAGACAACTTGGGAGTCAAAGGACCTAGATTTTGATTCCACCTCCACCGCTTGCCTGGTGTGTGACCTTGGGCAAGTCACTTAACATCTCTGTGCCTCAGTACCTCCCATGTAGCCCATGAGTCCCATAAGGGACAAGGACTATATCTGATTGTACTGTATATACCATGGTATTTGGGACATAATAAGTGCTAAACAAAAGCCACATTTATAGTTATTATAAGGCGGAGGAGGACAGCGTGGAGGTGAGAGCTGGTGGTGAGCAAGCAATGTCCAGGGCAGTGACCAGTGCCTGGGTTTGGGGCTGGGCATCGTTCCAGTTCCCCACGCCCACAGTGAGAGAGACATGACCACTGGCCCCAGGCAAAGGGCCTGGAACCTGGGCACCCTGAAGTCTATCACCACAGCCAAATAATAATCGTGGTATTTGTTAAGCTCTTATTATGTACCAGCCACTGTACTAATCAATCAATTATAGTTAGTGAGCACTTACTGTGTGCAGAGCACTGTACTGAACACTTGGGAGAATACAATATAATAGAGTTGGTAGACATGGTCCCTGCCTGCAGATGATCAGGTCCCACTTTGGACTCACAGCCAAGAAGGAGGGAGAACAGGTATTGATTCTCCATTTAGTTGCCCAAAGTCACCTAGTAGGTATGTGGCGGAGCTGGGATTAGAACGTGGGCCCTCTGACTCTCAGGGCTGTGCTCTTTCCACTAGGCCACAAGCTCCTCAGCAGGTGGAGAAGTGCCTATGGGGCTTGTACACTGCAGTTTGGCCACCCAGGTTTCCTGTTGCTTCAAGAAAGCATTTACCCCCTAGGGGGTATATTATACCATTTCGGTGTGTTTAAGGTATTGCTGGTTTTGAGGTTTCCATTTTCTTTTGTCTAAGATGCTTCTCGGTCAGGTCTTGGGGAACGAGAGATCAGTGAACTACTGAATGGATTACATCAAGGTCAGAGAACTCAACTCGGTCAATCTGCTAAACTACCACAAAAAGAAGATGGACAGATTAAACAGAAAACAATCGATGCACAGGATGTCTGCCCTATCTGTCAAGAAGTATTATTGGAAAAAAAGCTTCCAGTCACTTACTGCAGGTTTTTCCTTTTATGTTAGAAATTTAGGGGAGAGTATATTCTAAAATGACTTACCTTAAGCCGTTGAAATACTATGATTCGTTATACAAGCATGGTAGAAAACTTCCAATACTGGGCTTGACATAGGCTCAATTGGAGTGTAATCATTCAATCAATAGTATTTTTATTATTTGGCAGGCTCCTCCTCTGCCTCCCGTCCTCTAACGGAGGGAGTCCCTCAAGGCTTAATTCTGGATCCCCCTTCTATTCTCCATCTACACTCAACTCCCTTGGAAAACTCATTTGCTTCCATGGCTTCACCTACCATCTCTAGGCAGGTGATTTCCAAATCTACCTCTCCAACCCTGATCTCTCTGCCTTCAGTCTTATATTTCCTCCTGCCTTCAGGAATCTCTACTTGGATGCCCACCAGCATCTCAAACTAGACTTGTCCAAAACTGAACTCCTCCTCCTCCCACCCACACTCTGTCCTCCCTCTGACTTTCCCATCATCGTGGACAGTACCACCACCCTCCCTTTCTCACAAGTCTGTCGTTACCTTGCTATTATCCTGGACTCATCACACTCATTCAACCATGCATTCATTCTGTCACCAAATCCTGTTGGTTGAACCTTCACCACGTTGCTAAAACCCTTTTCTATGGTAATTGTTAAGTGCTCACTATGTTCCAAGCACCATTCTAAGTGCTGAGGTAATCAGATTGGACACAGTCCATGTCCCACATGGGGTTCACAATCCTAATTCCCATTTTACAGATGAGGTAACTGAAGCATAGAGACGGTAAGTGACTTAACCAAGATCAAGATCATACAGCAGACAAATGGCAGAGCTGGGACTAGAACTCAGATCCTTCTGACTCCCAGCCATGTGCTCTATTCACTAGACTGTACTGCTTTTCAATCCATTCTTTCCTCTCCATCTAAACTGCTAGCATGTTAATCCAAACTTTTAGCCTATCCCGCCTTGACTACTGCTTTGGCCTCTTTGCTGACCTCCTTTCTCCTCTCTCTCCCCACTCTAATCCATACTTCACTCTGCTGCCCACATCATTTTTGTAAAAAAAAAAAATTGTTCAGCTCATTGTTTCCCCTCTCCTTAAGAACCTCCAGTGGATGCCCATCCACCTTCTCATCAGACAGAAACTCCTCAACATAGGTTTTAGACCACTGAGTCACCTTGCCCCCTCTCATCTTACCTCACAGATTTCCTACTATCCCATTCTCTCTAACAACCACTTCAAGGTACCTTGATCTCATCTGTCTTGCTGCCAATCCCTTGCCTGGGTCCTGTCTCTGGCCTGGAATTCCCTCCCCCTTCATATCCAACAGATGCTCACTCTCCCCTCCTTCAAAGTTCTATTAGACCTACCTCTCCCCGTAGACCTTGTCTGACTAAATCCCTTTGCCCTACTCCCCCCTTCTGTATTGCCCTTGCATTTAGATTTGTATCCTGTATTCACCCCACTCTCAGCCCCACAGTCCTTATGTACATATCCGTAATCTATTTTCATGTCTGTCTCCCCCTCTAGACTGCAAGTTCACTGTGGGCAGGGAATGTGTCTACCGACCCTACTATACTGTTATATTGTACTCTCTCAAGTGCTTAGTACAGTGCTTTGCAATATGATTGACTGGTCACAAGGACTTTACAATCTGACACAGAGAAAAACACAAAACTATTTTCAGTTAGAAGGAAAAAGGGAACCGAAAGAGTTGGATGGATGCTTAAATAGGAGAGAGTGTAAACTAATGCAGTGTTTTAGGTGGTTGTGAGTAAATGAGCCCTGTGGTGGTTGTTGAGAGGCTATAGCTGAGGAGAAGAAAATTGATAAGATATTTTTATTGATAAATTTTGCCTCCTAAAATTTAAAGAGAGCTTTGAAGTTAGTCCAGGCCTGTGGTCTGGTAGATTTGAAGGGGGAGGAAGTGCAGGGTGTTATTGTGTCAGTGGGGAGGGCCTAGGGGTTCTCTAGTTTCTGAAATATTCATTGAGCAGGTCTGAGTGTTTTAATATATCCATTTTAGATGCTGAACTGCTTGAGGATAGAACCTCTGCCTTCCTATAACCTGATTATCTACCGCAGCGCTTAGAACAAAGGTGCTCGGTAAATGTTATTGATGAAACTAATGATGATACTAGCCCTCTCAATATTCCTTTGAGCTAAAAGAGTATTTCTTTTTCATTTTACATATGAAGAAAGACTAATTTGATCAAAGCTTTGGTGTGCCCTGACACTAGAAACGAAATCACAGTCTTTAAGCAACAGATCTTGCACTCGGTAACTGTAGAAACGTTGGCAATGTCATCGGTCTGTAAAAAAAGCATAAATTCAAAAACATTCTGCAGGTCTGTAGCTGATGATGCAGTGACTGGAGAAATCCGGGTAAGCTGTTTGGTATTTGCTGATGTTATTAGTGGGAAGCCTGCAACTCCTAATCTCTTTTGCTCATTTCTCGTAGGGATGGTTGTGGTAACAGTATTCATATCAAATGTATGAAGATCTGGGCTGACCACCAGGGCGATTTAAAGGCCGACTCTCCAGTGAAGTGCCCTCTTTGCAGGGCAGAGTTCGCACCGTTAAAACACATTTTAGAGGAATTTAGAAACTCCAGCAAACTTGAGACGGCAGCGGAGATAGAACCCCTGGACAAACACCTAGGAATTCCCTGTAATCACTGCAAAAGATTTCCAATTGAAGGAAAATGCTACAGGTAGGTAGGCCCCCAGCTGGAAGATTGGCCCTGTTTTCTTTATTTTTCGTTCTACAATCGTCTATTTCCCCTATTTTCTATTCCAAGTTCAAGACACTCTGTGCTTCAGCATATGGAAATATTGCTCCTCCCCACAAAATTGATCATACAGTTATTTTTTCTAGGTTTCCTCTCAACTGCCTTATAAATGCCAGTGGGAAAAAACAGTGGGAAAGAAAGCTCAAATTTCTTGATTAATCTTGGAATCTGATTTTGATTTTGTTGAGCCTTTATTCTTTTGAATCAGCTAAAAAGAGGAGCAGAATGAAAATGTTCTACAGGAGGAGGAATATTTCTACATTATTACCTCCCTCACACATAGTCCGTAAGCATATGGGAGGGGAAGGTGTCTACTAATGCTGTTATATTGGACTCTCCCAAACCCTTAGTGCAATGCTCCGCACCCAGAAAGCACTCAATAATCTTGAACCATTGATTGATACTAAGAGACAAGATAATCAAGGTGGACACAGTCCCTGTCCCACATAGGGCTCACAGTGAATTCCCATTTTATAAATGAGGTAACTGAGGCATGGAGAAGTTGAGTGACTTGCCCAAGGTCACATAGCAGACAAGTAGTGGAGCTGGGATTAGCGCTTCCTGGGAAAGGCAGGCAGACAGGCCTTGGGAAGCAATGTGGCCCAGTGGAAAAAGCACTGGCCAAGGAATCAGAGGACCTGAGTTTTAGTTCTGGTTCTACCACTTGCTTGCTTATGAGGGAAGCAGAGTGGCTTAGTGGAAAGAGCCCAGGCTTGGGAGTCAGAGGTCATGGGTTTGAATCCCGACTCTGCCATTTGGCAGCTGTATGACTGTGGGCAAGTCACTTAACTTCTCTGGGCCTCAGTTCCCTCATCTGTAAAATAGGGATTAAGACTGTGAGCCCCACGTGGGACAACCTGATTACCCTGTGTCTACCCCAGCACTTAGAACAGTGCTCTGCACATAGTAAGCGCTTAACAAATACCAACATTATTATTATTATTATGACCTCGGGCAAGACACTTAACTGCTCCATGCCTCAGTTTCCTCAACTGTGAAAACGGGGATTCAATACCTGTTCGCCTTTCTACTTAGACTGTGAGCCCCAGGTGGGACAGGGACTGTGTCCAACCTGATTAATTTGTATCTACCCCAGAGCATAGAACAGTGCTTGGCCCATGGTAAATACTTACCAAACACCATGAGTAACAAATACTAAGATTACTACTTAATACTATTTCTCTGATTATATTACTTCTGCTCTGTTGCTGAGCTGTGAGTCAGCTTTTCTGAGCCAGTAAAGAACCCGGGAGGCAGCATTTGTGATTGTTGACAGAATTTCCAGAAGATCCTGGTCTTCTTCCAGGCTACCCTGGAAGCTGCTCCTGTTCCCAAAGAATTGGCACCACAGTTGTTTATCTGACATCCCACAGTTGTTCATGTGACATCTTAACACTGCTGAAGCAGCATGGCCTAGTGGATGGAGCACCGACCTAGGAGTCAGAAGGACCTGGATTCTAATCCCGGCTCCACTTCTTATCTGCTGTGTGACCTTGGGCAAATCACTTAGCTTCTCTGGACCTCAGTTCCCTCACCTGTAAAATGGGGATTAAGACTTTGAGCCCCATGTGGGACAAACTTGTATCTACCCCCGTGCTTAGTGCAGTGTCTAGCACATAGTAAGCACTTAGCAATTGCCATAAAAAAATACTGCATAACCGTATGCAGCATCACGTAGTGGAAAGAGCACAGGCCTGGGAGTCAGGAAACCTGGTTTCTAATCCCAACTCTGTCACCACTTTTTTTTGAAGGTACTTAAGTGTTTACTGCGTGCCAGACATTGTACTAAGCCCTGAGGTAGATAAAAGGTAATCAGGTTGGACACGACCCACGTCATGGACCTCACAGTCTTAATCCCCATTTTCAAGATGAGGTAACTAAGGCCCAATGAAGATAAATGACTTCCCCAAGGTCACACAGCGGAGCTGGGATTGGAACCCAGGTCCTCTGATTTCCAGGCCCTTGCTCTTTCCACTAGGGAACACTGCTTCTCACTTGCCTGCTGTATGACTTGGGGCACGTCGCTTAACTGCTGTGTCTCAGTTTCCTCAACTGTAATAACTGGGGATAAAATACCAACTTTCCTTCCTGCTTGTGTATATGTTGTGTATGTAATTATGTATTATGTATATATATTGTATAGATTGTGTATATAAGGGTATTTGTTAAGCACTTACTAAGCATTGGGGTAGATACAAGCTAATCAAGTTGGACAAATGCCCTGCCCCGCATGGGGCTGATGGTCTTAATCCCCATTTTTCAGATGAGGTCATCGAGGCACAGTGAAGTGAAGTGACTTGCCCAGTGTTACACAGCAGACAAATGGCAGAGTTGGGATTAAAACCCAGCTCCTGATTCACTAGGACCAGACTCCATCCACTAGGCTACGCTGCTTTTCTATATTGTATCTACCCCAGTTCTCAGTATACTTTTTGATAAGCTCTTACCAAATATCAAAATTATCATTATTAACGTCACTCTTCCCCTAGCAATATGGGGAACATATTCTTCCCCCAATATATACATGTTTGAAGGGACATCATGTTACTCAGTAGTTGGATGACAAACTGATTCCCTTATCGGGAGGGAGCATCTATCTCCCTTAATTTTTCAGTTCAACTCTTGCCAAATCAAGATATATTTCAACAGGATACACTGTTGTATCTTGTTGAAATATATCTTGGAGAAGCAGAGCATGGCATAGTGAATAGAGTTCGGGCCTAGGAGTCAGAAGGTCAGGGGTTCTATTCCCAGCTTTGCCGCTTATCTGCTGGGTGACCTCGAGCGAGTTCTGAAGTCAGGAGAAATCCCAGAGGGTCACCACACTGTCCAACCCTCTGCCCAACCAGCAGCTCAGATTTCTTAGGGCTGTCCCAATCCCAACTCTGGGATATCTCATCAGACCCCCAGAAATTCTTCAGAGTCAGGGGATTTAGGCCCAATTGCTCTTTGTTATCCAGAGAGAAGTTTTCATGCATGTAGCTGGAGGATTTTGCCTACTCCTGGGAAACGGGAAGTGAAAGGATTATACTTGAAGGGTATCATATTTTTGAGCACCTCCTTTGGGCAGCACATCGTCTATACACTGAAGAGTCCCAGTTGTTCCCTAAAACAAATTTCAGATGACAGAAAATACTCCTGTATTCATCTTCGTTATCACCACCACCACTCTTATCATCATTTATCAGTCCCTTTCTGCATACAGAGAGCTCTGGATACTTGGAAGCATAAAACTAAAGTAGAAGGTAGACTACCCTCCCCTTGAGGATTTTCAGGATAGACATTTGGTATATCTGAAAAATTCTATTAAACAGACTTTCTGAGCCTTGATATGCTAGGTATATGGACACTGAACCCACTTCTCAAGAGATCACCACGGCAGGCTTCTCAGAATCACTGGAAACCAGGGTCCCCTGTGATCCTGTCATAGTTCTATGGACTCATCCAATCACTAGTCAGGTATCTGTTGCTTTTTCCCCCAGAAAGACTCAATTAGAGAATTCCCTCATGCTTTCTGTAAAACTTCTAATGTTTCAGAAATCAATGATAACAATATTAAGCAAATATGAGAGGCATGCATGCAAATTACAAAAGGAATAATATTATTCTTAAGAATGACATTTCATAAATGCCGTAAATGTCCTCCTAACTCTTTTTCTATTGATATTTTTAGGTGCACTGAGTGTGCTGACTATCATTTGTGCCATGAATGTTTCAGTGGTTGTTGCCATCCCTTGCATCTTTTTGTCTTTCGAAAGGTACTGTAATAAGCCATGAGTAGGTGACAACAGGAGGGCGGGAACAGGCCCCGTATGCTGGAAAAATACCAAATGCCTTCTATCTGTCTCTCTGTCAGCCAGGCAGGCAGGTTTGCTGAAATATGGGCTCTGGGGTGGAATTACTGGGCCTTGGCTTCAATCCAGTTTGGTGCTTGCCATAACGCTGAGTCCATTTGAGCAAATGAAGAAATTTTCCTTTATTCAATTCCCTTCAGAAATGGGTCTGAATGACCAGTCAATGTTCAAAATTTTTCAACATGAATAAAAACATCAAAAAGCAACTAGTGACTCGGCCTGCTCCTAAAGCAGCCCCATGGTGCCTCAGTATGGCTGGTGTGGTAATAAAGCGAACTTGCTGTTTAATAAGCCGATTGTACAGACTTCAGAATGTGAGGGCAGTGGTTGGATCCTCATGGAAGTGAATTTCAATAGAATAATAAAATGTCACATTCGATACTCTAGACTGTAAACTCATCTCTAGATTGTAAACTCCTTGTGGGTAGAGGACACGTCTCTCTTACACTGTTCTCTCCCAAGTGCAATGAATTGCACACAGTAGGTCCTTAATAAATGTCATCAGTTGATTGAAAATGTAAGAACAGAGAGTGATCCGAAGAGTCAACCCAATTCTTCAGTTGCCTAAGTTTGCTTCCTGGTAATAATTTTGGGAATTTTGGAAGGAGCATTTCCTCTCTGAGACGACAAGCCAATTGCTTGAGGTTTTGAAGCAATGTACTCTTGTGTAATGATTCTCTCAGAGTACCCAATTGACTACCAAAGTCAGGCATTTGGAAAACTGGGCTCTGAGACTCCCACTTATGGTGAGTTCCGGAGCGATGGACCAATCATATTAGAAAGATCGACTAGAGAAAACAGTCATCTCTTTAGTTTATTCAGTATCTACGGGTACTATATCCAGAATTTTTACCCCGAAATCGAGTGTGTGTGGAAAAGAAAAATTGATTATAAACTGTTCTTATCCACCCCAGAAAAGAAATCAGAAGTGGAGATCACTTGAGGGAAATTTGCAATTGCCTCCTCCAGATGGAAATGTTAGAAGCACAGATCCTGAAAAATACAATGAAGAAGATATGTTGCCCCTTCAAGAAAGGCAAGAGTTTTCTAAATAGAATTCAGAATGCTCCATTTAGTTCAGGAACACCCTCATTTAGACCCTTCGAATTAATCTCTTCACTTGTGGATTCAGAATTCACCTCGAATCACCCAGCCTTATTTCAGTTAGTGATTCTCATACTTGCCATTCAGGATAGTTCCAGCAGTTAGTTTTCACTGAAGGAAGTCCCCTCCAAATTTTAAATGTGGCTAAGGCCAAATTAAATGGACTCCTGGAAACACTGAAAGCCCCACCATTTGATAACCCTATTCATTCATTCATTCATTCATTCATTCATTCATTCATTCATTCAATCATATTTATTGAGCGTTTACCTTGTGCCGAGCCCTGTACTAAGCGCTTGGAAACTATGATTGGGCAACAAATATCTTATCCTATCCTAACCTAAAAGTAGAAAGAAAAGTTATTTTTTGAATGCTCTCTTTTGTCTGCTCTATCATTTCTTCCTGGTGATTTGAAATTTGGCATTATTACTTTCCCTGAAGGGTTTCATATTTCAACTCTAAGTATATTATTTAAGATAACCTGGCTTTCAAAAACAGAGGTTTAAAAAACATGAGCCTCTACCTATGCCAGTGCTTAGTACAGTGCCTGGCAAATAGTAATACTTAACAAATACCATTAAACAAAACAAAACAGAAAAAAACAAGAGAAACTCCAAAAGCCAAAAGAAGTCATGAAACACTTGATGCTTTTAGTGCCTAAGCCCTGTGTGGAAAAATGAGAATTGTCTTTTTATATATATATACACTCTCTCTATATAGACTATATGTATATATAGTATATATATAGTATAGATATATAGTATATATATATATTATAAAGCAGGCCCTGAGAGTTTCCAGGGATGAAGGGGGTAATTAGGATGGCACAATACCCCTTTCAGGTAATTAGGGCAGCATTTCTAATAATAATAATAATGATGGCATTTATTAAGTGCTTACTATGTGAAAAACACTGTTCTAAGCTCTGGTGTAGATACAGGGTGATCAGGTTGTCCCACGTGGGGCCCACAGTCTTACTGCCCATTTTACAGATGAGGTAACTGAGGCACAGAGAAGTTCAATGACTTGTCCAAAGTCACCCAGCTGGGGATACGGGATTAGAACACATGACCTCTAACTCCCAAGCCCATGCTCTTTGCACTGACCCATGCTGCTTCTGGAGACTTTGCAGCAGGGGCACACACTGGCTAGTTGCTGTAGACAGCACAGTGGAAACGTCCCTGCCACAGCCAGCTGTTGCCCAGGCATGGCATTAGATATTTTTTAATTTTTTCCCCACCCCTGTCCCATGCCCCCACTTGCCCATCTTTCTTTAACCTTCAGATCCAGCCCTGCAGCTCCCCAGTTTCTCCCCTACCACGAGGGCACCTCCCCGGCCCCCATTACCAAACACCTCAAATGACTATCTTTCCCCTACCCCATCCCATTCTCACTGCTTTCAGTCTTTGGGGAGTCTTTGAGGAACTGAAATGGCAGGGACAGAGGTCAAGAATCAGGGGGAGGGCAAATTATTCAATCACAAAGACAGGGGATTTAGAGACTAGCACACTGCTCTGCACAGAGTAAGTGCTCAGTAAATACAATCAAATGAATGAATGAATGGAGAGGGGGCAGAGTGCCTCAGGGATCGGAATACAGGCTCACAGAAGAGTGGAAAGGGTGGCCATGGAAAGAGTAAGGACAGGTAAAGAAAAGAATTTTAATTCCTTACCTGGGCAAAGTAGATTTCCAGGTGTTGACTTGTCTGTCTGACAGGTAGGTACCCACTGGAGCAGTAAGATGTCTAAGGAATCTTAGAATCGGTTTACTTTGTCACAGGCCATGACTGGACTCCTCCTCAGGACCAAGTTAAGCCCCTAGTGGGACGTTAATCACTTCAGAAGTGTGTTAACACTTCCTGGCTGCTAGGAAAAAGTAAACTCAGCTCTTCTACCCACGGCTCTTGAAGGCACAGCAACACGCCTTGGGGAATCAAGGGGAAAAATTAATTCCCCTTCTTCCTTCGCATGTTAAGAATTAAAAATTCTGTAGTAGGTATGGAAGCTGCCCATCCTGACTGGAGAGAGCAAAACCCGGGGAGTGGAGACAGGAGTAGCTTGGATAACAGGAGGAGGAGGAAGAGCCTGAAGTGGGAAAGAGGAGGGAGAGATCAGTTGAAAAAGAAGGAAGAGAAAGGAGAGCGACTGAAGGAAATTAAAAGAAGAAATGGTCCAAGAAAGGCCCAGATTTCACAGGTGATTAGGAAATAGAGAAGAGCATGGAGTAGAGGAAGAAATGGGGAATGGAATGATGAAATAGTTGAGAATTATTTCAGTGATACCTATAATAAAAATGGGATTTTACAGTGAAAAAGGTCGCAAAAACTCATGGTATTTGCTATATTTTCCTCCATCCTATATTCCCTAATTAGTCCCCCACCTCTACTGGCCACACCAGACCCACTTTAACTATGATAGCTCACCTCATGGATTTATCATTTATTTGTGGTTATACATTTGGGCCTCTTATTCTATCTACAGTAATATACTCTCAACTACGATAGAATTTTATGCGTGTCTGTCTTCCCATGTTTTTACTTCTGTATATTCCCAAAGTAGCTAGTTCAGTGCTTTCTGCATATTAGAACCTCAGAAGGACCCAAGATAACAATGATCCTGTCCCCAATGAAGGGAAAAGAGTGATACTGTTGGTATTTGTTAAGCGCTTACTGTGTGCAGAGCACTGTTCTAAGAGCTGGGGGAGATAAAGGGTAATCAGGTTGTCCCACGTGAGGCTCACAGTCTTAATCCCCATTTTACAGATGAGGTAACTGAGGCCCAGAGAAGTTAAGTGACTTGCCCACAGTCACACAGCTGACAATTGGCTGAGGCGGGATTCCAACCCATGACCTCGAACTCCCAAGCCAGGGCTCTTTCCACTAAGCCACAGAGACACAGGGAAAATGAAAGAGTAAGAAACAGACTAAAAAAAAGTTGAGGGACATAGGTGGTGGAGTGGAGAGTGGCTGAGAGAGAGATGGAGACTTCCTGAGGAAGAGAGAAACAGAAAGGGAACATCAAGATCAGTGAATCAATCCATAATTTATTAAGTGCTTGCTGTTTGGGCAGAACACTGTGGTAAGCACTTGGGAGATTGCAATAGAGCTAGGAGACGTTTCCCTGCCAGCAAGAAGCTTGCAGTTCATAGAGGGTTACAGGCATAAATTACAGATACATATGTAAGTGCTGAGGGGCTGAGGATGGGGTGAATAAAGGGTGAAAATCTCAGTACCAGGGATTTGCCAAAAGGAGAAAGAGTAAGGAAACTGAGGCTTAGATGGGGAAGTCCTCTTGGAGGAGATGAGATTTTAATAGGGCTTTGAAGGAGGGGAGAGTGGTGGACACGATTGGGGAGAGAGGTCCAGGTCAGAGGCAGGATGTGTGCAAAAGGGTCAGTGGGTAAAAGATAATGGGGAATATCGTGATACAGTGAGTAAGTTAGCATTAAAGGAGCAAAGTGGGTGTACTGAGTTGGAGTAAGAAATCAGCTAGGAAAGATAGGAGACCAGACCCATTGGCCAGATTTCACAGGCAAATGGGAAACAGAGAAGACTATGGAGTAGAGGAAGAAATGGGGAATGATGTGATGAAATACTTGAGAATTGTTTCAGTGATACCTAAAATTAAAATGGGATTTTACAGTGAAAAAGGTAAGAATGTCCCCAAAACTCATGGTACTTGTTGCATTTTCCCCCATCTTATATTCCCTGATTAGTCCCCCATCTCTACTGGTCACACCAGAGCCATTCTAACTGTGATAGCTCACCTCATGGATTTATAATTTCTTTGTGGTGATTTTTACCATTAAAGTCAATGGTAAGGAGTTTCTTTGTGATGCAGAGCGGATGAGCAACCACTGGAAATTCTTGAGCTGGAAAACACGGACTGAATTTTTTTTAGAAAAATGATCAAAGGGGCAGAGTGAAGTATGGACTGTAGAGGAGAGAGACAGAAGGCAGGGAGAACATCAAAGAGGCTGATGTAGTCATGGAGGAGGGATAGGCTAGGTGTTTGGATTAACAAGGTAGGAGTTTGGATGAAAAGGGAGGGATGGATTTTAGTGATGTTGTGAAGGTTGAACTGAGAGGACTCGGTGACAGATTGGATATATGGGTTTATCAGAGAGATGAGTCAAAGACAGTGCTGGGCTTGTGAGGTAGGGATGATAGTGATATTGTCTACAGTGATGGGAAAGATGACAGGGGAGGAAAGATGAGGAGTTCTGTTTGGCATATGTGAAATTTGAAAGGTCAGGGGGACATCCAAGTAGGGATGTCCTGAAGATGGGAAAAAGTATGAGGCTACAAAGGAGAAGAAAGGTCAGCACTGGAGATGCAGATTTGAGAAACATCCTCATAGAGGTGGTAGTTGAAGTCATGGGAGAGAATGAGTTCTCCAAGTGAGTTGGTTTAGTCCAAGGGAATATGTTTAGATGGAGATGTTGAAGGTGAGCCTTGAGGCTCACGGTTAAGGGTGGGTGTCAGAGAAGGAGCCCGCAAACGAGACTGAGAATAAGCAGAAGAGACGGGTCAAGAGACCAGAAAAGCACAGCACTTCTCTAACCTGGGCCAAGGTTGGCTTCTTTTGTTAATTTTCAACATAACTGGGAAGATGGTGATCCGATGTTGGCAGAGAAATCTGGCAGAAATTAATTTAGTGTTGGAATTTCCACAAGACATGCCCCATATCGCAAATAAATACAGGGAAAAAAATCACTGATTATGGATCTACATATTGCAACTTCTATATACTGATCACTCTATCAAGCCTCTGGGGACATATAAAAGAGGCAAAAATGTGCTATCTTTTTTTAATGGTGTTTGTTAAGCATTATTCAATAGTATTTATTGAGCGCTTACTATGTGCAGAGCACTGTACTAAGCTCTTGGGATGAACAAGTCGGCAACAGATAGAGACAGTCCCTGCCGTTTGACGGGCTTACAGTCTAATCGGGGGAGACGGACAGACAAGAACAATGGCAATAAACAGCGTCAAGGGGAAGAACATCTCGTAAAAACAATGGCAACTAAATAGAATCAAGGCGATGTACAATTCATTAACAAAATAAATAGGGTAACGAAAATATATACAGTTGAGCGGATGAGTACAGTGCTGTGGGGATGGGAAGGGAGAGGTGGAGGAGCAGAGGGAAAAGGGGAAAATGAGGCTATAGCTGCGGAGAGATAAAGGGGGGATGGCAGAGGGAGTAGAGGGGGAAGAGGAGCTCAGTCTGGGAACGCCTCTTGGAGGAGGTGATTTTTAAGTAGGGTTTTGAAGAGGGAAAGAGAATCAGTTTGGCGGAGGTGAGGAGGGAGGGCGTTCCAGGACCGCGGGAGGACGTGACCCAGGGGTCGACGGCGGGATAGGCGAGACCGAGGGATGGTGAGGAGGTGGGCGGCAGAGGAGCGGAGCGTGCGGGGTGGGCGGTAGAAAGAGAGAAGGGAGGAGAGGTAGGAAGGGGCAAGGTGATGGAGAGCCCTGAAGCCTAGAGTGAGGAGTTTTTGTTTGGAGCGGAGGTCGATAGGCAACCACTGGAGTTGTTTAAGAAGGGGAGTGACATTACCAGATCGTTTCTGCAGGAAGATGAGCCGGGCAGCGGAGTGAAGAATAGACCGGAGCGGGGCGAGAGAGGAGGAAGGGAGGTCAGAGAGAAGGCTGACACAGTAGTCTAGCCGGGATATAACAAGAGCCTGTAGCAGTAGGGTAGTCATTTGGGTGGAGAGGAAAGGGCAGATCTTGGCGATATTGTAGAGGTGAAACCGGCAGGTCTTGGTAACGGATAGGATGTGTGGGGTGAACGAGAGAGACGAGTCAAGGATGACATCGAGATTGTGGGCCTGAGAGATGGGAAGGATGGTCGTGCCATCCACGGTGATAGAGAAGTCTGGGAGAGGACCGGGTTTGGGAGGGAAGATGAGGAGCTCAGTCTTGCTCATGTTGAGTTTTAGGTGGCGGGCCGACATCCAGGTGGAGACGTCCCGGAGGCAGGAGGAGATGCGAGCCTGAAGGGAGGGGGAGAGGACAGGGGCGGGGATCCTTGGAGACTTCAACATCCATATGGATGTACCCAACGACTCCTCTGCCGCCCGCCTGCTATCCCTCCTCGACTCTGCCGACCTCCTCCTCCACCATACCGCGCCCACTCACCGACTCGGTCACACCCTCGATCTCGTCATCTCCTACCGCTGCACTATCTCCTCACTCACCAACTCTGAAATCCCTCTCTCTGACCATAACCTTCTCACCTGCCTCATCTCTCACACTCCCTCCCCCTGCAAATCTTCGCTACGGCCCCACAGAGACCTCCGCTCTCTCGATCCCATCCGTCTTTCCAATAGCATCTCTCCTCACCTTGCCGCCCTGTCCTCTCTTCCCACTCTCGACGATCAGGTCTCCGCTCTCAACTCCACCCTCTCTACTCATCTCGACTCTCTCGCCCCCCTTTCCCTCCGCCGCTCTCGCTCCACTAACCCACAGCCCTGGATCACCTCCTCCGTCCGCCTCCTACGCTCCTATGCTCGAGCTGCTGAGCGCTGCTGGCGAAAGTCCAAGCACCAAGCCGACCTCACACACTTTAAATTTATCCTTTCCTGCCTTAACTCTGCCCTCTCCTCCGCCAGGCAAAGCTTCTTCTCCTCCCTCATCGACACCCATGCCCGTCACCCCCGCCGATTGTTCCGGACCTTTAACTCTCTCCTTAGGCCCCCTGTTCCTCCCCCTCCCCCATCTCTCACCCCTAATGATCTGGCCACCTATTTCCTCACGAAAATCAACACGATCAGGTCTGAGCTCCCCAAAGTCACCCCTCCGCCTCTCCCCTCTCCCCCAACAACCCCCTCCCCTACTTTCCCATCCTTCCCTGCAGTATCCTCAGAGGAGATCTCCTCCCTCCTCGCAAGTGCCACCCCCTCCACCTGCGCCTCGGACCCCATTCCCTCTCACCTTCTTAAAACCATCGCCCCTGCCCTCCTCCCTTCCTTAACTTCTATTTTTAACCACTCAATCTCCAAGGGCTCCTTCCCCTCTGCCTTCAAACATGCCCACGTCTCCCCCATCCTAAAAAAACCCGCTCTTGACCCCACTTCCCCCTCCAGTTATCGTCCTATCTCCCTACTACCCTTCCTTTCCAAAATCTTAGAACGAGTCGTCTACAATCGATGCCTAGAATTCCTTAACTCCCATTCTCTCCTAGACCCCCTCCAATCTGGCTTCCGTCCCCTCCACTCTACCGAGACTGCTCTCTCTAAGGTCACCCATGACCTCCTTCTTGCCAAATCCAATGGCTCCTACTCCATTCTGATCCTCCTTGACCTCTCTGCTGCCTTTGACACTGTCGACCATCCCCTCCTCCTCCATACCTTATCTCACCTTGGCTTCACGGACTCTGTCCTCTCCTGGTTCTCCTCTTACCTCTCTGGCCGATCATTCTCGGTCTCCTACGCTGGAGCCTCCTCCCCCTCCCATCCTTTAACTGTTGGAGTTCCTCAAGGGTCAGTTCTCGGCCCTCTTCTGTTCTCCATTTACACTCACTCCCTCGGTGAACTCATCCGCTCTCACGGCTTTGACTACCATCTCTACGCAGATGACACGCAGATCTACATCTCCGCCCCTGTCCTCTCCCCCTCCCTTCAGGCTCGCATCTCCTCCTGCCTCCGGGACGTCTCCACCTGGATGTCGGCCCGCCACCTAAAACTCAACATGAGCAAGACTGAGCTCCTCATCTTCCCTCCCAAGCCCGGTCCTCTCCCAGACTTCTCCATCACCGTGGATGGCACGACCATCCTTCCCGTCTCTCAGGCCCGCAATCTCGGTGTCATCCTTGACTCGTCCCTCTCGTTCACCCCACACATCCTATCCGTTACCAAGACCTGCCGGTTTCACCTCTACAATATCGCCAAGATCCGCCCTTTCCTCTCCACCCAAACGGCTACCTTACTATTACGGGCTCTCGTTATATCCCGGCTAGACTACTGTGTCAGCCTTCTCTCTGACCTCCCTTCCTCCTCTCTCGCCCCGTTCCGGTCTATTCTTCACTCCGCTGCCCGGCTCATCTTCCTGCAGAAACGATCTGGGCATGTCACTCCCCTTCTTAAACAACTCCAGTGGTTGCCTATCGACCTCCGCTCCAAACAAAAACTCCTCACTCTAGGCTTCAAGGCTCTCCATCACCTTGCCCCTTCCTACCTCTCCTCCCTTCTCTCTTTCTACCGCCCACCCCGCACGCTCCGCTCCTCTGCCGCCCACCTCCTCGCCGTCCCTCGGTCTCGCCTATCCCGCCGTCGACCCCTGGGTCACGTCCTCCCGCGGTCCTGGAACGCCCTCCCTCCTCACCTCCGCCAAACTGATTCTCTTTCCCTCTTCAAAACCTTACTTAAAAATCACCTCCTCCAAGAGGCCGTCCCAGACTGAGCTCCTCTTCCCCCTCTACTCCCTCTGCCATTCCCCCTTTACCTCTCCGCAGCTAAAGCCTCATTTTCCCCTTTTCCCTCTGCTCCTCCACCTCTCCCTTCCCATCCCCACAGCACTGTACTCGTCCGCTCAACTGTATATATTTTCGTTACCCTATTTATTTTGTTAATGAATTGTACATCGCCTTGATTCTATTTAGTTGCCATTGTTTTTACGAGATGTTCTTCCCCTTGACGCTGTTTAGTGCCATTGTTCTTGTCTGTCCGTCTCCCCCGATTAGACTGTAAGCCCGTCAAACGGCAGGGACTGTCTCTATCTGTTGCCGACTTGTTCATCCCAAGCGCTTAGTACAGTGCTCTGCACATAGTAAGCGCTCAATAAATACTATTGAATGAATGAATGAATGAAGATGTAGATCTGCGTGTCATCTGCGTAGAGATGGTAGTCAAGCATTACTAAATTCCAGGCACTGTTCTAAGCACTGGGGCAGATAGGAGATAATCAGTTTGGACACAGTCTGTCTCCCTCATGGGGCTCAAAGTCTTAATCCCCATTTTACAGATGAGGTAACTCAGGCCCAGATAAGTTAAGTGACTTGTCCAAGGTCACACACAGTGGACACGTGGTGGAGCTGGGATTAGAACCCAGGTCCTCTGACTTCAAGGGCCATGCTCTTTCAAAGAGTTACCTGCCTTCAAAGCATCTTCAAAATAGAGAAGACAATTGGCCTAAATTTACCCCTTTATTTTTTTTTCAGGTTTGTCTGCTCTTCCCCCTGTCTTTTAAACAGACTCCTCTGTTGGCCAGGAAATTTCTGATTCAATTCCCAGGAAATTTCTGATTCAATTCATTCAATCATATTTATTGAGCACTCACTGTGTGCAGAGCACTGTACTCAGTGCTTGGGAAAGTACAATACAGCAATATAGAGAGAAAATCCCTGCCCCCAACAAGCTCATAGTAATAATGATAATAATGTTGGTATTTGTTAAGCGCTTACTATGTGCAGAGCACTGTTCTAAGCACTGGGGTAGATACAGGATAATCAGGTTTTCCCACGTGAGGCTCACAGTCTTAATCCCCATTTTACAGATGAGGTAACAGGTACAGAGAAGTGAAGTGACTTGCCCACAGTCACACAGCTGACAAGTGGCAGAGCCAGAATTTGAACCTCTGACTCCCAAGCCCGTGCTCTTTCCACTGAGTCTACAGAGGAGAGAGAATGTGCACGGGATCAGTGTCCTGATCCCTCTCTCCAGGGTTTATCACAATGCTCAGCAAAGTGTGAGTCCTTGACTGATGTTATATATAAAAAAAGTGTAATTAGATGTTCATCATCCACAGAAATGGATAAGTAGGCTTATTGTGGGCAGGGGATGTGTCTGCCAACTCATACTCTCTCAAGCACTTAGAATAGTGCTCTGCACATAGTAAGAGCTCAATAAATACCACCGATGATGATGATGACCACTCATTCTTTGGCTTTAAACCCAGCACCAAAAGCTGCACAATGAAGGAATAATAATTAGTCTTGCAGAACCAGGAGGGTTTTCTACCTTGCAATTTGTGTGTGTTAAACACAGACTATTTTTCTGAAATAGCATCTGAAATCCAAGTTCACTTCTCGATACCCATTTCTTTATTATCTAGGACTAGTTGCACCCCAAAGCACATTATTAAGATATTGCCTCTCATTCCGATCACCAAGAACAGCAAGCTGCTCTCCCCAGGACACCAGTGTCGACTTTGCTTGAAGAGTTTTTGTCTTGGTCAAGAAGTCAGACTCTTGCCGTGCAATCACAAGGTAAAGACAACTCGGTGCTGTAAAGTATCTCAGTTGTCACACTCTGTTGGAGGACAGTGTACATTTGCCTACTGCCCAGTCTACAGTGGTGAAAACAATCGTGGGCAATAACTTAGTTCCTCCTTGGAATTTAGCCGATGATTACAGGACTGTGATGGTTGGTTTACCACCAGAAGCTCATTTGTGTAATGAAACTCGCTGCAGAGGTCAGAAGTGTTGGCGATATCGCATAACCCACGCTACAGACGACAGTTGAAAATATCATGTTTGGTTTTTGTTTATGATATCTTTTAAGCACTTACTATGTCCAGGCACTATGCTAAGCACTAGATTAGGTACACCCTCATCAGATCAGATGCAGTCCATGTCCCACATGGCACTTCCAGGCTTAATCCCATTTTAATAATAATAATAATAATAATGTTGGTATTTGTTAAGCGCTTATTATGTGCAGAGCACTGTTCTAAGCACTGGGGTAGACACAAAGGAATCAGGTTGTCCCACGTGGGGCTCACAGTCTTAATCCCCATTTTACAGATGAGGTAACTGAGGCACAGAGAAGTTAAGTGACTTGCCCACAGTCACACAGCTGACAAGTGGCAGAGCTGGGATTTGAACCAAGACCTCTAACTCCAAAGCCCGTGCCCTGTCCACTGAGCCACGCTGCTTCTCTAAATTTTATAGATGTGGTAACTGAGGCCCAGAGATACCAAGTGACTAGCCCAAGATTACACAGCAGACAAGTGGCAGGGCCAATATTAGAGTCCAGATCCTTTTGAGTCCCAGGCCTGTGCTCTATCGCTAGGCTGCACTGCTTTTCGTGTGACTATAAAACCGACCCTGTGGCCTGAGGAGAAAGTCTTAGCTGGCAGAACTTTTCCTCCAATTCTTGCCTCCAGGAGGCCTTCCCTGCTTAATCTCTCTTGTCTCTCACACTGCTTCAAGAGTGATGGCAGGCCAGTATTGGTTTTGCATCGGAGTGGCTTGTAAAAACACTGAGTTTGGTTTGGAGAGAAATGAACAACCACTTGACAATGCTCCCCCTAGATCGAAGTCGCCCCCACTAGCATCACCAGTGCTTATCTCCCCAAGTGTGACCTTCTCTGATGATGGCAAGGAGCACTTCTGTGAAGGCTGATGACAAGCTTCTCAGTCTAGGTGACTTTAAAGCCCGGGTTGGTGGAGTTTCCAGGCCAGTTCCATATCTGAGGAAGGCATAATAAAGCTAACACCAAGAGCACTCATCTCCTTAATAGGTGTACAAGTAATCAGTTGATTATCCCACAATCAAAACAGCAAAACAAAAAAGCACATGGATGCTTTTAAGGTCCCATCGTTTGCATTTAATAGCTTAAGTGCTTAGTACAGTGCTCTGCACGGAGTAAGCACTTAATGAATACCACTGACTGATTAAGTGTTAGTGTACACCAGCACAATGAACAGACGGTCCTGTTCACATATTCCTCCCTGGTCCCATCCTTCCTTGCATCTCTGCAGCAGGAGAAACAGACACATCGGCAGACCTCCAGTCTCCTCCCACACTGGACAAGCTGGCAGCCTCACCACAGGGATCCTTCAAGCCATTCTTGTCCTCTGATCCCAGATAGAATCTCTGCTCCTGTAGCCACAATCCCACATTACTTTCATTTGGTTTCATTTGTTTTATTTTGTATGTATTTGCCCTGAATGTTGTTTTAATGTTTTTCTTGTTTCATCTCTCCGCTTACGTGTCTGTCCCCAGTCCCAACTCCCTTCTACTATTCTTAAATTGTGAGCCCCTTGAGGGCCAGGGACTCTGTCGATGTGTATTCTTTCCCAGAACTTAGTATTGCACTCAAATACTTAAAAAATACTATAGCCATTGCTAGAGAAACATCCTCCGTTCTGTGGCTAGCAGGCAGAATTTAGCTGGTGCCTTCGTGTCTCTGCTCTTACAAACCAGCAACAAAAGTGCTCAACATGTGAGTTTTGGCTCTGGCTACCGTGTACTTTGAGATAGCCAACAGAATGGATCAGACCCTTGACTCATTCTCATACTCTAACAGTACAGATCTTGGGAGACTGCTCTGTTAATATTCAGAGATGCCATAATCAACATGTTTGGAGGTGCTCTTTGGCTTTGCTGAGAAAGAACATCGAGATTGGTGTGATGGAAACAGTAGTGATATCAGGAAACGTCTCAAAACCATCCTGACCAGTATCAAACATAGTTCAACAACAGGAACTCTGCAGCAAATAAATAGGAGACTACCAGCACGCTAAGCAAGTGATCTAAATCAGACTGAATCAGATGAAGAAGAAGCGGTGGATGGTGAAAGCTGAGAAGCTGCAGGCAGCAGGGGAGAGGACATTTCTTGAAGAGCTTTCGCGTAGTGTGGGAGCTGAACTGCAAACGTACTAGTCTGTCTTAAGGCAGACAAGTCACAGCTGCTGATTGATCCCGCTGTACCCTGAACAGGTGGACTGAACACTCAGATAGAGTTTATGGCCAATCATCGGTTCTGGATTCCACCGTAAATGATGGAGCACAGCTTCTGCGATTAACCACTTGGCCCTTTTGCCAGTCGTTGCAGAAGTTCCGAAGGCTATAAATCGGGCATCCGAGGGAAAGGGCCAGATGGCATTCCTGCAGAGATCTTCAAGTAGGGCAGACACCAGCTCACCAGAAAGCTGACTGAATTCAGTGTGTAAACTGGAAACGGGAAGAAGTGGCACCGGAGTTCAAAGGGGGCATGTTGCCCACCTGGTTATGGAGGAAAGACAATTGTGCCTCAAGCAGTAATCACAGTGGGATGGCTCCGCTGGTCACCACTGGAGACCACAGCTGTGGAGAGCATAGCCAGAGTAATGTGGAACCAAATAAATGACCAGGTGGCAGAAAAACGACTTCCAGAGACAACGTAACTTTAAATCTAAATGGAATACTACTAAACTGAATTGTACCGCCCCATCAGCTACACGAGGAATAAAGAAAGCACAATCAGTATTGGGTTTTCACCAACCTCAGAAAATCTTTCCACTGTAAATTGAGATTTCCTGGGTGATATTTTTTGCAAGTTTGGCTGTCTGGAAAAGTTTACCAATCTCACCAGCTCGCTCCACCATTACAGTGAAAGAGTTCTTGTGCCCGGCTACCTCGGGATATGTTTTACTGTCACAAATGATATCCCATGTCACACGTATGGCCATGCTGGCAGATACGTTCAGACGCATGGAAGGTAGTGGCCAACATGCAGTACTGGATAGATGGTATACTTTTAGATCTTCAGTGGTTTCTTGTGAAGACAAAGGTGGCTAGGATTCTCACCCTTATTGCCTTGTGGATAGAGCCTGGTTTTGGGAATCAAAAGAAGTTGGGTTCTCATCCCATCTCCATCACTTGTCTGCTGTGTGACCAATTCTGCCACTTGAGCAGCATGCTATCGCAGAGTCCATTATAAATGATGACCCACCCCCCCAAACATAGTAAGTGTTTAACAGATAGCAAAAAAAGCAAAATCAAATCTAAAACAAAACAAACATTAGAGTGACCACTGTGACGTTTGGAAATCTAAAATGCACAATCTGAAAGAAAGGACGAATCACCCTAAAACAAAAGTTGATGTTTTCTTGGCTCCTTCATTACTATGTGGCTCAGAAACATGGACACCTATCAGTGGCTTATCCAACTGATTACATCTGTCCTGCCTGAGGCAGATGGCTAACATAACAAGAACACTGAGGTCCTGCAATTCTGTGGGAGTCCAGAGTACCAAGGCAAAGACAATCAGAACTCAGAGATGATATTGGAGTCATTTGGTTCAGATGAATGATTAAAGGATTCCCAAGATGGTCCTTAGCCCCTGTTATTGACATGATTCTATTTTTATGGGGCTGAAATTATACAAAAACAATTCCTGCTTCTAACTCATGTTCTTTCTTTTCCAAGTTTCACAGGGAATGTATTGATAGCTGGCTACTACACAAATGCAATTCGTGCCCCATTGAGGGACAGGTTATATACAATCCTTTAACCTGGAAAGATACAGCACTTAGAGGGAAGATAAAAAATGCTGTGTCTCAGGCAGGTATCTTCCACTTAGAAAAGCACACCGAACCAGAGCTTTTTGTACCTGGAATTCGATTATTCTTCAAGCAACCTGGATGTGAAAATGCACAAAAATACCTGCACAGTAATTTAAACAGATTGCAGGCAGAAACAACAAATCCCAATCACAGTTTGATATTAGATAGCAAATGCTGTTTGAAATCAGGTGACTGTAACTCTGAAGCCCATAATGATACCGTAAGTCAACATTTCTCCAGTTACCTTCGAGATGTATCATTCGGCATCTTTGGAAACAGATCATCTGAAAGGTTTCTTCCTTCTCTTGCTTACCGAAATATGCTTCTTACTGGCAAGAAACGTCCATCTATTAATGGAGGCTACGCGGACCCAAATCAGAAGGGAACTAAAGCTGGTCCTAGAAACTCTGGTATGCTGAAGAAGACTGTTGGCAATGAAAGAAGGAGAGACGACCTAAGTTCGGGTTCCACGCTTCCAAGGGACCTAAATCTAGTGGTCAATTTAGCTTCAACCTCCCATCGTTGCTTGAAGAGGACCACCAAACCTCCGGGGAAGGGCAGGCTGCAGAATAATCTTCTATCAAAGTGGCACAAATTGAATCCTATGAGCCCTCGAGCTACAGAGATGTCTTTCGTAATGAAAGGCTTTCCGTTAAACAGAAGTTAACTTTGAATGAGTAGCAGAATAGTGATTTGTAAGATGTCTGTATTTTAACCATTACAAATCCATTTTGTATCAGCTAATTACATGTACTATTTTTTCGAATCGTTTGTGATCCATGCTACAAATAAAGAATATTAAATGCTTTATAACCCAGTTGTCTTTCGAGGGGGAAATGATATATCGCCTTTATTTTAAAGTGCCCTTGTCAAATAGAATGGCCCAGACACCTATCAGAATGAAGTTCTATTGTCCTGGTAAAAAAATTTAGTTTACTAGTGTGGTAATGTATTAAGGTTAAATTAGCCTCTAGAACAAATGTATTGTGAATTTTTTCAAAAGCAGTTGTATTTGTTGTTTTGACAAAGTATGGTAAATAAGATTGCTAGACAGATTTCAAATTATTCCAGTGATGGCAAGGGATATTCATTGGTAATAGTATATTAGTATTTATTGAGCACCCACTGGTTATACTAAGCACCTTGGAAGTAATAATAATAATAATCATAATGGTATGTGTTAAGCGCTTACTATGTGCCAAGCACTGTTCCAAGCACTGTTCCAAGCACTGGGGTGGATACAAGGTAATCAGGTTGTCCCACGTAGGGCTCACAGTTTTAACCCCCCTTTTACAGATGAGGTGACTGAGGCACCAGAGAAGTTAAGTGGCTTGCTCAAGGACACACAGCAGACAAGTGGCAGAGCCGGGATTAGAACCCGTGTCTTCTGACTCCCAAGCCCGTGCTCTTTCCACTAAGCTACGCTGCTTCCCAAAAGTACAAAAAGAAGTAACACATTCCTTATGCACAAGAAGCTAATATTCTAATGGATGAGACAGACATAAAAGGATTAAAAATAGAGTAGTTTAAGGTAAATGACTGAATTATACAACTAAAATATGGGTGTGTGTATATGTACACATATAGATGTGTATGGATATGTGTCAAATAGTGCTTGTCTCACACATATATATGTACATTCAAACACGTATACTTATCTGTATCTAATTAAACTTATCTACCTATATATATATATGCGGCTTCATATATATATATATATATATGCACCCCCTCACCTCCCTTCTCTCCTTCTATAGCCCCGTCCGCACACTCTGCTCCTCTGCCGTTAACCTCCTCACTGGGCCTTGTTCTCGCCTGTCGCACCGTCGACCCCTGGCCCATGTCCTACCTCTGGCCTGGAATGCCCTCCCTCCTCACATCCGCCAAACTAACTCTCTTCCCCTCTTCAAAGCCCCACTGAGAGCTCACCTCCTCCAGGAGGCCTTCCCAGACTGAGCCCTCCCTTTCCCTTTGCTCCTCCTCCCCTCCTCATTCCCCCTACTCCCTCCCCCTGCTCTACCGGAGGTCAGAGGAGATGTTGGTGGTGTTGCAGGTCAGAGGGATCAGAGAGATAGACCTGGGAGTCATCTGCACATCGATAGAAGCGGAAGCCATTTGAATGAAGGAGCATCAGGAGAGAGTGGGTGTAAAACAGGAAGAGCAGAAGATCTAAAAAGGAGCCTCAGAGGATGCTGATGGACTGAGGATGAGAGAGTTAGAGGAAGAGCCAGTGAATGAAGCTGAGAAGGAGTGCTTAGAGAAGATGGAGGAGGACCAGGAAGCTTTGCTTGGCCACTCAAAGTAGAAGAGGAAAAATCCAGCAACAAACTGACGGTTTCTACTATTGTACACAGCTCGGCTGGCCTGTGGTAGCCTCTGGTCCAGCATGCAAAGTGGGCTGGAAGCGGCATTGATCACATAGTGGTAGTTGATGACACTTATTTTGGGGTCAGAGAACTGTATTGGCAAGGGAGCCTGGTTCTGTCCCCTGCACAGCTTGGATCAGGGGAGAAGCTCCCACCTCCAAGGGATTCCTGAGCCTCGGCCTCCTGTTTGCTCACCAGCTGTGCCCAGCTGCCCCAGCACATGCCACAACATAGCAGCTACTCACAGTGTCTACGACCTTTCCCCCCACCTCCCCACCCCACCATATTTGATCATCCCCCTACTACCCCATATCACCACTCACCAAGCCCACAACCCACACAATGGACTCCTCCTCCTCTTTCCTGGGTCTCTTGCAATTCTGGCAAGTCTCAGAATCCAGTTGTGGTCCCCAGATGGGGTGAAAAAGGATGATCAATAGATCACTTTTCTGGGAAATACAGAATCTCCTCTAGAGGCTTTTTTTGGCACAGCCTCCAAACTAGAAATCAAAAGAATGGGTGACTTGGGGTGACTGTTATTTGGAGCCGGGCTGTGCTCCACCCTACAAGCCTTGCCGGAACAATTCTGAGCAAGAATGGGAAAATTTCTGACAACAGTTGCCACCTATCTCTCCTCTCCAGGCTCTTCCTAAGATCATTCGAGTCCCTCCCCAGCCCAGCTTGCCTTCAGTTAGGCTTGGTTCTAGAAACCGAGAAAAGAAAGAGGGTGGGGCCTTTAGTCTTGACTGAAACTCCCAGACCCCGTTTCTTTGCCCACTGATTGCAGGGGGAGGAAACCCTGGCATTCCAGGGCCCCTGAGGGTTGAGGGGCTTTGGGGGCCTATCCTACAAGAGTGAAGAGGAGGACAGTACTTTTATCCGATGTGTCCTTTAGCTGGTACTTTGGAAGATGCTGAGACAGGAAGGGGGCATTTTGGTTAGCAGGGGGTTGGGCTGGGCTCTGCTTTTTCTCTCTCAGGTCACAAGGAAAAAAACTCCCCCAAAACTTTATTCTCTCTTTCCCTTCTCCCCCAACCCAACTCTGGTTGACACTGCTTGTAACATCTGTCTCCTAGAAGGAGATCTTCTATTGATTAAAAGGGATCTTGTCCCCTGGCTCTGTTCCAAGACATTTGGAGTGGGCCAGTGGACAGAATGAGAGTGGAAACAGACCTGGACAGAAGGAGGAACAGCCTGGCACTCATGTGCCCAGAGAGCCTGAGTTCAGCATAGGCAAATCCCCAGGTCCCAGGATCCAAAAGATTTCGGCCTAACCGAAGACTCCCTTCTTCCCCTTTGCCTCCCATTTTTTTGCAGAGGCTCTGAGCAGGGTTCGCTGCAGCAGACAGGGCAGTGATCCTCACCTGGAGCTCTGGACACCTGCTGCATGGTAGACTGAAGATCAGGAAGGTGATAGGGAGAGAAGGGGATTGGAAGAAAACAGGCAGATGGAGCTTACAATTCTCTAATGCCCTCCAGACCCAGAGGAATTGGTCATGTTGGAGTTCCTATCGGGTTGTGAATTTTGTCATGATTTTACTGTAATTCAGTGTGGACCCTCTATCTCTGCCGGAATAGCAGCACAAGGAAGACAAGCGCAGAGCCTTCATCAGAGACCATTGTTGGGTCCTTAGGAAGACGATAAGTGAGAACAGAAGGGCTTCCAGTATTTCACTCACTGGTATTTACTGAACAATTACTCTGGGCAGAACACTATCTTAAGTACTTGGGGGCATAGATTGCAACAGAATTGGTAGAAATGTTCCCTGCCCACAGAATCTACATTGAAACAATAAATGACAGATTTGTATATAAGTGCTGTAGGGTTGAGGGTGGGGCGAATACCAAGTGCCCAAAGAGTACAGATCTCAGTGCATAGATGACACAGAAGGGAGAGGGAGTCAGGGAAAGAGGGTTTAATCAGGGAAGGCCTCCTGGAGGAATTGTGACCTTAGTAAGGCTCTGAAGATGGAGACTCCTGGGGTGATGGGGGAGCTGGTTCCTGGAATAGTGATGAGGGTTGTCTCTCTCTGAGGGGGTGTGACATCTCACCTGTGTATTCTTCCCCAGCACTTTGTTCAGTCCTCTGCCCACAGTAAGCACTTAATAAGTAATAATTATCATAATAATGATAATTATGGTATTTGCTAAGCACTTACTATGTGCTAGGCACTGTTCTAAGCTCTGGGGTAGATACAAGATTGGACAGAGTCGCTGTCCCACACATAGGGCTCCCAGGCTAAATCCCCCTTTTACAGATGAGGGAACTGGGGTACAGAGAAGTTATGTGACTTGCCCAAGGTCACAAAGCAGACAAGTGACTACTACATTACTACTAGTAAACACAGGTTGGTGGAAAGAGCATGGGCCCGGGAGTCAGCAAGCTTGGCTTCCGATCCCAACTTTGCCATTTGCCTGCTCTGTGAGCTGGGTCAGGTCACTAAACATTTCTGAGCCTCAGTCTCCTCATCTGTTAAATGGGGATTCATTTCTCCTTCCTCCTTAGCCTGTGACCTCACTGTGGGTCAGGGACTATGTCTGACATGATTACACTGTATTGACCTCAGTACCTCATATAGCATTTGGCCTATAGTAAGCACCTAAGATGTATCACAATCATTATTATTACTATCATCATTATTATTATCATTATCGTACTGGGCTCCTGCAACTGCCTGATCCATAGCGACTCCATGGACACACCCTCTGCAGAACATCCCATCTTTTCTTATCAAGTCATTCTGGTATGTATATCCATATAGTTTTCTTGGAAAAGATGTGGAAATGGTTTAACGTTGCCTTCTTGGGCACAGTCTTTGAGTCTTTGATCAACGTTTTGATTGCTTGATCATCCACCTTTGAGTCTTTCCTTTGTCACTGCTGCCCAGCACAGGTATATTGACTTTGTCCGATGCTTTGACTTGGGTCTTTCCATTCTGGGTAACCCTTCATGGCATATTCTAAGCTTCAACATCATGTGCAAACTCTCCTGCCATAGTAAAGGTGGCGATTCATAGGAGAGAAACACTGGGGGAGGTACAAGATAACAAGTCCCACAAAGGGCCCACAGTCCAAGTAGGAGGGAGAACAGATATTGAATCCCCATTTTGCAGATGAGGGAACTGAGGCATAGAAAAGTTAAATTAGTTGCAGAGGACAAGTGGTGGGTTTGAGATTGGTAACCAGATCTGAATCCCAGCCCTCTGATCTTTACATTAGACAGGCTGCTTCCTGTGGATGGAGAGGAAAGGACAGATTTTAGCAGTGTTTTGAAGGTAGAACTGACAGGATTTGGCCACAGACCGAATATGTGGGTTGAATGAAATAATAATAATGATCATGGTGTTTGCTAAGTGCTTACTATGTGCCAGGCAAGCAAATCGGGTTGGAAACAGTCTCTGTCCCATGTGGGGCTCAAAGTCTCAATCCCCATTTTACATATAAGGTAACGGAGGTACAGAGAAGTAAAGTGACCTGCCCAAGGTGATGCAGCAGACAAGTGGCAAAGCCGGGATTCGAGCCCATGACCTTCTGACTCCCAGGCCCGTGCTCTATCCACTATGCCATGCTGCTTCTAAAGAGATGAGATTAGTCAGGCACGACCCAGTTGAGATTCCCCCCTTTGCCTGCTCTTAGGGGTTCCCCCCCAAATCTGTGTCCCCCACATTGGCCAAGAGAGGGAGGCCTGGGCTGAAGAACTTCTGATATGGGTGGATGGTGTCACGGTGTGGTGTGGGCCAACGAGACTGGATGGAGAGTGGTGGTGACAGTCACAGGGGGCTCTCTGCCTCTCTCCAGGCCTGGGGATGGACAGTTCTCCCTACCCCAGGCCCTGTGAGGGAGGGGCCATCCACCTCATGGAGGTCTGGAGCAGAGGTGTGAGAACTGCCTGCCTGGGGCTCACCGGCTAAGATTACGAGGGAAAGAGAATGGACACAGAAGTAAGGAAATAGAAAACAAAAAAAAGTAGAAAACCACAATGATGATCCTCATGAAAGTTGCAGCAGAATTTCAGGATCCTTCTGCCTCAGACCAACAGGCGCAGAAATCACAGCCGTGGTCAAAGTAGTGCCTTGCCCGAGTCCTTAAAGATGGACAGCATCCTTCTGCAACTGTTCAAGTCCTCCTCAGGAAAAAGTGGAGGCTGATGGGAGTGGCCTGAGTGGGGCGGCTTCTCTTCCATGCCATGGAAGCTGGGGTTCGGGTTGAGGTGGGGCAGAAAAGGGCTCACGCTGAGGCTGCTTGGGAAGCCGGGTGGCCTAGTGCAAAGTCTGAGAGTGAGAATGAGTGGGAGTGGATTCTAATCCTGTCCTGTCAGTTCCCTGCTGCGTGACCTTGGGCAAGTCACTTAACTTCTATACCTGTTTCCTCCACTGTGAAATAATGATGAAATGCCTGTTCTCCCTCCTACTTAGACTGTGAGCCCTAAATGGGGTGGGGACAATGTCCAACCTGATTATCTCGTATCTGTCTCAGTGCTTAGTACAATGCTTCATCTAAGAGGAGTGATTTGAGGAAGGTTTTGAAAGAGGGAAGGAATGAGGTTGGGAGAAAGAATTCTTGTGGGGAAAGGAGGTGTGAGTGATGACTTGTGAATGAGGATTACTTAGAGAAGGCAGAGTCAAATGTGTAACCCACTTTTAATGGATTTACAACTAAAAACTAGGGGAGCAAACCTGATTCCTCTAAACCCTTTGTTCTATCACACAAGTGGATTCATTCATTCATTCAATAGTATTTATTGAGCGCTTACTATGTGCAGAGCACTGTACTAAGCGCTTGGAATATACAATTCGGCAACAGATAGAGACCATCCCTGCCCAATGATGGGCTCACAGTCTAAATGGGGGAATCAGACATCAAAGCAAAACATGGACAAGACAAAAACAAGACAAGATCATCAAGATAAAAGGAATCAAGGGGATGTACACCTCATTAAGAAAATAAATAGGGTAATAAATAATATATACAAATGAGCACAGTGCTGAGGGGAGGGCTAAGAGCAGAGGGTGCAGGGGAGGCGAGGGGATGGGGAGCAGAGGGAAAGGGGGGCTCAGTCTGGGAAGGCCTCCTGGAGGAGGTGAGCTCTCAGTAGGGACCCAGTGGAAGTGGATCAGCCAGCGTTCCTATTATTAGAGTTGTTTTATGGAGTATAATAATAATAATAATGTTGGTTTTTGTTAAGTACTTATTATGTGCAGAGCACTGTTCTAAGCGCTGGGGTGGATACAGGGTAATCAGGTTGTCCCACGTGAGGCTCACAGTCTTAATCCCCATTTTGCAGATGAGGGAACTGAGGCATAGAGAAGTTAAGTGACTTGCCCACAGTCACACAGCTGTTAAGTGGCAGAGCCGAGATTCGAACCTGTGACCTCAGACTCTCAAGCAAGTGCTCGTTCCACTGAGCCTGCTGCTTCTCTACTTAACACACATCCAGGACCCTCTAAAGAAGATTCATTCACAGCTGCCCGATTCCCTGAAAATCCTCCAGAGACAGCTCTGGCCAAGAGAACCTGTTACCCTTGCATGCAGGACCCAAGTGTTTCTAGCTGCAGAATAACTAAAGAAGCGTTTCTTTGAAGATTGAGCAGCAGCAAGATAAACGAAGCACTTAGTTCACCAGTTGCAGATAAGCAAGGAAATGGGCTCTTGGAGATTGAACAGCAGCAAGATAATCCACCTATTGATTTGAGGATTCTTTAATGCTGGAAAGGCCCATAGTTGGGGAGAGAGGACTTTAACAGGACACTGGTTGATCTTAAAGGAGTTGATGCATTCCAAAGGGAGGGGGTGGTTGAAGAAACAAGACTTAAGTTTATGAAACTTGTAAGGGGGGTTTATGGGGCTTTCTTAGCTAAGGAGTATTTAGGATATCAAAGGCACAAGCTCCTGCTGCCCCTTGGTTCACCTACTGGCTTATGCCAAGGTAGAGCACCTTGGCATGGGTGAACAATAGGAGGCTTTAATAGAGAAGGCCTCTCATCAGCAGTGGTCCTGATGTGTGGCTCCTTGAGTAATAGCAGCCGAGTCTCCAGTGCCTGAATAGAACAGTGGGAAGGGCACTGATGCAGTGAGCATGAAGGCTGTTGGTCAATTCTATCTTCTCTGGGAATATTTCTGGGATTGGCTCCTTCCTTTCCATCCAAACTTCCACCATGCTAAATCAAGTCCTTGGCATATCCCATCTCCACTATTGCATCGGCCTCCTCGCTGATTTCCCTGCCTCCAGCCTTCTCCCATGTGACGACGAGTTTCACTGGCTCCGACACTTAGGGCAGAAAATGCCAGGAGGGTCACTCCTTGGTGGCCCTCCCTGAGTGGAAGTCAAACAGTTGGGAAGGATTAGGGAGGAAGAAGAGGGAGAGGTTGTGGAAGGGAGGAAGAAGAAGGAAAGAAGGGGAACCTTGGCCATCTTGGTTTTGGCACTGCTAGAAGAGTGGGCAGGCCTAGGAAAGTAGGCCAGGGAGAGAGCTCATTCTGTGTACCTTGGGTGGATACGCGGCACAGGAGGGCTAGGAGAGGATTGCTGAAGATTGAGTCCATCTGTCAGGACTCCAGAGGAGTGAGCTCCTGCCCCTGATAGGGAAAGAATGTGAGCCCCAGGAAGCCTGTAGGGAAATACAGAGGGTCCTGGTGGGAACTATATTAGATCCAGGGAAAGGTAGTTTAACCTGAATTTGATTTGGGTGTTACCTTACTTAGTTTATATATATATACTATATACATATGTATTCATTCATATGTGTATATATATATATATGTATATATGCATTCATATATATACTATATACATATGTATTCATTCATTCATTCAATAGTATTTATTGAGCGCTTACTATGTGAGGAGAACTGTACTAAGCACTTGGAATGTACAATTCGGCAACAGATAGAGACAATCCCTGCCCATTGATGGGCTTACAGTCTTGTCGGGATATATTTATATACACTACATATGTGTGTGTATGTATCTATATGCATATTAATGTTTATTAAGCGCTTACTATGTGCAGAGCACTGTTCTAAGCGCTGGGGGAGATACAGGGTAATCAGGTTGTCCCACATGAGGCTTACAACAATTAATCCCCATTTTACAGATGAGGTAACTGAGGCACAGAGAAGTTAAGTGACTCCCCCACAGTCACACAGCTGACCAGAGGCAGAGCTGGGAGTCGAACCCATGACCTCTGACCCCGAAGCCCAGGCTCTTTCCACTGAGCCATGCTGCTTCCCCAATTGCATATTGTAAATAAGCATTATATGTACTAAGTAAGATAACACACTACATATGTGTGTATGTACATATATATATATATACTGTGTAAATATATGCATATATTTAATAGTGTAAAGATCCCAGATCTTGTTGTCTGTCTGCAGTGAGGGGCTGGGAGAGAACTCTGGGTGCCGGAGAAGCATCATGGCCTAGTGGAAAGAGCATGGGCTTGGGAGTCGGAGGATGTAAATTCTAATCCTGGCTCTTCCACTTGTTTGCTGTGGGACCTTGGACAGGCCACTTAACATCTCTGTGCCTCAGTTACCTCATCTGTAAAATGCAGATTGAGACTGTGAGCCCCATGTGGGACAACCTCATTACATTGTATCTACCCCAGTGCTTGGGAAAGTGCTTGGCACATAGTAAATGCTTAACAAATACCACTGCTATTATTATTAAGACCTGGGGAGCCACGAGTTTCCTGCAGCCAGCCCCACAAAGAAAGTGATAGGCTAGTCCCCGGTGACCTCTACTCACAAGGCCTGACCTCTACAAGTCTTTTGCTTATTCATTTATATAAAAATCTGTCTCCCTTTCTAGGCTGTGAGCAGGCTGTTGTGGGCAGGAATGTGTCTATTGTCATACTGTATTCTCCCAAATGCTTAGTACAGTGCTCTGCACACAGTAAGCACTCAATAAATATGATTGAATGAATGAAATGAATGAGAGCAATGATTGTGTCTACTTGCTCTATTATACTGTCCTAAACGCTTAAGACATGCTCAGCGCAGAGTAAGTGCTATTTAAGGCTCTGCCACTTGTCAGCTGTGTGACTGTGGGCGAGTCACTTCACTTCTCTGTGCCTCAGTTACCTCATCTGTAAAATGGGGGTTAAGACCGTGAGCCTCACGTGGGTCAACCTGATTACGCTGTATCTACCCCAGCGCTTAGAACAGTGCTCTGCACATAGTAAGCACTTAACAAATACCAACATTATTATTAAGGTTTATACTCTTTTATTAATTGAGGGGAATCAAAGAGAGGGAGAGGTGAATCACCTTCATCTGGAACTGAGAATACAGGAGAAGGAGTATTTATCTTTGGGTTCCTACCGGATCACTGGGATAGTTCCACCTCTCCACTGAAACGGCACTCTCTGAGGTCACGTAATAACGGCCCCCTTGACAAATCGATTGGTTCTACTAGATCCTAATCCTTCTCAATTTCTCAGCTGGCTTTTAATAATAATAATAATCATAATAATGTTGGTATTTGTTAAGCACTTACTATGTGCAGAGCACTGTACTAAGCGCTGGGGTAGACACAGGGGAATCAGGTTGTCCCACGTGGGGCTCACAGTCTTAATCCCCATTTTACAGATGAGGTAACTGAGGCACAAAGAAGTGAAGTGACTTGCCCACAGTCACACAGCTGACAAGTGGCAAAGCCGGAATTCGAACCCATGACCTCTGACTCCCAAACCCGGGCTCTTTCCACTGAGCCATGCTGCTTCTTTTACATGGTGGACCACCCTTTCTGCTGGAAGCACCATCTAACCTTTTTCAAAAAATCATTCAGTCCACGTTCCTCAAGAACATACAATGGTTGCCCAGCCACTTCCGCATTAAAGAAACTCATTCATTCATTCATTTAATCATATATGACCTTTAGCTTACCTTACCATTGGCTTTAAGGCACTCAATCACCTCCTCCCCTTCCTATCTTGCTTACATAATTAATTAAGTATAGTACCTTTTAAGCAATTGCTATGTGTCAAGCACTGTCCTAAGCACTAGGGTACCTACGAATTAATCAGGTTGGACAACGGTCCCTGACCCATGTGGAGGTCACAGTCTAAATAGGAGGGAGTAGAATATCTCCCCGATTTCCTACTACGGTGGGGAAGCAGCGTGGCTTAGTGGAAAGAGCCCAGGCTTCGGAGTCAGAGGACATGGGTTCGACTCCCAGCTCTGCCACTTGTGGCTGGGTGACTGTGGGCAAGTCACTTAACTTCTCTGTGCCTCAGTTACCTCTGTAAAATGGGGATTAACTGTGAGCCTCACATGGGACAACCTGATGACCCTGTATCTCCCCCAGCACTTAGAACAGTGCTCGGCACATAGTAAGCGCTTAACAAATACCAACATTATTATTATTATTACTACAGCTTAGCCTGATCACTTGGCTCCTCTAATGGCCAACCAATTCACTGTTCCTCTCTCTCACTCCCAACCCTCACCCATATCCTGTCTCTGATTTGGATCTCCTTCCTCCTTCGTATCCAGCAGACCACAACTCATCTTCGAAGCCTTGTGAAAATTACAGGTCCTTCAAGAGGGCTTCAACTCTTCTACTCCTTCTCTCTTCGGCATCTCCTTGCATATAGATTCATCCCACCCTCAGTTCCACAGCATCATGTATGTATCCACAATCGATGTATTTATTTTCAGGTCTGTCTTCCCCTCTAGACTGTAAGATCCTTTTGGCCAGGGAACACCTCTACCAACTGCTATTTCGTATTCTCCCAAGTGCTTAGGACAGTGCTCTGCATTCTATAAGCACTCAATAAATTCTATTGCTTGATTTCTCTGATACAGTTCTCTCCTGGCTTTCTGCCTATGTGTTTGGCTGCTCCTTAATAATGATAATAATAATTTTAACATTTGTGAAGTGCTTACTATCTGCCAAGGCCTCTGCCAGCACTAGGTAAATTCCGTATAATCAGATCAGACTCAGTCCGTCTCACAGGGGACTCACAGTCTAAAGGGGAGAAAGAACAGGGAATTTAATCCCCATTTTAATGATTAGGAAATTATATCATTAGAGAAGCAGCGTGGCTCAGTGGAAAGAGCCCGGACTTGGTAGTCAGAGGTCATGGGTTCTAATCTCGGCTCTGCCACTTGTCAGTGTGTGACTGTGGGCAAGTCACTTAACTTCTCTGTGCCTCAATTCCCTCAGCTGTAAAATGGGGATTAAGACTGTGAGCCCCACATGGGACAATCTGATTACCCTGTATCTACCCCAGCGTTTAGAACAGTGTCTGCACATAGTAAGCACTTAACAAATACCAAAATTATTATCTCTCCTATGGCGTCTGTCACCAAAACCTTCCCCACCGTATTTTTAGACTGTGAGCCCCTGGCTGTCAGGGGCTGAATCTACCTCTCCCCTTTGAATTTTCTTCCCAGTGATGTACACAGAGTAAGCAATAAATAAATACTATTACTAGCACTTCTCCTACAGAGTTTGAACTTTCTGTTTCTGGGCAAAATCGCACTAGCGAGTAAAATCCCCTCAAAACTGCCCCTCTCTCTGCTGTCCCCCGTTGCTTAGCAATCCATTTTTTTGACTTTCTTCTGCTTCTTCATAACAAACCCAGCTCCTTCGGACTTCCACTGATCACTCACACAAAATCTGCTTCCAAGAAGGCTCCAGCTGTGAAGGGAGGCCACAGAAACTTTGTTTTTGAAAAATCGCGAAGTAAGAATGTTAAACACTAGATGGCAGCATGAGCCTACCTATTCCTAACCTTCAAAAGTTTCAAGTTTTCACTGTGTGCAGAGCACTGAGCTAAGCACTTGGGAAAGCATAATAGTACAGGGTTGGTAAACACATTCCCTGCCCACAGTGAGCTTACAGTCCAGAGCGGAGGAGTAAATACCATTAGATAGCCTGGCTTTCATTTTTCAAATGAAAAAAAATTCAAAAGTAAGAATTTGGGCATGTTAAATTAATAGAATGAATTATCTAGCTAAAAACAATTTTCAACACCTTATTTCATGAAGTCGGTTGCATAATAAGGCAGAGAACACTACCTCCTTAAAAGGTGTCATGGTTCTGTGAGCTAATTCTTTAATAATTTTCATATAGAACAACAAACAAACCAATTTGGGAATAAAAAAGCCCTGCAAAGTCCAGAAATAATTGGAGCGTCTTTCATACATAGAAATATATATGATGCTTACATCATATAAAGGATAAAATTTGAATTTTCTAAAGGAATTACAGTTTCTTTATCAAGTAGCTAAATATTTAATGATGGAAAATAAAGATTATTATTTGAGAATAAATGGTGCTATAAAGAAAATTAGATACCATTTTCCCCAAGTGCTTAGTACAGTGATTGGCACATAGTAAGCACTCAATTTGGTTGATTTAATCAAAACCTTATTAAAATCACGCAGAAATGACTGTAAGCTCCTTGTGGGCAGGGAAAGTGACTGTTGATTGTTATATTGTACTCTCCCAGGCACTCAGTACAGTGCTTTGCACACAGTTAGGGCTCAATAAATATGAGTGAATGAATGAATGAATAAATGAGTGCTATATTCTGCTAGATTCTGAACATATGAACCTAAGAGTCCTGAACCAGGGGCCGTCTTCCACTTTCAACTGCCCAAAATCCAGACTCACATGAAGGATGATGAGATTTTGGTATTTAAGTGCTTATTATGTGCCAGGCACTGTTCTAAGCCCTAGGGTAGATACAAGCAAATTGGGCTGGATGCAGTCATTGTCCCATGTGGGACTCACATTCCCAATCCCCATTTTCCAGATGAGGTAACTGAGGCCCAGAGAAGTGAAGTGACTTGTTAAAGGTTACACAACAGCCAAGTGGAGCAGCCGGCATTAGAACCCCTGACCTTCTGGCTCCCAAGCCCGCGCTCTAACCACTCTGCCATGCTGCTTCTCACATGTGGTTTAACTCAGAGCTCCTGGGAGGAGACTCGTAAGTGGCAAGTTGCTACTTTCTGTCTTAAATGTAGATCTGGGGAAAAGGCTTAGATTGGCTTCAGACTGTAATAATAATAAGAATAATGTTGGCATTTGTTAAGTGCTTACTATGTGCAGAGCACTGTGCTAAGTGCTGGGGTATACAGAGTAATCAGGGTCTCCCACATGAGGCTCACAGTCTTCATCCCTATTTTACAGATGAGGTAACTGAGGCACAGAGAAAAGAAGTGACTTGCCTACAGTCACACAACTGACAAGTGGTAGAGCCGGGATTCTAACTCATGACCTCTGACTCCCAAGCCCGGGGTCTTTCCACTGAGCCACGCTGCTTCTCAAAGAGAAAGCAGTGTCATTTGGTGACACCCTGAGAGTTTGAGTCACCCTAGATATAAATATATCAATGGAAGATGATATAAAACTATATAAACATAGAAATAAATATTTATAACTAAAAATGTAGAAATAAAAATATATAAATACATATTTCCAAAAGGAAGACAGACTAGAAAATTAGCCCTTACCATTGCCTGCCTCACCAGTCTCAAACTTGTCTCCCCGTCCAGTGAAACTTTGTCTTGCAGTTCAATCACAATTTAAAAATCATCTATTATCTTCAAGTGTAGATGATGTGGAAGAGTGTTTTGGTCTTTTCAGATAAATTTGCACACAAAAAAATCTTACCTTCAATAGTTGCATTTGTATTTCTTCCAAAATCAAGGACATCATATATTTATATGGTACATTCATACTTGAACAACAACCTCCCCTCCAACACAAATATCCATGTAATATATGTCTGTGAGAACCATCCTTCGGAATCCTAGTAGAACTAATATGAAATGTTAAATTAAGCAATTCAACAAAGAACAGTTCAAGCATGAAATTCACCAAACGTAAAGCTCCTTTACCTATTACTAAGGGCTAAACTATTGATTAGTAAATGTCACTTTTCTGGTGAGGAAACACGATCGCTCATCCACCCAAGAAGGGAAAGAACTGAACGGTGAAAGTGCTATGTGACTTCACCTCTCTATGCTTCAGTTTCCTCATTTCTAAAATGAGAAATAAAGCCTCCTCCCTTGCTTAAACTGTGACCCCCCAGGAGACTGTGTCCATCCTGATAACCCAGTATCGGTCCCAGCAATTAGTAAAGTGCTTGTCGCATAGTAAGCATTTAAAAAGTACCATAATTGATTCACAGGTCAGCAGCTCTATTTGAACAAGTAACACTAGGTATGGATGTCAACATACTGTGGCTTTGACCAGGAGACACTACCAAGGTTAGCGTGATGGAAATGACTCAGAGATCGGAAAATTATTTACAGCGGAACAGGAAAGACTTTAACAATACCGTGCATTTTCTCATGATTGTGACAAAATAAAGGCCTATGAGCACCTGTGGATGGACATACAGATCAAGCCAAAAAGCCAACAAGACTATATTCATGTCTTTCTCCCCTTCTAAACTGTAAGCTCATTGTGCGTAGGGAATGTGTCTACCAATTGTGTTTGATTGTACTCTCCCAAGTATTTTGTACAGTGCTGTGCACACAGTAAGCACTCAATAAATGCCCTTGATGAGGATGATGATGAGAAGAGGAAGAGACCTAATTGTAAACTCTCCCTGCTTTTCACTGCAGGTGAGAATTTTATCTTTAGGCTTTAATAGCTTGTATGTGTTGGCTGCTTTTATTTTCTCAAAGTGTTTTCAAGGGAATGATTTAATTTTATCTTCAAAATCTTGTTGGGAGGAGGTGGGAGGCAGATATCATACAGATGAGAAGCAGCGAGACCTTCTGTAAAGTGCATGGGCCTGGGAGCCAAAGGACCTGGTTTCTAATCCTGATTTGGTCAATTTCTTGCAAGTCACTAAACTTCTCTGTTTCTCAGTTACACCTATAAAAGGAAGACTAAATCCTATTCCTTCTGTCTTAGACTGCAAACCCCATGTGGGACAGGGACTGTGTCCAACCTGATAAAACTTGTATCTCTCCCAGATCAGAGCAGTGCTTGACACATAGTTAGCGCTTACATACCATAAAAAACAACAACAACAACAAACCCCGAAAAACCCTGAGGCTCAGAGAGGTTTAAGTGACTTGCCCAAAGGCATTCAGCAGAACAACTGCTGAGCTAGGACTAGCCCAGTGATATTTCCACTAGACCACACCATTTCTAATCACTAGATTTAAACAGACTCACCAAAATAAACAAACAGATTAAATGCCAGATGATTTTAGATGCAGGGCTAATCTTGTCACAGTTTCCTTTGAGTAGTGCCTTTAAGCATTTTTAAAGCAAGTACGGTACTTTTAATCATATACATATTTCATATAAAATGACATTAATGAGGCTTTAAACAGGACTATAATATTGATAATGTGAAGTGATTTTCAATGCATGCAGTTTGAAACCTTTATGCATTTATTGTGCATACAGCCAGTCATGCATTTTAAACAAACATTAACTTAATTGATTCACTGAAGGAGGCATAATTCTGAAACAATAATAAAGTAGTAATGATCTGAATTTTTTATTGTACTTTCCCTACCATTTTCTTTTGTGAGAGGGAAAGGAAAGAGAGAATAAAGGGGGAGAGAAAAAAGAATGGAAAGAAGAAAGAGTGGTTCAGAGGGAAAAAGAGAAGGGAGAAAAAGTGGAGAGAACTAGGGAAGGGGAGGAGGAAAGAAGAAAGGTGGGGAGGAAGAATTGTGAGAGAGAGACAGAGAGAGAGGGGAGAGAGAGGGATCCATACTTCACAACTCTAAGTTCCTTGAGGGTAGAGATTGTGTCAGTGCTCTGTACAGAAGAACCACTGAATAAATAATGTTGATAATAGCAATAATAATAATGTTGGTATTTGTTAAGCACTTGCTATGTGCAGAGCACTGTTCTAAGCACTGGGGTAGATACAGGGTAATCAGGTTGTCCTACGTGAGACGTCACAGTCTTAATCTCCATTTTACAGATGAGGTAACTGAGGCACAGAGAAGTGAAGTGACTTGCCCACAGTCACACAGCTGACAAGTGGCAGAGCCAGGATTCGAACGCATGACCTCTGACTCCCAAGCCCAGGTTCTTTCCACTGAGCCACATTGATTGAAAGAGGGAGCCAGGGGGAGAAAGAAAAGTAAATTTATTCCTGGTTCTTTTTATTTGGAAAGGGGGCAAGATGGATGTCAGTTGCAAAGCATGCTGCCTGCTTTCTCACTCACCCTTTTTTACTCTTTCTGCATCCCTGTCACCGTGGTTTAGTTGTCCTTGGCCCGGCACATTTTGTGGCTGCGTTTTCTTCTCCAACACCTGTGGGGAATGTAGAAAGTGTCCTTCAGCCAGTCAGGGGGCTACTCTTGCCCTTTCCACCTGCCATTCACTCATTCAGTTGTATTTATTGAGCACTTACTATGTAAGAGAGGGTTTAAATGCGTGATTAAACAAGTGTTAGAAGTGGCTGATGGGTTGATGTGTCAGTTTTGGGGAGTTAATCAGAAGACTTGTGGGTGAGCTCGCTGTGGGCAGGGAATGAGTCTGTGGTAGAAGCAGCGTGGCTCACTGGAAAGAGCACGAGCTTTGGAGTCAGAGGTCATGGGTTCAAACCCCGGCTCTGCCATTTGCCAGCTGTGTGACTTTGGGCAAGTCACTTAACTTCTTGGTGTCTCAGTTCCCTCATCTGTAAAATGGGGATTAAGACTGTGAGCCCCACGTGGGACAACCTGATTCCCCTGTGTCTACCCCAGCGCTTAGAACAGTGCTCGGCACATAGTAAGCGCTTAACAAATACCAACATTATTATTATTATTTGGTATTGTACTCTCCTAAGTGCTTAGTATAGCGATTTGCACACAGTAAGCACTCAGTAAATACTATCGATTGAATGAATGTATGGATCTGTTGGATTAAGGTGGGGAGGGAGTTCCCGCCTGGTGGAACAGAACAAATGAAGGGATGGAGGTGGGAGAGTTGAGAGTTTGGGTACCACTTGGGAGGAACGGATAGGGTGAGCAAGTAAGTAGTAGGTATTATTACTAATAGTAGGGGGAGATGCGTAAGACAGAAGTGTTGGTAGAGAGGCTTTGAAGCCAGTTCCTTCCTATCCAAAAATCTTGGCCACCAGGCTAATGACATCACCCTCAAGGTGCCCAGTCTGTGGGAAAAATGACTCCCATTTAGTAGCCACCTAAGGGGCACATCGGATTCAAGAAGAAAAAGATACGGCATGAGGACAAAGGGTTGTTCTTTTCTGCTCTAGCATATGAATGGTAAGTTGCAGTAGCAATTTAATTCACTTAATGTTACCCACACAAAATGACACGTAGTAGAATTTGTTCATCCAAATGTATACAGAAATTAATTTCAAATCAAGCTAAGATCCCAAAATTAATATGAACAATTATAGCTATTTTTCCATATATTTAATTGAAGAGAAAGGCATCATGGCTTAGTGGAAAGAGCACGGGCTTGGGAGTCAGAGGACGGGGGTTCTAATCCCGGCTCTGTCACTTGTCTGCTGTGTGACCTTGGGCAAGCCACTCTACTTCTCTGTGCCTCGGTTATCTCATCTGTAAAATGGGGATTAAGACTGTAAGCCCCACGTGGGGCAACCTGATTTCCTTGTATCTACGCCAGGGCTTAGAACAATGCTTGGCACAGAGTAAGCGCTTACCAAATACCATCATGATTATTCTTAAAGCACTTCCATATTACATTAAACTCATATATGGATATGACTTATTCATCTTCCTTGAAATGCATATTTTCAGATCTATTAGTTACTAAGTGCAGTAACAGCATTTTTTTAGCAACCACAGGGCACAGTGTGAACTCTTGGGCACGTTCTAGATGCCTGGTCCAAGTGGGGAGCAAAGGAAACCAGCTTTGCTAGTTGCTGTGCATTCACAGAGAACATGAACCGCTTCTGGGTTGAGGCAGCTTCATTTCTAGCTCTTGTCTAAGAACACGATAGGAGCAACTGTTTTCCTGAGGAGTGCTATTTGAGAAAGAAAGTAATTTAACACTAAATGCAGGCGGGGTCAGAGTGATGTAACAGGAAGCTCTGATGCTTCCCTTCTGCTGCTGATCATTTACAATCTGACAACACTTCCAATTCAACTCAGACCAACTCCTCTCGGCACAGCAGATGAATGTAACCTCCTACGTTCAGATCATCAAGCTCTGATAACTGGATTATACCCAATTTGCCAGATCAGATTGCAGCTCTCTCACGATTCCCCACCTTGTCTGGGGGGCGGGGGGAGGACCAAAAAAGGCAAAAAACAAAATCTCCTGCAGAATCTCAGGAAAGCCAACTTCAATCGCAGAGTGAATATTCCCAGGAACTGTATTTGGTGAGTAAATGTTACGATGGATGTATTTCTTGTAAACTGCATTCTTGAAGTACTTGCAAATATCAGTCTTCTTTAAATGTGAGGGGTTCTGGGGATAGATTTTCCATTTTATTTTCAGATACTGGAGAGTTTTAATGAAAAGCATAGCCATGTTACTGCTAGCTACTGCTATCATGAGCAGCTGTGTTCCACATAATTATTCTTTAGCCAATACTGAAACGTAGAAATATTTCAATGCAGAGCATGCTGGATTTTCTTAAAGCCTTTATAATTGCTAAACAAGTTGAATTCTTGGCAGCTGGAATACATTAAGCCGGTTGTTCTGTGTCCCTGCTTCAGAATGCTCCTTAAACCCAAAACGACTGGAACTCTTTTAAGAGTAAGAAAAAAAAAAAAAAACGAAGCACACAAACGACTTTGCTTCCCCAGATGCTGGAGTCTTGTGTGAGCTCATTCCCACTGTTGTAGACGGGTAATTAAAATGTAAAATCAGCTTGAAATGATTCTCTCCTTGCTCTTTTTGGGAATCTGATGTGTTGTTATTAAATAGCTAGACCTAATTAGATTTTGTGGTTTTTAGTGGTTGAATATTTCTTATTCAGGCACCCCAAAACGTTTCCAACAATTCAGGAGATGGAATTCAATGTGGAAAGCTATAAATGAGATATTAAATAGAACACAAGGGGCTATTGGTTAGGACTTATTTTCCAAAGCGAGGGGTGCAATTCTTTTATTGATGTTTTATTACTGTTACTTCCTTCCTCTTTGGCTACTAACCACGCACTTGGTTAGTTTTGGGTCTTTGTGCATGTGTTCCTGGGCATGTGAACAGCTAAAAAATAAGAACTTGTGCCCAAGATCTCAGAAGAGATTGAATGAACCACGAATCAAAACAAAATAATTATCACTGACTATATTCATTGAGGTTTTGAGAAACAGTATCCCCTATAGCTCATATAACAACAACAAAATGACTGAAGGGGTCAACGGCCATGACCATTTAATTTGTTTATTCTGGGAAATAGGAAAATTCCTGTTCATTTTAGCTTAAAGACCATCGTACGGAAATGAGATGCTTAAACTATATCTGTGATGCTTTGGGCAAATATTTGCTTCTTTAAAAATGGAATGCTATGTGCCTTTTTAAATTTGGGGTACCACGCAAAAAACAGTAGACCAGTTTCTCATCCTATGTAAGTTTATGACAGCTTTTGTCTATCATCTTTAACTTTCTACACACTGATATTTTAGAATTGAGTCTTTTGGACTTATTTGATCATGAAAGCTTTGCAAATGTCAAAGGGGTAAAGGTCAATAGTGAATGCAGCTTTGAATATCAACCCCTCAGTGGTGGTTTTAGCAAAGTTGGTGAAGGAAAGGATGCATTTGGATATATGTTGATGTATAAAATCTTCATGGGTTTAGAAGAGTAGTTAAAATAATTTTAATAGAAGGCTATTTTCGAGAAGAAATGTTTCCAGATTACTCATTATATACACAGTCAACCATTAAGTATTTAGTGGTGCGAAAGTGAGATATATGATAAAAGCATGGAAAAATGGTCATCTCCTAACTGTTTGAAACGAGTAGTATAATAAGTATTAATGGAAATCATTTGCAAATTTACCCTTACCCTATTGAAGTCCGAAGCTCAAAAATTATGCCGGTCTTTAATCATTTTAGACATTTTCTGTGGAAAACCGCATTAATGTTAGAGTATGTTAGCACGCATATTTTCCATATTTCAACCATACCTCTCTTGTCCAGTGGTTCCATGAATGTATGTAATTGAATTGTCTTGGAAAAAAATGTAACTCTTTCCTTCATAACATTGTCTTTAACTTCCCTACTACACTGAGGAAGTCAGTCCTTTACCCTTTCACCAACTCCGGACCAATAAAGTAAAACGGCACAAACTTTGGGAATTTTTGATAACCTAGGTTTAAAAATAGGCACCCAGAAAGTCATTTTGTAATGGAATGGTCTGATTTTCATCCTTTGATTTTCATCTTTCCTCCTTTGCTAGTGAAGATCTGACCTTCAGAGAAAGAGATCTTTTTCCCTCAATTAACTAGTTGTGATTTCAAAGTAAAATTATACAAGTTGAAGTCAAATTAGCCAACAAAATCTAAATTTACTCATGCGTTTAAGTTTTAAAATGCATACAATTAGAAAATTGGAAATTTTAAGAACTAAGGTGCCAAATGGGGAAAAATATTGACAGAAAGCTAGATTTCTGACAAAGGGTAGTAGTGCTTGATTCACACTGTAATTTTCCCCAAATAAATGAAAAATTATTGAGATAATTCAGTTGAAGTAATTCAATTCTAGTACATTCAACATTTCACTTTAATGATCTACTTAATAACGTTAGTGCATCATGTCAAAAAAGTTGAAAAATATGCATATGCATAAGAACAGTGTTTAATTTTCAGGATGTCAGTGCTTCAGTGCATTTTCTTTTCTTCTCTTAACATTTACAAAATATTGAATAGAATTTTAGAAATCACAAAATTTTTGGGAGGCACGTATTCTTAGTCATTGAAAGCATAGACAAAAACCCTAAAGCTTCAGCTATATCAAGTATCATTTGTAGTTAATCACTTTTAGGCAGGGTGTTAAAAATCAGAGATGACTCATGAGTCTACAGAGGTTAAGATATTACTCTTTTTCAAATCAAGAAAACAACTTTGACGTCAAAATATAGTGCATCTAAGGCAACAAAGTTGAGCAGTGGCATCCTTTTTTCCAACTTTTCCAACTTTTGAGGAAGGAACATCTTAAGGGCATTTTTAGGGCCAATATTCTAGGAGTAAGATAGTGGGTGCATTATGTAAACTTGGGATATCGCAGGTATATGTAGAAGAATCAATTATCAATATAGAAGAATACCAATATAGAAGAAGATTCACAACCCATCAGTCCACCTTTTTTTTTTAATTGAGGGCTTACTATGTGCAGAGCTCTCTTCCAATACCATATTGCACAATACAACAGAATTAACAGATACATTCCCTGCCCATAACAAACTTACAGTCTTGAGGACTGTAGAGGACCCATGTATTTGTGTTCTGTTTGTGACAAATTATTTTGAGAAAAATCCAATTTTATATTAACTTTAGAAAAAAAATCAAAATAACTTGTAGGAACTCACTTGGGACATCTTTTTTCAAAGCAGAAGGGGTATTGCCTTTCCTTTTGTTTCACTTGAAATCCAGGAGAAATCTTTCAGGAGACCCTTTACAAATGTGTCATAAATGAAATGCTTTGCAATCTCTTTCCCTGGTTCTGGTATTAGGCTTCTTTGATTATTTATAGTGTTTATAAATAAACTTACCAAATACCATCATGATTATTCTTAAAGCACTTCCATATTACATTAAACTCATATATGGATATGACTTATTCATCTTCCTTGAAATGCATATTTTCAGATCTATTAGTTACTAAGTGCAGTAACAGCATTTTTTTAGCAACCACAGGGCACAGTGTGAACTCTTGGGCACGACTAATTCTTTCACGACTACTTTACCCCCTTTGAGGTACTTGTTATCCAGAAAAGGTAAATGACTTGTTGAGAATGGTATTCGTTCACCACCAAAGCCAAGTTTAACCTGGCAAAGTTAAATGTAAAGTTGAGGAAATTATCTAAATAACTTACACTCCCGCTTCCTCTCCCAGCACCTCTGCAATATGCTTCGATTCTCCAAATTCTTCTGGTCAGTCTTTTGGGGGAAACCTGAAGTATCCATGTTGTATAGAATTACTTCATTTCAAAATCTTACTCTGCCAGGGAAACGTGGCCTAAAGAAATTGTAGCTCCATTTTAAGAAAGGAGTGTGTTTAATTATTATTGTTATTAATATTATGGTATATGTTAAGCACTTACTATGTGTCAAGCACTGTTCTAAATGCTGGGGTAGATGTAAGCCAACCAGGTCAGAAAGAGTCCTTGCCCCACATGGGGATCATCTATTTAGTGGGGACAAGGCATAAATATGCATTGTGTTTTCCTGAGTTTTCAAAATCTAGAAAAGCACAGCATACTGAAAAATGGCCACTTAGGAATTCTGCTGCAGCAGTGATAAATCACTAAATCTTCAAACAAACGTATTTATATATTTTGGTGCCATAGTTTGTTGCTTTTGACTACATTTGGTAATTTACTGTTTGCTCTTTCTCAGAATGGCAAATATTTCCAATTGGACATGGTTAGGTTTGTTAATGCCTACTCTGCAGTGGAAAATTAACGCTTGAAAGCAACCCAATAAAAGATTGCCAAAGAATCTGTATGCCTATATATCAATTTTATGAAGTCATTCTGGAAAAATCAAGGATAATTGATCCAAAGCATTGTTCATACACATGGAAAGAAGAAATGTGCACACATTTTGCTCTTCTCTCCTCAGAAGATACAGGAAAAGAGGATCAAATATTTTTTATTGACCCAATAGATCCCTCCAAAGAAAGGAATCATTGTTGTTCATCCTATTAACTGATACTGAAATAAAAAAATGGTGGGTTTTAGGGCAGATTGTCGACTAACTCAGCAATGACATTTTTTGAGTGGCCACTATAAAGTAACTGTTATACACACTTGGGAAACCTACAGTGTCCAGTCTATATGGACAGCCCATGGGGGAGAACAGACCAAAATTTCCAACTATTGCCTAGTTTCCCTCCTGTATTTGCTGGGCCCATAGTTATGGCTTATTAAGCCCCAAAGTGGGTGCTCAGTTTACTGTCTAGCAAGTTAGTGGACTTACGACCCAAGAGACTGAAAGCTCATTGTGGGCAGGGAATGTCTCTGCGAACTCTGTTGTATTGAATGCTGCAAGTTCTTAGTACAGTGCTCTGAACTTTGTAAGTGCTCAATGATGCTATTGATTGATAGATTAATCAAGAAAGTCTGCAATATCACTTCCAATTTAAAGTGGCCATTTTGGGGCCCCAAGCCCACAGCCCAGACCTCCTTGCCCTCTTTCTGGTCCATTGCCGCTTCAACCCAGCACCAGGAGAGTACGGCACTATAGGAGTGTTTAAATGTCCTGTGAGAGAGACTTATTGATCTGTGGTATCCCGTTCCCAATCATTTTTTCAAAGCAATTAGCTCCTTAACCAGGGCTGTATATTGTGTTTAACATTATCTATGCTAAAGGACAGAGGCAAGAAACTGGGAAACTGAGTGGTAGTGACTGCTGCTGGTTCAAGTCTGCAGATTACAACACGCTCAAATGGAGAAATTTACAAACCCCATGCAAAATTCCACTTGAGGAAATTGAATATTCTAATGAGAGGAGGATGACGAGGCAGGATGATTATAAATAAAAATGGTGAAAAGAAAATATAATGCCAAAGGATCTGAACAACCCACAGGATCATTTATAGATCCCACATCAAATACCAATTGAGAAAAGTGATTATGATAATGAAAAGAGAGTGAGTAATAAAGAGTAATAATAAAATAAAACCACAATTCTGATACAAGAAAAACAGACTGATAAAAAACTCACCTAATTACTAATTTTCAAGATAAAAATACAAACCCCTATGTGATGAACATCAGATTTTCTAGAAAATATCTGCCTTCAATCCACTTAGAGTTTCAGGGGATGGTTATAGAAGTAGTGTATTATCCAAATCTCTTCAAATTATGTGCATATATCATTAAATAAAGGTAAAATGGACATAACATAATAGTAAGGGTATTTATTAAGCACTTCCTGATTGCAGAGCATAGTACTAGGCTCTGTAGCATAATGATAATTATAGTTATTCTAGTTAATGATGTTACCACCATTAAATTAGACCAAAATTTTAAAAGAGGACTCCCACATACGTATTCTCACACTGAAGATGAATCTGAAATCTACTATTTAAAGTGAATGTGTCAGTCTTCTAACAGCTCATTGAAATCTCATCTGCTCTTCATTAAGCTCATTAATAGGAACAGAGAGGGAATTGGGCAGTGGGTGGAGGTGCACAGCTCTTTCGACTTTTCCGCCAGAAGCAAATGGTGTTTCAGATTTTGACAAGTGACCTTTCAGTGAAATGGAAGTTATTTCACTAGAAATGGGCAGAGCTGCTAGGACCTGACAGTGGCACAAATCTCCAGAGATGCTACAGTATGTTCTAGTGGATAGAGCATAGGCCTGGGAGTCAGAAGGGTCTGGGTTCTAGTCTCGGCTCCACCATTTGTCTGTTGTGTGACCTTGTGCCAGGTCGTTTCACTTCTCTGGGCCTCAGTGACCTCATCTGTAAAATGGGGATTAAGACTGTGAACCCCCATGGGGACAGAGACTGTGTCCAACCTGATTACCTTGTACCTACCCCAGAACTTACAAAAGTGCCTGGAACATAGGAAGTGCTTAATAAATAGCTTAAAAAAAGCCAACAAAACAGACAAGCCAAAAAAAAAAAAAAAACCACCCCAAAACCAGGGCAACAGCAACAGCTGGACTGTGACTGCAGATTCCTCACTCAAGCTGGAGTCTCTCTGGCCACCAGAGGGACCACCACACTTTCTATTCTAGATGCTAATCGATCAATCAGTTGATCACATTTATTGAGCTTCTGCTGTGTGCAGGGCATATTACCAAGTGATAAGAATCAGAAGTTGTGATCCCTATCCCCAAAAGATCTTCAAGTATGGGGGAGGCAGACCTGAAATGCTTTACAGATAAGAGGATGAAGAAAATGGAAAGATGATTACATGGATGAGTAGTAGAATGTGTAAATCAATAAGTATGGAAGTGCTATGGGCAGTCGTGAGTCCTTAAGTGCAGAGGAGGTGCAAAAATGCCAAGTTGGTTTTGGGGAGGATGTGCTCTGGGAAGCAGAAAATTTAATGAGGGCAGGCCTCCTGGAGAAGGTGGGATTTCAGAAAGGCTTTGAATATGGGAAGACCTACAGCCAGTGAATATAAAGAGGGAGGGAATTCCATGGAAGAGGTAGAAAGTGAGAAAGGGATTGGAGGCAAGAGAGACAAAAATGAGCATATGTGAATAGATTAGAAAAGTGCGAGCTGGGGTGTAGTGGAAGAATGGGGTATATAAGAAAGAGGAAGAGAGCTGGTGAAGTGCCCTAAACCCAATTGTTAGGAGAGGAAGGGGTAACCATTGGAGGGTTTGGAGAAGTAGGGAAAAGTGTGCAGAATAACACTTGAGAAATGATGCAGACAGCAGATTGAAGTATAGATTGAAGGGAGAGAGAATGAAAGCAAGTAGATCAGTAAAGAATTTGATACAATACACTCGCCAGGATATGACAAACCCTTAGTCCAGCATGATTGGGATTTGCAGAGAAAAGGGTGGATTCACGAAATAGCATAGAGGAAAAACCAACAGGTTTCAGTGGCAGAAAGAGAGTCAGGAGTCTGGGATAACACCAAGATATTTGGCTTTAGAGAGGGAAAATGGTGGCATTGCCATAATGGGAATGTTATGTGGGGGAGTGGATATAGGAGCAAAGAAAAGGAGTTCAGTTTTAGGCATAAATGGGCTTAAGATGGAAGTGAATCGTAAATGAGTTTAAGATGGAAGTGAATCGTTCATGTGAACATGTCCCGGAAGAAAGAGGAAATGAAGGATTGCCGAGGAAGTGTGAAGTCAGGATTAGCAAAATAGGTTTTGGAGTCATCCAGATAAAAGTGGTAACTGAAGACAGGGGAATCGATGGGTTGAGGAAGTGAGTATACAGTGAGCAGAGAAGGGGACCAGGAACAGAGCCATGAGGGACACCCACAGTAAGAGGCAGAGGCTGAGGAACAGATTAAGGAGCAACCAGCTAGGTGAGAGGAGAAACAGGAAAGAACTGTGTTGGTAAAGCCATGGTTAGGTAGCATTTCATATTTCGCTTGTGCATATATGTATATATCTATAAATCTATTTATTTATATTGATGCCTATTTACTTGTTTTGGTGTTTGTCTCCCCCCTTCTAGACTGTAAGCCCAGTGTGGGCAGACATTGTCTCTATTGCTGAATTGTACTTTCCAAGCGCTTAATACAGTGCTCAGCCCACAGTAAGCACTCAATAAATATGATTGAATGGATGAATTTTTAGGTCCAGTTTCTACTGGAAACTCTTGATCATTCAGAAATAATAGTAATGCTAGAATAGGTAAAGTGGTTCTTATCTGCAAAACACTGAACTGATTGAGGGAAAAGAAATAAATGGACAAGGTTCAGATGCAGTCTCTGGGTTTGGGAAGGTATGTACGGAAAGGTGGGCCAAAATACAAAAGAGGAAGATGATGCTCTAGAAGAAAGGAGCGGCAGGATCTCAGGATCCTCGGTGCCTCAGATCAACAGTTGAAGAAATCACAGCCACGGTCACCGCAGTGATCTTCTGAACAATGTCAAAGTTGAAATATGCTGATGCTGTTGGTGTCCTTCCCAGGCCAGATGAGGGGCTGATAGGGCTCCAGGGTCCTGAGGGGTCTCTCTCTCACATAAGACCTCAGAGGTAAGGAATAAAGGGGAAAAATGGTTGCCTCACGTGGTTGCTGCTGTCCAGGGCTGGAGGGATGTATACTTAGTTCATTCATTCATTTAATCATATTTATTGAGGGCCTACTGTGTGCCAAGCACTGTACTAAGCACTTGGGAGAGTACACTATAACAATAAACGGATACATTCCCTGCCCACAAGGAGCTCACAGTCTAGAGTTGGATTCAAACATTACTATGAATAGTTTAATTACAGATAGGTTGTAGATTATTCAATCCCTTTGTTTCCCCTCTCTTTTATCCCTTCCTTTTGCCAATCTCTCTATTATTTAGCAGCTTTATTAGAATTCTTTAGTTAATCAATTCAACAGTATTTATGAAGTCCTACTGGGTGCAGTTCCCTCTAATAGTCCCTTGGGAGAACACAATGGAGATGAAATTGGATATATTCCCTGCCTCACACACAGGTTCACAATCTAGGAAGAGACTGGCAGGGGAGGAAATGGGCAGGCAGTGGACCTATAAAGAAATAGCAGAAACATCAAAATAACACAACAAAACAAGAACAGTAAAACAATAAAAGCTAATATCAATTATGGATAAAGGGGCAATTTTCAGTTTTCCAAGTGCTTTAACAGGCCTAGCCCGAGTCCAAAGTGGACACAAACTTTCCAGCATTCCTCAGGACCTTTCCGGGTGGAAATTCTGCTTCACATGGGGTGTCAATCACTCATCTGTTGACAGATGGAACTCAGCCAATGACAAGGGTGGACTTGGGCAAGGCAGAGGGAGCTAGGAAGGTCGGGAAGAAAGTCCAGAACCATTTTAGGGACCACTGGGCCTGGGGAAAGAGTGGTCTCCATCATTGGGGTCAACAAGGATTGGGCGTGTGAGGCAGCTTCAGGATGAGCTGTCGGGGCTGATCTTGTGAAGGTGTGCCCTCGGAAGAGCTGATCAGGGAAATAGCGCAGTGGATTTCATGGAGTTGGTCCTGGGTGTAAGTTAGGACTAAGTTGCAGATCAGGGATATTCCTGGAATTATTCTGCTGGATGACCGCTGTCACTGAAAACCAAGTAAATGTTGGTTATCTGTTTACAATACTCATGGCATTTGTCAAGAGCTTACTATGTGCCAGGCAGTGTACTAATAACTGGGGCAGGTACCAGATTATCAGGTTGGATACAATCTGTGTCTCACATGGTGCTCACAGTCTTAATCCCCTTATAACCAGAGGGGTATGTTTAATCCATGACGAACCTGCTCATTCAGAGACTCACTGTTGTTGCAAGGAGTCGGCATTCGATATCCTACCACCATTGGCAACCATCCTGAGAGAGCAGGACTGACTTACTGGACTGTCTCCACTTCCCGTGATTTTGGGGAGGCCGAGGGTCACGAGATAGTCGTGTCAGCAAGCTAGGGGGGCACTCTCAGCATTCACTAGTGAAGAGCCCCAAGGAAGTAACCACCACCCCCATCACCTCTAGTCAGTGGAAAAGCTGTGACAAGGTGGAAGTTTGTTATTGTTTCTAGGGAGTATATTCAGAAATGTCTATGTGTACATCATGCTAAATTTTTGGGAGAGGACTACTGAATTAATAGACATGATCTCTGCTGCCCTAAAGGGGTTACAGTCTAGTTGGAGAAACAGAGACTAAGATGATAATAATACTACTATTTGTTAAATGTCAAGCAATGTACTAAGCACTGGGGTAGCTATGAGTAAATTACAGGTAGAGGAAAAAAACAGGATATAAAGATATGTAGATAAATGCTTCTGGTGATGCAGGATAATGGCAGTTCTGGGGAAATAGGATGGGGAGATAAGAAATTAATCAGGGAGAGCCTTCTGGAGAATATGTGATTTCAAAAGGACTGTGAGATGGAAAGAACTGTTGTTTGATGGATTTGAATGGGGAGGAACTTCCAGGGCAGTGGAGAGGGTGAGAGCAAGAGGTTGCCGGTGGTAAAGATGGAAAAAAGGCACAGTGAGGAGGTTGGCACAAGAGGAGTGAAGAGGGCTGATTGGATGTAGCGGGAAAAGAGAGTGGATAAATAGGATGGAGAGACCTGACTGAGAACTTTAAAGCCGACCGTTGGGAGTTGTGGCTTGATGCAAAGAAAAATGGGAAACCATGGGAGATTTTTTTTCTAAGGAATGGGGAGACTTGGGCAGAATAATGTTTTAAAAAATGAATGAGGCTCCGGTAAAAGAATAAGTGCCAGATCAACCATTTGGTTTCAATTATTTTAAAGCAGATTTGTGTGTGTGTGTATGTGGTTTTTTTTTTAAATCGACTTGGAGCTGAGCCCAGCCTCCTGGATCAGGGACTCCATGGAACAGGGTCTAGGCTGCTCTTCACTAGTGAGGGCTTCAAGTAGCGGATTTATTCAATAGTATTTATTGAGGGCTTACTATGTGCAGAGCACTGTACTAAGCGCTTGGAATGAACAAGTCGGCAACTGATAGAGACAGTCCCTGCCGTTTGATGGGTTTACAGTCTAGTTAGTCCGTTGATGCAGGGCCAACTCCTGCCCCTCGCCCTGAGGCATCTCTAAGAGCAGCCACAGTCAGTTTGAAAGCTAGTAGAATGAGAGGTGGGGGAGAGAGTGAGGAAAGGGAGACTAGGAGGGAGTGAGGTAGTGTTGCCTAGTAGATAGAGCATGGGTCTGGGTTTCAGAAAAACCTGGGTTCTCATTTCGGCTCTGCCACTGGTCTGACTTGTTCTGATTTGTCTGACAATCTACGTGGGACTTAGATAGGGCTCAGTTTTGTATCAACCACATTGCTTATTATAGTGCACGGCACAGAGTAAGCACTTAACAAATGCCGTAAAAAAAGAGACTGGGAGTGAGTGAGGAAAAGGAAACTGAAAATGAGGAAAGGGGGACTGGGTGCAGGTGAGAAAAGTTCTACCTTCTGAGTTTAGGGCTTACACAGATGGCAGAGGTCTCTCCCACCTCCCACCCATCTATGCTGAACTCTTTGCCATTAGCCCTATTCAAGAACATAATAATAATAATAATTATAGTATTTGTTAAGTGTTTACTATGTGCGAAGCAATGTTCTAAGCCCTGGAGTAGATACAAGGTAATCAGGTTGTCACACTTGGGGCTCACAATCTTAATCCCCATTTTACAGATGAGGTAACTGAGACACAGAGAAGTGAAGTGACTTGCCCAAAGTCACACAGCTGACAAGTGGCGGAGCCGGGATTAGAACCTACTTCTTCTGACTCCCCAGCCTGTGCTCTTTCCACTAAGTAACACTGCTTCCCGATCTGATTCCTGATCTGGTTCCTTCCACATCTGATATTGATTGGACTTCTAAGTGGACAAAGAATTCTGGGAACCAAAGACAAACATTTTAACATATAAGCAAAGAATACATGATATGTGTCAAAGCAAATATTTATGGACTGCAATTAAATCCTGTATGTGGAATTAATTTTTATGAGGAAGCCGGAACGTGAAATTGCTTTAAGGCTGATCGGGGAGATGGGATGAGCATAGTGGGGTATAATGAGAGAGACTGGTATCTCCCCTGTAAACTGCAGATGAGTCATGTCCAGATAAGAAGATTTCAGGATCAAGAACTATCATGAAGAAAGAGATATTATTGCTGGTGATTTGTACGGTGTCCCTCATACTGTCGTGTCTCTGTCAGTCATGTTCGCGTTGAGGTGGAGGGTTCAGGCAAGTAGACAGGTATGGTTGCGAGTGAATGGAAGAAGTGAATGGAAGAATTTTATAGAAAGTCCATTTTTGTCCCCAGGGTCCACATGCTTTATATCTGCTTTGTAATTGTTGTGGTCTTTACTCTCCAGCCTTCTGATCAACCTGTCCATCACGTGAGCCATCCCAGGGGGTTCCTGGGTTAGAAACTTTCATTATTAATGGCACAGCCCCATCACGACAAGAGTGGTATGGCATTATGATAAAGGCAAATGGGAACATGGTAGAGAAATTGATGAAAATAAGGCAGATTGTATTTTAAAATGTTATCTTGCCATTTTGTGTTTAGGCACTGTTTTAATTAGGTATTTTGGAAAAAAACAAATACTCCCCCATCAACTGCATAGACTTTACAAAAACGACATAGACTTTACAGATACATCAGGCACCGTCTGTAGGCCTTGACTCTGTCAAATCTGAAAGGGTTTGATTTTCTTGAGGAGTTTAGCAAAATCCTGTGACAATCCCACGATGATGTGGTTAGCCACAGAAGAACTGGAGATTCCTCTTCTGATTCAGCACTAGCAGTGTAAAGCAAGCCTCTATTCTAGGTTCAGTCTCACTCTGAGCATGTCACTCCCCTTCTCAAAAGCCTCCAGTGATTGCCTATCAACCTTCGCACGAAACAAAAACTCCTCACTCTTGGCTTCAAAGCTCTCCATCAACTTGGCCCCTTTTACCTCACCTCCCTTCTCTCTTTCTACTGCCCACCCCATACACTCCACTCCTCTGCCGCTCACCTCCTCTCTGTCCCCTGTTCATGCCTATCCCACCGTCGACCCCTGGCCCACGTCCTCCCGCTGTCCTGGAATGCCCTCCCTCCTCACCTCCACCAAACTAACTCTCTTCCCCTCTTCAAAGCCCTACTGAGAGCTCACCTCCTCCAAGAGGCCTTCCCAGACTGAACCCCCGCATTCCTTCTGCTCTCCCTCCCATCCCCCCACCCTCTCCTCTTCCCCCTTACTCTCCCCTCAGCACATTGCTAATTTGTATATTATTTATTACCATATTTATTTTGTTAATGAGGTGTACATCCCCATGATTCCATTTATCTTGATGATGTTGCCTTGCTTTTGTTTTGTTCTATTTTGCTTTGCTGTCTGTCTCCCCCGTTTAGACTGTGAGCCCATCATCGGGCAGGAATTGTCTCTGTTGCCGAACTGTACATTCCAAGCGCTTAGTACAGTGCTCTGCGCATAGTAAGGGCTCAATAAATACTATTGAATGAATGAATGAACCTATGCTATGCATCATATTGCCGGAAACGTATTATAAATGACACTTATTATATAATGTTATTATATATTATATATTATATAATGTTATTATAAATAACATTATAATAGTATTAGTATTATTATTATTAAGTAGCGTAATTTCTGATTCACAGTGACTTCATGGGTATACTTTCTCCAGAACATCTTGTCCTCTGCTATAATCCACAACCTTTCTAATGGTTCTTCCGTTATCGTTGTTATGGTCTCTATCCATCTAGCTGCCGGTCTGCCTCTTCCACCTTTTCCTGGACTTTTCCTAGCATTAGTGTCTTCTCCAGAGAATTAGTCTTCCTGATTATGTGTCCAAAATATGCTAATCTAAATTGAGTCATTTGGCCTTCCAAATACCACTTTAGTTTAATTTGCTCCAAAATCCATTTGTTTGTCTTTTGGGCAGTCCATTATATTGAGGACACAGCTCCCCTCAATTTTAGCATGAACTGGGCGCCTGATCTGGGTTGCAGAACACTGTATTAAGCACTTGGGAGAACACTGCAGAAATGAATATGGTTGACCCCTGCCCTCTATTCATTTGCATATTTTCATTTATTTGAAGTAGATTTTTAACTATTCAGTGATGTAATGATGCATAGGAGGTGGGAAACTGAGTAAAGTCTAGTCTACCCTTTGGAAGTTTCAAAAGGTGCCATCATGACATGAAGATTGAGACCAAACTGAAGAAGGCCAGGAAAGATTCAGACCAAACTGAAGAAGTACAGGACTATTGAAATAGTAATTGTCGTACTAGCAGCAATAATATTCATTCATTCATTCATTCACTCATTCATTCAATAGTATTTATTGAGGGCTTACTATGTGCAGAGCACTGTACTAAGCGCTTGGAATGTACAAATCGGCAACAGATAGAGACAGTCCCTGCCCTTTGACGGGCTTACAGTCTAATTGGGGGAGACAGACAGACAAGAACAATGGCAATAAATAGAGTCACAGGGAAGAACATCTCATTAAAACAATGACAAATAAATAGAATCAGGGTGATGTACATCTCATTAAACAAAATAAATAGGGTGATGAAGATGTATACAATTGAGCGGACGAGTACAGTGCTGAGGGGATGGGAAGGGAGGGGGAAGGAGCAGAGTGAAAGGGAGGAGAAGAGGGCTTAGCTGCGGAGAGGTGGAGAGGTGGGTAGAGGGAGCAGAGGGAAAAGGGGGGAGCTCAGTCTGGGAAGGCCTCTTGGAGGAGGTGAGCTTTAAGTAGGGATTTGAAGAGGGGAAGAGAATTAGATTGTCGGAGGTGAGGAGGGAGGGCATTCCAGGACCGCAGGAGGACGTGGCCCAGGGGTCGGCGGCGGGATAGGCGAGACCGAGGGACGGTGAGGAGGTGGGCGGCAGAAGAGCAAAGCGTGTGGGGTGGGCAGTAGAAAGAGAGAAGGGAGGAGAGGTAGGAAGGGACAAGGTGATGGAGAGCCTTGAAGCCTAGAGTGAGAAGTTTTTGTTTTGTGCAGAGGTTGATAGGAAATCACTGGAGGCTTTTAAGAAGGGGAGTGTCATGCCCAGAGCATTTCTGCAGGAAGATGAATTGGGCAGTGGAGTGAAGAATAGACTGGAGCGGGGCGAGAGAGGAGGAAGGGAGATCAGAGAGAAGGCTGACACAGTAGTCTAGCTGGGATATTATGAGAGCCTGTAGCAGTAAGGTAGCCGTTTGGGTGGAGAGGAAAGGGTGGATCTTGGCGATGTTATAAAGGTGAGACCGGCAGGTCTTGGTAACAGATCGAATGTGTGGGGTGAACGAGAGAGCCGAGTCAAAGATGACACCAAGGTAGCGGGCCTGAGAGATGGGAAGCATGGTCGTACCATCCATGGTGATAGGGAAGTCTGGGAGAGGACCGGGCTTGGGAGGGAAGATGAGGAGCTCAGTTTTGGTCATGTTGAGTTTTAGGTGGCGGGCAGACATCCAGGTAGAGACGTCTTGGAGGCAGGAGGAGATACGAGCCTGATGGGAGGGGGAGAGGACAGAGGCAGAGATGTAGATCTGTGTGTCATCTGCATAGACATGATAGTTGAAGCCGTGAGAGTGGATGAGTTCACTGAGGGAGTGAGTGATTATGGAGAACAGAAGAGGGCCAAGAACTGACCTTTGAGGAACCCTAACAGTTAGAGGATGGGAGGGGGTCTTTCGTTTGCTGTGTGTAGAACAGTTTACTGAGTGTTGAGAAAGAATAGACAGGTGGGGACTAAACAGAGACCCGATCCCTGGAAGGAGTCACAATTTGGGAATAGAGGTTGGGAAAAGGACTGGAGACAGACAGAGAGGGAACAATGAGACAATAAAATGGAAAATCAGCACGAGACAAGAACAGGTAAATGAAATGGAAAATAAAAACAGGAGTCAAGATGCAGTTTGGATCAGAGGAGCAGAATTTCAGGCTCCTCATGATTCAGAGTCCAAGGCACTCCCCTTGCCATAGCAACCGCTATGGCAGCCAGTAGCCTTCTCGAGGTGATATGCGGCCTGGTGCCTCAGGTGCCGTCTCTTTTCCCTCGGGGTGGTGGTTGGCAGGATAGGATGGGGTTTCCTTGATGGTGCGAAGGGGAGCCGGATCTGGTTTCCGGGGAGATAACTAGGCTGGAGCACAGGGAATGCTGGGGAGTGGTGGGCAGGAGCCCTGAGTGGTGCAGAGGGAAGGCAGTTCACTCAGCCATGCTGGAGGGGCCCAAGAACGCACAGGGAGGTGAGGCTACGGTTACCAGATGTTTCATTTGGCCGCAATGAGGAAGGGCCAAGAAGGTTCAGCGGCGACTTCTATCCCCAGCCTTGCATGCACAACTGCAGGAAGTTGACGAGGCCACGGTGGACTGGGGTCATGAACATGCCGGGAGGCGGGGCTGCAGTTACCAGATGTTTCGCTCGGCCGCCGTAAAGAAGTGAAGAGCGACGACCAACCTTCCTTTAGGCTGTGCTATGTGAAACTACACCATGTTTAACTTCTAGAGAAGTTCCCCGAGACAGCAATATGGTAGAGTGGGTAAACACATTCCCTGCCCATCAGGAGCAGAAGAATGAGGGGATTTTGGGCCACTGCATTTTTTACCAATATAAATTCATGAATTTTATTCCTGTGCAGCAAGTTGTTTTAGCTATCATGCCAACCTATCCTCCCTAACAGTAAGATTTCACAGGCTTCCCCTCCCGCCTCCCACCACTCCATTTACATTTTCCAGACCTAACTTTCTCTAAACACTGAACTTTGTGGCTTCACTTGATATGGAAAACCACAAGTGTAGAATTTCAAATAAGGTTATTATTAAACAAATATATTTATATGTATGATATTCAGTAAATCCATCCTTATGAAACTTTAGGAGCACTTGGGTGATTCTTTTTTCCCATCATGCTGACTGCTTCTTAGTCTACATTAGAATTATTTCTGGTATGCTTATTTGCAGAAAATGCTAGACATGTTACTAAAAAAAAATAGAAAAAAACTATTTTTGTAAAATATGAAGTCTGATTTGCTAACCAAGCTAGTACAAACAAGTTACGTCTATTTTTTATGATAAACAGAACTATGGTGAGCATGTTTTTTAAAATGAAAAAAAAAAAAGACCCATTGCCACACGGAATGATTTGTAGCAGACTCAAAAAGGATTAAGAAAGCATGAAAGTCATAAGAAAATGCCTGGTCATTCCAGATTTGAGATAGTTAAACAAAGTCCTTAAATTTGCCAACTGAATATACCAGCGAATAAATAAATACTTCTAGTGAGTCGAGTCATTTATGTACTTTTTCATCCTGTGTGGCCTAGTGGATCGAGCATGGGACTGGGAGTCAGAAGGACTTGGGTTCTGATCTCGGCTCTGCCACTTGTCTGCTGTGTGACCTTGGGCAAGTCACTCCACTTCTCTGTGCATCAGATACCTCATCTATAAAATGGGGATTAAGATTGTGAGCCCTGTTTGGTTCGGGGACTGTGTCCAACCTGACTACACTGTATCTACCCTAGTGCTTAGTACACTGCCTGGCACATAGTAAGCGCTTAACAAATCCTACAGTTATCATTATTATTATTCTGGGCTCAGTGGAGTCAATCCAGGGGAAGAGAAATACATAGGGGTAGACACCAAGCAAAGCAAAAATTTTGGGGGAGGCTTTTACTGCCCACGGGACCAGTGGAAACCAATGTAAGCCAGCAGTATTAGGACTTGATATAGAAGAGAACAGATAAATCAAGTGCTTTGTACAGTGCTCTGCACACAGTAAATGCTCAATAAATATGATTGAATGAGTGAACAGACAGTCACCCAGCAAAAGGGGTCGCAAGACCAAGCAGGACCCTTCCTCATGAGCAGTGGGAGCAGAGGGCCCAGCCTGGTCGCCCTCCAAAGAGGATAGAGGGTCTTTTTCGGGGAGGCGGGACAAAGGGGAAACAGATGAGGATGATCAAGGGGTACTGAAGGGCCTTGATATGTTAAGAAAGGAAAACTGTATAAAAATTGCTCATGTTGGGGCTCAGAGGGCGTTGTCTCCCAGTCGCTCTGCAGGGACTCTGGTCCCCACTGGAAAGACTAAATTCAGTCTCTGCCAGCTGAGTCCGTGTGCCCTGGGGCACTCTTCCAGGGTGGGTCAGAGGACTCCGGGGCACTGACCCAGCCAGGCTGTCTCCCACACTGCCCCCTGGCCATTAGGCGTCCCACCTCTCAAATCCCCAGGGAAGTGTGCTCTGTGATGACAACTCCTGACATTCCCTGAGGTCTGCGTGGGGAGTGGATCTGGGACTTTCTAGGGCAGAGGGCAGGCGGAACTCCGACCAGATTCTCTCTAGGAACTGCTATTATGTAGGCATGAACTGGTCATCCCTGGGGTCCAAAATGGGAGTCTGGATCTGGCCACCTGCTGACCTGTATTAAAGGGGATGAGACCATGGGGCTGACACTAAGGGGTTCCTTGGAAGATCTCCTTTCTCAGATCTTCCAAAATCTATATTACCTTTTTCCTAAATTGGAAAAAGGAGGCACTTACCGAAGCTTAAAAGACTGCTGGATCATGAATAGAAAATATTGAAAAGAGGGAAGGGGATAGTGCTTGGCCTAATCTGCATTGAACCGAGGAGTCGACTATTTCTGAGAATAGCCTTGTGACTTTAGCACTTGTATATTATTTCCCAGCACTTAGTGAACAGGGTGAATGCTTAATAATATTTTTACTACCTTTACTACTAAAGTTAGGAAAGAGCCTGGGCTTGGGAGTCAAAGGACATGGGTTCTAATCCCGGCTCCGCCATTTGTCTGCTGTGTGACCTTGGGCAAGCTACTTGCTTCTCTGGGCCTCAGTTACCTCATTGGGGATTAATAATAATAATAATAATGTTGGTATTTGTTAAGCGCTTACTATGTGCCGAGCACTGTTCTAAGCGCTGGGGTAGACATAGGGGAATCAGGTTGTCCCACGTGGGGCTCACAGTCTTAATCCCCATTTTACAGATGAGGGAACTGAGGCACAGAGAAGTTAAGTGACTTGCCCACAGTCACACAGCCGACAAGTGGCAGAGCTGGGATTCGAACTCATGAGCCCTGACTCCAAAGCCCGTGCTCTTTCCACTGAGCCACGCTGCTTCTCCCGTGAGCCTCATGTGGGACAACCTGATTACCTGGTATCTTCCCCAGCACTTAGAATAGTGCTTGGCACACAGTAAGAGCTTAAAGAATACTGTAATTATTAAATGGAATGGTACTGCTAAGGAGATTGGGAGTCCCAGTTTAATCTTACTGCTGATCAATCAATCCAGAATTTATTGAACTAAGGGTTTGGGAGTATACAGCACAACAGATGGGACTCTGAGGGCTGCGGCCTGTTGGAACATTCCTGACAGAATGTAACCAGTGAGGGCAATACAGATTGAATTTATAAGTGGTGGGATGATATATGTTGGGACTTGGGTTAGGAATGTGGCAGTTTGGAGTTACCCTATGGCTGGCTTTAGATTTTGAACCTCCTGAGGGATGGGGACTGTGTCTAATTGAGGCACAGAGAAGCTAAGTGACTTGCCCTAGGTCACGCATCAGACAAGCGGTGGAGCCGGAACTAGAACCCAGGCCCTTTGACTTCCGGACCCAAGTTCTCTCCACTAGGTCATGCTGCTCTCTTTTTTTATTTATGGTACTTGTTAAGTGCTTACTACGTGCCAGACCCTGTACAAAGCCCTGGGGTAGACACAGGCTAATCAAGTTGGACTCCTTTCCAGCTTTTGAGATGTAGCCACTGTTAGTGATGTCTCGGCAGTGAAAATGGAGTGGGGAACCAATAAGTTTACACTGGAAGAACATTTGCTATTTTCTTTAGACTTTTGTTGATTTTTTCCGAAGTCCAAAGAGTCTATAAATAGCAAAGAATCTTGCACCCCTTGTATTTAAAAACCAAGTAGTTAATGGCATTCCTCCGTCAGATTTTCCTCCAAATTTGGGTTTCTCAAAGGAGCACGTGAAGTGAAAGTGGTGCTCAGTGCCCAGTGCCATGCAAAGCACAATGACTGCATGACATAAGATGACCCTGAGTGGGTCCAGAAAATCATTTATATTTGCCCCTTAAATTGTAACTGTGTGGCCATTTTGTACTGGACTTTCTTTTTGAAAAGTTTCCAGACAATTAAGGAAACGTCAGTGTGCTGCGTTTGAACACTCACCCCCCATGTAACTCTCGTTCCATCCCCTCCAATCGATTTCCCACTCTGCTGCCAGCTCGCTAGTCTGGGAAAGAAAATAAGAGGATGGGGGAAGGGAGTGGAATGCACATTTCAATTTCTTCTTTGTCTCATTTCCTTGAGAGAAGATGAGTATTTTGAGGGACAACAGACCAGAGCAAAGAAAACATAAGTGGCTTAACTTCCCCACTTACCTTCCCCATTTACTTACCTTCCATGCTTACTTACTTTCTCCACCACTGTTGTTCCCGACTGGGACCCTCAGCAGTACATGCAGCTCGAACTGGAGCAGCTTGGGGGTCTATGACCAGGGCACCCCCTCAGCCCCCAGCCTCCCACAGGTATTGAATGCCCATTTTACAGATGAGGAAACTGAGGCCCAGAGAAGTGAAATGAGTTGCCCAAGGTCACACAACAGAACTGGGTTATGGTACCCAGTTCCTCTGACTCCCAGGCCTGGGCTTTTTCCACTTAAGCAATGTTACTTCTCTGCAGAAAACCATGCAGGTGATAATAACCAGAATAACCATGCAGATGATTTGCATATCTTTTTATAATAAATATTTATAGTTTTCCATTATATGTGAGTTTGTATTTCCTATTATAGTTCTTGTTTTCGCCATCTGAATTCTCAGTTTCTCTAAAAGAATCTTGAATCTAGCAGGCACCTAGACAAATCCCTGAAATAATGTTTAAAATATACGGATGTCACTTTAGCCTGAGAGTAAAACTAAAAACAAATTATATTGAGACATACATAGGGACTGGTGAAATAGTTTTGAACTTGAGAATCGTAGGCAAATCATCTCAATGGCTATCATTTCCTACCTACTGGATAATAAAATCCTAAATGTCAATGCTTCTTTTTGAGATTGAATAGATGACTGGAAAACAACCTATACGTTGCCATATACATCTTATTAGATTTAAGGCTGAATTTATATTGTACTCTTCTAAGCACCTAGTGCAGTGCCCTGCACATAGTAAGCGCTCATCAATAGGATTGACAGATTAATTGAAATCTGGTAGTTTTCGGTACTCAATTTTACTTTATTGATAAAGACCTATCCCAAAAGAAATCTGGAAAATTTATCAATCTGCTGTGCTAATCAAGGTGACCAGCCCTTCCCTCAGGGCCATTCAGACCCAGGATGACAGACAAGGAAATGTTGGGGCCTAGGTGATGTCCTCAATCCTACAAAGAGTTACCTGTGCCAGGGCTGATGGCTAGATGTGATTTTACTGTTGTTCTCCACCTGGGACATAGAGCAATAGATGCAGCTAAAACTGAAGCAGAGTTCTAAATAAAGGAAAATGTAATATTTGTTAAGTACTTATTATGCTCCAGGCCCTGTGTTAAGCCCTGGAGCGGTTATGAGCAGATCGGGTTGGACCCAGTCCCTGTCTCACATAATAATAATGATGATGGTATTTGTTAAGCGCTTATTATGTGCCAGGCACTGTCCTAAGAGCTGGGGGAGAGACAGGGAAAACAGTTCGTCCCCGGTGGGGCTCACCGTCTTTATCCTCATTTGACAGATGAGGTAAGTGAGGCACAGAGAAGTTAAGTGATTTGCCCTAGGTCACCCAGCAGACAAGTGGCAGAGCCAGGTTGAGAATTCATGCCCTTCTGACTCCCGGGCCCAGGCTCTTTAACAGTTCCATCAGTTGGGAAGGCAGGTTCTGACAGTTCTGCCCCTCCTGCAGAACAGGGAGGACTTACCCACTCTTGGTGGGGGTTTGGGAGCAGGGTGTGAGGGCACTCTGGCCATAGGTCCCGGGGCTTGTGGGAAATAAGGTGGCTTCGTCCCCCTGGGACTCACTTCTGTTGGCTCTGCCTCTCCTGTCAGAACGGCAGACAACCCAGCAGTAATTGTTGGTTGGAGGGAAGGAGGTAGTGGTCAGAGGGGGTGGGATGGAGGAAGGGGCTGGCTCTTATAGCCTATATTAACACTACTGTATTGTATCATACTGTATCATGTTGCTATACTACCGATTTCGTTTGTTACTGTTTATCGTTGTCAGTGCTGCCACACACCTCTCGGGCCTCGCCGTGTCCCTCCTCCCCCCCCCTCCCTCCTGCCCCTTTCTATCCTCCCCTTCCCCTTCCCCTCTCTCGCTCAGCTCTTTCCTGCTCTCTCCTCTGTCTCCTCCCCACTCCCCTCCCCCGCCCTAGAACCCCACTTTACCAGCGCTACCCCTCTTCCAACTCCCGCTACTCTCCCCCCCACCAAACCCCCTCCTACACCCCTCCCCCCTTCTCTCTTCCCCACCCACGCCCCATCCCAGTCCTCCTGTCCCACCGCTACCCCTCATCCCCCTCTCCCCACCCAGGGCCCTGCCACCTCCTTCCCATCCAAACCCTCCCCTCCCCCCACCCTTCCCCCCCTCCCCCCCTTGCACCCACAGCTACTTTCAAGTGAGGCCTCTGGAACCCCCGCTCTATTACAGGTAAGCTACCTTTCGTCCATGACCTTTTCCTCTCCCACTCTCTCCTCCTCCTCGCCCTTTCGGAAACGTGGCTCTCTCCTGAAGACACGGTCTCCGCCGCCGCTCTCTCCGGCAGAGGCCTCTCCTTCTCCCACTCCCCCAGACTCACCGGTAAGGGAGGAGGCGTCGGCTTCCTCCTCTCACCCCGTTGCCGCTTCCGCACTATCCCTCCTCCCCCCTCCCTCTCCTTCCCCTCCTTCGAAGTCCATATCATTCGCCTCTACCACCCCCTCCAGATACTTGTCGCTGTCATCTACCGCCCTCCCGGTCCCACCTCCGACTTCTTCAACCACCTTGACCCCTTTCTCACCTTCCTTCTCTCCTTCTCTCTGCCCACTCTGATCCTCGGAGACTTCAACATCCATATGGATGTACCCGATGACTCCTCTGCCGCCCGCCTGCTATCCCTCCTCGACTCTGCCGACCTCCTCCTCCACCATACCGCACCCACTCACCGACTCGGTCACACCCTCGATCTCTTCATCTCCTACCGCTGCACTATCTCCTCCCTCACCGACTCTGAAATCCCTCTCTCTGACCATAACCTTCTCACCTGCCACATCTCTCACACTCCCTCCCCCTGCAAATCTTCGCTATTGCCCCACAGAGACCTCCACTCTCTCGATCCCATCCGTCTTTCCAAAAGCATCTCTCCTCACCTTGCCGCCCTGTCCTCACTTCCCACTCTCGATGATCAGGTCTCCGCTCTCAACTCCACTGTCTCTACTCATCTCAACTCTCTTGCCCCCCTTTCCCTCTGCCGCTCTCGCTCTACTAACCCACAGCCCTAGATCACCTCCTCTGTCCACCTCCTACGCTCCTATGCTCGAGCTGCCGAGCGCTGCTGGCGAAAGTCCAAGCACCAAGCCAACCTCACACACTTCAAATTTATCCTTTCCTGCCTGAACTCTGCCCTCTCCTCTGCCAGGCAAAACTTCTTCTCCTCCCTCATCGACACCCATGCCCGTCACCCCCGCCGATTGTTCTGGACCTTTAACTCTCTCCTTAGGCCCCCTGTTCCTCCCCCTCCCCCATCTCTCACCCCCAACGATCTGGCCACCTATTTCCTCACGAAAATCAACACAATCAGGTCTGAGCTCCCCAAAGTCACCCCTCCGCCTCTCCCCTCCCCCCCACCAACCCTCTCCCCTACTTTCCCATTCTTCCCTGCAGTATCCTCAGAGGAGATCTCCTCCCTCCTTGCAAGTGCCACCCCCTCCACCTGTGCCTCAGACCCCATTCCCTCTCACCTTATTAAAACCATCGCCCCTGCCCTCCTCCCTTCCTTAACTTCTATTTTTAACCACTCAATCTCCAATGGCTCCTTCCCCTCTGCCTTCAAACATGCCCACATCTCCCCCATCCTAAAAAATCCCGCTCTTGACCCCACTTCCCCCTCCAGTTATCACCCTATCTCCCTACTACCCTTCCTTTCCAAAATCCTAGAACAAGTCGTCTACAATCGATGCTTAGAATTCCTTAACTCCCATTCTCTCCTAGACCCCCTCCAATCTGGCTTCCATCCCCTCCGCTCTACCGAGACTGCTCTCTCTAAGGTCACCCATGACCTCCTTCTTGCCAAATCCAATGGTTCCTACTCCATTCTGATCCTCCTTGACCTCTCTGCTGCCTTTGACACTGTCGACCATCCCCTCCTCCTCTATACCTTATCTCACCTTGGCTTCACGGACTCCGTCCTCTCCTGGTTCTCCTCTTACCTCTCTGGCCGGTCATTCTTGGTCTCCTTCGCTGGCGCCTCCTCCCCCTCCCATCCTTTAACTGTTGGAGTTCCTCAAGGGTCAGTTCTTGGCCCTCTTCTGTTCTCCATTTACACTCACTCCCTCGGTGAACTCATTCACTCTCACGGCTTTGACTACCATTTCTACGCAGATGACACGCAGATCTACATCTCCTCCCTTGTCCTCTCCCCCTCCCTTCAAGCTCGCATCTCCTCCTGCCTCCGGGACGTCTCCACCTGGATGTCGGCTCGCCACCTAAAACTCAACATGAGCAAGACTGAGCTCCTCATCTTCCCTCCCAAACCCGGTCCTCTCCCAGACTTCTCTATCACCGTGGATGGCACGACCATCCTTCCCGTCTCTCGGGCCCGCAATCTCGGTGTCATCCTTGACTCGTCTCTCTCGTTCACCCCACACATCCTATCCGTTACCGAGACCTGCCGGTTTCACCTTTACAATATCGCCAAGATCCACCCTTTCCTCTCCACCCAAATGGCTACCTTACTGCTACAGGCTCTCGTTATATCCTGGCTAGACTACTGTGTCAGCCTTCTCTCTGACCTCCCTTTCTCCTCTCTCGCCCCGCTCCAGTCTATTCTTCACTCCGCTACCCGGCTCATCTTCCTGCAGAAACGATCTGGGCATGTCACTCCCCTTCTTAAACAACTCCAGTGGTTGCCTATCGACCTCCGCTCCAAACAAAAACTCCTCACTCTAGGCTTCAAGGCTCTACATCACCTTGCCCCTTCCTACCTCTCCTCCCTTCTCTCTTTCTACCGCCCACCCCACACGCTCCGCTCCTCTGCTGCCCACCTCCTCACCGCTCCTCAGTCTAGCCTATCCCGCCGTCGACCCCTGGGCCACGTCCTCCCGCAGTCCTGGAACGCCCTCCCTCCTCACCTCCGCCAAACTGATTCTCTTCCCCTCTTCAAAACCCTACTTAAAACTCACCTCCTCCAAGAGGCGTTCCCAGACTGAGCTCCTCTTCTCCCTCTACTCCCTCTACCACCTCTCCGCAGCTAAACCCTCTTTTCCCCCTTTCCCTCTGCTCCTCCCCCTCTCCCTTCCCATCCCCTCAGCACTGTACTCGTCTGCTCAACTGTATATATTTCCATTACCCTATTTATTTTGTTAATGAAATGTACATCACCTTGATTCTATTTAGTTGCCATTGTTTTTACGAGATGTTCTTCCCCTCGACTCTATTTATTGCCATTGTTCTTGTCTGTCCATCTCCCCCGATTAGACTGTAAGCCTGTCAAACGGCAGGGACTGTCTCTATCTGTTGCTGACTTGTTCATTCCAAGCACTTAGTACAGAGCTCTGCACATAGTAAGCGCTCAATAAATACTATTGAATGAATGAATGAATGAATTGGCCACCCCTAGCTGGTCCTGTTGTTAGCCAGAGGCATAGGAGTTCCCGGCACATAGAGCTGGCTTCTGCTGAGAAGCATCATGGCGTAGTGGAGAGAGCGCGGTCCTGGGAATCAGAAGGTCATGGGTGCTAATCCCGACTCCACCACTTGTCTGCTCTGTGACCTCAGGCAAGTCACTTTACTTCTCTGCACCTCAGTTTCCTCATCTGTAAAATGGGGGTTGAGACTGTGAGTCTCACATGAGCCGGGGACCAAGTCCAACTTGATTTGCTAGTGTCCGCCCCTTAGTACAGTGCCTGGCCTGTAGTAAGTGCTTAACAAATCCCCAAAATCATGTTTAAAATATACATTTATTAAAATATGTTTATTTATGTCTGTCTCCCCCTCTAGACTGTGGGCTCGTTATGGGTAGAGAATGTGTCTTTGTGTGGTTACATTGTACTCTCCCAAGGGCTTAATACAGTGCTTTTATCACAGTAAATGCTGAATGAATCGAATGACTGAATAAGATTAAATGGATGAAAAGATACTTTCCTAAACATACTTTATAAAGGAAATGAGAATTACAAAGAAACATTCCATCAGAAGAGTAAATTAGTGATACAGGATGAAAATAATCTGGAAAGTTTAAAATTGTTTCATTGGATATGGGGTGCCAAAAATCCTCAGCAGGTCGCTCCCCCACCCCTATTTACAATCTCACCATCAGCAGTGTCATCTTTGAACTAAAGGACATTGCTATAATATAAGAGTATCTTGATTCATACCAGCATTATAATTCTGAATATTTCTCCACATTGTACAAGAAAATGATTAAACTAGCCAAGACCTAGGTTGTTAAAGCCAATTTATAAGTTGGTTTGATGCACCTGGACTTGGGTCTCCACTCCTTATCCTCCCTCCCAGTTATGTATACATTGTCATAGCTAGAAATGGATCTTGTTTCACAGCAAATTGCTACATGAAACCAATTAAACTCATCCTTGGAAACAGATGTTTCCAATTTGGCAGCAGTGCCATGTTTTTAAACATAAGAATGTAATATGGGTATATATTTTGCAACATGCCTTTGGTATTTAAGAAGAGGGTCAAACTACCACCGTTTCTCCTAGTCGTAACTCTGTGAGTCACAGATATCAAGAGAGACTTTATTTGTTTGTTTGTCCATTCGTTTTAAAACTTGAAATCCATTCATGGTAGAATTTCCTCTGCCCAGCAAGAGCAGTGATTCAAAGAGGGCAAACCTGCCAGGTCCACATATGGGATATAACGAACTTCAATGGGGTAGGATGGAAAAATAACTTTAGTTTCCAATTGGATGATCATAGAAACAAGATTCCTGATCATTTCTCTGAGAAACCCAGAGTCATTTATTACTATACAACTATGATTATTATTATTTAATGGATTTGAAACGACTTGGAGTCTCCCATGAGGAGACTGAAGAGACCTTTTGAAAATCCGCCACGTTGCAATTCATTTTCCAAATGAATGTGAAGTGCAGTAGAGATTCTGCTGCTCTGTTGCTTGGTTTTAATTATTTACTCCCAAAAGCAACTAGGAATCACTCTCCCTCCTCCTTAGCCTGTGAGCCCCATGCAGGACAGGGACTGAGCCTGACCTGATTACTTTGTATCTACTCCCATCGCTAATTAGAGTGTGTGGCATGTTGTAAGCACTTAACAAATATAATTAGTATTATTATTGTTATTATTATTTGCTTAAATACTACTGTTATATCGAGCAAGATCAGGCCTTAATTGTGCTACTGATCAACTTTCCCAAAAGAGCAGATGAGCTGTTTCACAGGTTTTTTCATCCCAAAGGTAGAATCCCCTCCAAAGACATTTGATAACGCGAAACAGTCGAGCTTCAGTTGAACAGATTTTCCTCTTACTGGTTTATCTACACCGTTGTTCCTGGCATTCCCTTCATGGGCCAAGGAAATGCTTTTCCTTTTTTTAATGGCATTTCTTAAGTGCTTACTAGGTGCCAGACACAGTACTAAGGGGTAGGTACAAATTAATCAGATTGGACACAGTCCATGTCCCACAGTCTTAATCCCCATTTCAAAGATGAGGTAACTGAGGCACAGAGAAGTGACCTGTCCATCATTACACAGCAGAAAAGGGGCAGAGCCGAGATTAGAACCTAGGTCTTTCTGACTCCCAGGCCTGCACTCTGTCTACTAGCACATGTTGCTTCTCAAACATTAAGACAATCAAATAAAAAGAAACTGTCTTCACAAAATAAGATATCATTTTTTGTTTGCACTCAGGAATCACAGAGTGAAAATTTAAGGGAGATTTTTTGTCTACACACCTCTGTCTTCATAATGTGCTATTCACATTACCAAGGCTGTTTCTATTCTTCTGAAATTTAAGGTTGTTCTTTTCCCACTGATTTGATTTTCATTGCCCTGAGCCACAGTTTTGGGAAAATCCAAGACATTGTAGAAAGCATTGTATTTTCTGATGGTTGCCAAAAATCTTCCCTCCAACTTGACATTCTAAAAACAATTTCAATGTTCTTTAAAACTTTCCAGATGATTTTCATCAGTAATTTACTCTTCTGATGGAATGTTCCTTTGTAATTCTCATTTCCTTTATAAAATATGTTTAGGAAAGTATCTTTTCTTCCATTTAATCTTATTCAGTCATTCGATGGTATTCATTGAATACTTACAGTGTTCAAAGCACTGTATTAAGCCCTTGGGAGAGTGCAGTATAACAACACAAAGACACATTCTCTACCCATAATGAGCCCATAGTCTAAATAAAGGGGGAGGCAGACATTAATAAATCTGAATCACTTACCCCAGGTTTATCAGCTCCCCAGTCTACGTTATGGAAACTCTCCATATTCCCTTTCCTAGGTTTCAGGATTTGCTTCTAGTGCGCTTTGTTTCCATATGGGTGACTGATCACTTCAGGTCCATGGCTCCAACAAAATTAACTCATTCTCATGGTTTAACTGTAGATTGTACCAGATTCTCTCTAACTCTCTACCTTTTCCCCTTACTTGATTAGGAAATGAATTAGAGCTAAAGTCCACACTTTTTTTCCAGACTTTTAAGTTGGAAAACAGGGGTGCCCCCATTTCACTCTGACGGCGGGTACAAAATGGAGGAGTGGTTCTTGGGGAGTGTGGTTTCTGGGGGACATGTCTTTCTTCTAAATGGTATTAGCAATGAAGATATTTTGGTGGTGAATGGCTCAAGTTTCTGTTTGTTTAAAGAGGGGGAAACTGAAGTTTAAGAATTCTATCAGTTCTACACTCTGGCAAAAACTAGCTTAAAGAATCACTTGGGAAAATCTTAGGCAGAAAGAACATTTACAGTTATGAAAACAGGTGCTGTTCTCCTCCCATTCCATTTTCCAGTTTCTCCCTCACCCCATACTCTCCACCCTCTCTTCCTCCTTCTTTTTGTTCCTCCGTTCCTCCCAGTTCCTCTCTGTCTCTCTCTGTCTCTCTCTCCCCGCCTCCAAACTTTCCTCCTCTTTCCCACTGACTGGGCCTTTACCTCAGTTACCCTCCCCACCATCGTAACCTGCTACCACTCGCTGCCTCTTGCTACTTCTTCCGCTCGCCATACCCACTACCCACCTTCCACCGTTTCTTCCCTCTGCCATCCCCACATCCTGCTCATTGATGGAGAAAGAGCCCACGGTGAAGAAAAATGGAAGAAATAGCTGGAACTATTTGGGCGATGCCCAGTGATTTCCTATTATATTGTTGGGTCTCTGGATCCAAAAAGGGTAACCTATGAGTGTAAATAGCATGGCATTGTCCCCACAGTCTGAATCCTCATAATCTTCATCAAGGGGATGCCCAGGTGACAAAAGGATGATGACAAAATGACAACAAAAGTCTCCTGAAAACAAAACCCTAGATGATTCCCTCTTTGTGAGCCCCCTGTCTTATTTGGAGCTGGGTCTGGCCTGATTATCTTGTATCTACCCCAGTGATCAGAACCATCTGAACACATGGTAAGCACTGAACAAACACCATAACAATTTTAGGAGTTTAAGTTAATCAAAATCTGAAGACCCCAATCTCCTGGTTCTTCAACTTGCATTTCACAAATTTGGGTTTAGATCGCATCAGGTCATTGCTCAGCTCTTCAAAAGCTTCAGGGTTTGCCTGCCCGACAGCTGCTTCTGCCCTCCCTTCCCACCCTAATACAGGCAAGTGGGTGTGAGCCCTTTCCTGCTTTACCTTACTCTTCCCTATCAGTAGGTCAGTCAACTAAGTGCTTGGGAGAGTGCAATATCTCCTCCAGCGCTTAGAACAGTGCTCGGCACATAGTAAGCGCTTAACAAATACCAACATTATTATAACAATAAACAGTCACATTCCCTGCCCACAACAAGCTTACTGTCCTTCCCTATCTTTCCCTCCCCTCCCTTTCCTTTTCCTCTCCTTCCTCCTCTCCCTTCCACTTTACTTCCTTTCTCGTACATGCCTTTCCTGGCACCGCACTGCCTCTCCCCGGCCCTTCTCACTCCCTCTCTCTTAGGGCTTTCTAGGTATGTCAGCCCTTCCCTTTTCCTGTTCCTTGCTCTGCTTTTGGGAGAATCTGCAGCACCTCTAATTCTCATAACAAGCCTCCACGGAGGCTTCCCAAGGTAAAACAGAATCCAGAGGCCCAGAGCAGGAATGAATAACAAACTCATAACCAGGAAATCAGCGATGATGATGGTGACAAAGACGATGATGATGATTACGCCTCCCATCGAAGTGACAGGTGAACCTTGGTTCTGCCCCAAAGTCTTCAAGACTGAGAACCCTGTGTGAAGCAATTGATTGCAATGTTGGTGGTTTGCTCAGCACCAACGATGTTTTCTCTTTCCTGGCAGCCTGGTTCCCACTGGGGAGTAGGGGACCAGCCCATTCTGAAAGGCACATAAAAGTTTTGTGTGCGGGGCCCATCCGTGGACGAAGGGACAACTGCATAGCACCTATGCTGTGCTGTAGAACCATAAACCAGCAACCACTTTAGTTTTCATCACCCACCTTTGCCAAGTCATTTTCATGACTCCTATTTTTCGGAAAAGAATAACTCAACAGACAGTGCAGCTTTTGAATGATAGAATGCTTTGCAAAGAACTTGATCTTACTGGACTTTAATCAAGCCTCTGAGAAATAAAGGAATTACCATAAAGGAATTGCCACTGTGCTGCAAACTGTCTCAGCACAGTACCCAGATTCTTGACTTTCTTTCCAAGTGACTAATTTGTCTTGGCTAATGTGATGGATGGCTTTCATCTCCACAGTGATAAACTCTAGAAACCAGCAGATGTTTACTAAAAAGTATGTTTCAAAGGGCTGACCAAAGAGTCCCTGATTTCAAAATCTTCGGTGAATTTTACATTGATTTACTGGTTGATTTAGACGTGCAATTGGAAAGTGATTTACTGTTTCTGGGCCTTTGGAATCCTGTCATGTGGATCGGGTGATGTTTTCAGTATTTTTTCTGAATAATTCAACTTACTATTTTGTTCATTTTTGCTGTATTCCACAAGGTATTATTCCTTAGAGAAGCAATATGGCATAGTGGACAGAGCACAGGCCTGGAACTCAGAAGGTCATGGGTTCTAATCCTCTCTCCACCACTTATTTGCTGTGCTACCTTGGGCCAGTCACTTCACTTCTCAGTGCCTCATTTCCCTCAACTGTAAAATGGGGATCGAGACTGTGAGCCCCATGTGGGACAGGGACTGTGTCCAACCTGATTAACTTGTATTTACTCCAGTGCTTAGAACAGTGCATGGCACATAGTAAGTGTTTAACAAGTCCCAAAATTATTACTCTTATTGTTTCTTTTATACAGATTGAGAGACTGAGCCCCTGAGAAGTTGAGTCGTGTCAGATCTACCACAGTCAGAGAACTTGAACTAGAACCCAGATTTCCTGGCTCCCAGTCAAAAACTCTTTCACTCGATCATCCTGGCAATGATTCTGTGACTGAATGATGGAATCTTGGGCCTGAACCAGACAGACCTTGAAAAGTCACCTAGTTGGATGTCAGACAGGAATTACATATAGAGAGCTATAAACTATTTGGCTACCGTTTGACTTGTCACATAATAATAATTATTTATTATTATTATTATTGTTTTTATGAAGCATTCACAACTGCCAAAGCACTTTGCTACATGCTGCATTAGACACAAGATAAAGCAGGTTGGTCACAGTCCCTATTCCCCACCAGACTTCTATGGGTGGGGAGAGGCAGGAAGAACAGATATTGAAAGATATCAAGGATTCTCTTTCTTTGAACATATTTGATCTCTTTTGGGCTTGCTCTGAATCTGGACATCAGGGCATACAAAACAAGAATCTAAACCTTATTTCTAGCAGTGGAGGGAGGGAGAAGGGAAGGCCAGGATCAGAAGCCTGTCTCCTTGAGCACCTTCCATTTTTAAATGGAATTTGATATTATAATTGATAACGATAATAATTTTTATTGTGGTATTCATTAAGGACTTACTATGTGCCAAGCACAGTTCTAAGCACTGGAGTAGATATAAGTTCATCAGAAGCCCATATCATTCACCTCCACCACCCCCTCCAGATACTTGTCGCTGTCATCTACCGCCCTCCTGGTCCCACCTCCGACTTCTTCAACCACCTTGACCCCTTTCTCACCTTCCTTCTCTCCTTCCCTCTGCCCACTCTGATCCTCGGAGACTTCAACATCCATATGGATGTACCCGATGACTCCTCTGCCGCCCGCCTGCTATCCTTCCTCGACTCTGCCGACCTCCTCCTCCACCATACCGTGCCCACTCACCACCTCGGTCACACCCTCGATCTCGTCATCTCCTACTGCTGCACTATCTCCTCCCTCACCAACTCTGAAATCCCTCTTTCTGGCCATAACCTTCTCACCTGCCTCATCTCTCACACTCCCTCCTCCTGCAAATCTTTGCTACTGCCCCACAGAGACCTCGGCTCTCTTGATCCCATCCGTCTTTCCAAAAGCATCTCTCCTCACCTTGCCGCCCTGTCCTCACTTCCCACTCTCGATGATCAGGTCTCCGCTCTCAACTCCACCCTCTTTACTCATCTCAACTCTCTCGCCCTCCTTTCCCTCTGCCGCTCTCGCTCTACTAACCCACAGCCCTGGATCACCTCCTCTGTCCACCTCCTACGCTCCTATGCTCGAGCTGCTGAGCGCTCCTGGTGAAAGTCGACCTCACACACTTCAAATTTATCCTTTCCTGCCTGAACTCTGCCCTCTCCTCCGCCAGGCAAAACGTCTTCTCCTCCCTCATCGACACCAATGCCCGTCACCCCCGCCGATTGTTCCGGACCTTTAACTCTTTCCTTAGGCTCCCTTTTCTTCCCCCTCCCCCATCCCTCACCCCCAATGATCTGGCCACCTACTTCATCACAAAAATCAACACAATCAGGTCTGAGCTCCCCAAAGTCACCCCTCCCCCTCTCCCCTCCTCCCCACCAACCCTCTCCCCTACTTTTCCATCCTTCCCTCCAGTATCCTCAGAGGAGATCTCCTCCCTCCTCGCAAGTGCCACCCCCTCCACCTGCGCCTCGGACCCCATTCCCTCTCACCTTATTAAAACCATCACCCCTGCCCTCCTCCCTTCCTTAACTTCTATTTTTAATCACTCAATCTCCAATGACTCCTTCCCCTCTGCCTTCAAACATGCCCACGTCTCCCCCATCCTAAAAAAACCCTCTCTCAACCCCACTTCCCCTTCCAGTTATCACCCTATCTCCCTACTACCCTTCCTTTCTAAAATCCTAGAACGAGTCGTCTACAATCGCTGCTTAGAATTCCTTAACTCCCATTCTCTCCTAGACCCCCTCCAATCTGGCTTCCATCCCCTCCACTCTACCGAGACTCCTCTCTCTAAGGTCACCCATGACCTCCTTCTTGCCAAATCCAATGGCTCCTACTCCATTCTAATCCTCCTTGACCTCTCAGCTGCCTTTGACACTGTCGACCATCCCCATACTGTCGACCATCCCCTCCTCCTCCACACCTTATCTCACCTTGGCTTCACAGACTCCGTCCTCTCCCGGTTCTCCTCTTATCTCTCTGGCCAGTCATTCTCGGTCTCCTTCGCAGGTGCCTCCTCCCCCTCCCATCCTTTAACTGTTGGAGTTCCTCAAGGGTCAGTTCTTGGCCCTCTTCTGTTCTCCATTTACACTCACTCCCTTGGTGAACTTATTCGCTCTCACGGCTTTGACTACCATTTCTACGCAGATGACACACAGATCTACATCTATGTCTCTGTCCTCTCCCCCTCCCTTCAGGCTCGCATCTCCTCCTGCCTCCAGGACGTCTCCACCTGGATGTCGGCCCGCCACCTAAAACTCAACATGAGCAAGACTGAGCTCCTCATCTTCCCCCAAGCCAGGTCCTCTCCCTGACTTCCCCATCACTGTGGATGCCACGACCATCCTTCCCGTCTCTCAGGCCCGCAACCTCGGTGTCATCTTTGACTCATCTCTCTCGTTCACCCCACACATCCTATCCGTTACCGAGACCTGCTGGTTTCACCTTTACAATATCGCCAAGATCCGCCCTTTCCTCTCCACCCAGACGGCTACCTTACTGCTACGGGCTCTTGTTATATCCCGGCTAGACTACTGTGTCAGCCTTCTCTCTGATCTCCCTTCCTCCTCTCTCGCCCTGCTCCAGTCTATTCTTCACTCCGCTGCCCGGCTCATCTTCCTGCAGAAACCATCTGGGCATGTCACTCCCCTTCTAAAACACCTCCAGTGATTGCCTATCAACCTCTGCTCCAAACAAAAACTCCTCACTCTAGGCTTCAAGGATCTCCATCACCTTGCCCCTTCCTACCTCTCCTCCCTTCTCTCTTTCTACCGCCCACCCCGCACGCTCCACTCCTCTGCCGCCCACCTCCTCACTGTCCCTCGGTCTCGCCTATCCCGCCGTCGACCCCTGGGCCACGTCCTCCTGTGGTTCTGGAATGCCCTCCCTCCTCACCTCCGCCAGGCTAATTCTCTTCCCCTCTTCAAAACCCTACTTAAAACTCACCTCCTCCAAGAGGCCTTCCCAGACTGAGCTCCCCTTCTCCCTCTACTCCCTCTACCACCCCCCTTCACCTCTCCACAGCTTAACCCTCTTTTCCCCCCATCTCCCTCTGCTCCTCCCCCCTCCCTTCCCATCCCCTCAGCACTGTACTCGTCTGCTTAACTGTATATATTTACATTACCCTATTTATTTTGTTAATGAAATGTACATCGCCTTGATTCTATTTAGTTGCCATTGTTTTTACGAGATGTTCTTCCCCTTGACTCTATTTATTGCCATTGTCTCCCCCAATTAGACTGTAAGCCCGTCAAACGGCAGGGACTGTCTCTATCTGTTGCCGACTTGTTCATTCCAAGTGCTTAGTGCAGTGCTCTGCACATAGTAAGCGCTCAATAAATACTATCGAATGAATGAAAGATTGGACACAGTCCCTGTCCCACATGGGGCTCACACTCTTAATTCCTGTTTTACATATGAGGTAACTGAGGCCCAGAGAAGTTAAGTGACTTGCCCAAGGTCACACAGTAGACAAGTGGCAGAGCACTAGGTTAATCACTAGATAGATATGTTAGTCAAGCCAGATACAGTCCCTGTCCCACATAAGACTCACAGTCTAAGCAGGAAGGACAACAAGTATGGAATCTCCATTTTGAAGTTGAGACTGGAAAACAGAGAAGTTAAGTGACTTGCCCATGGTCACAGAGCAGGCAAGTGATGGAGCCAGGATTAGAACCCTCCGGCTCCCAGGCCTGTGATTTATCTCCTAGGCCACGCTGCTTCCTTAGGGGAAATTTTATCCGGAGTCACTTGCCTGATTCCACAAACCAAAGGTACTTGTATTTTCCATTTAGCTCCCAATATAGCAGCAGACCTGAATTCAAGTTTGGCCCACACTTAAAACAACTACACTAACCATTGTGTCCATCTGCACACTTGCAAGAACAAAGGAAAATAGTCTGGGCTTTCCACTAAGAAGGGATTTGAGAAACAGCGTGGCTCAGTGGAAAGATCCCGGGCTTGGGAGTCAGAGGTCATGGGTTCAAACCCGGCTCTGCCACTTGGCAGCTGTGTGACTGTGGGCAAGTCACTTAACTTCTCTGGGCCTCAGTGACCTCATCTGTAAAATGGGGATTAACTGTGAGCCTCACGTGGGACAACCCTGTATCTACCCCAGCGCTTAGAACAGTGCTCTGCACATAGTAAGCGCTTAACAAATACCAACATTATTATTATTATTATTAAGAGTGATTTAAAGTTTAAGAGACTGGTCAAAGAGATTTTTAACTGTCCATCTCAAGAAACCTATAAGAATCAAACATCCTTTGGCAACATCCTTGCCCTGTGAGAATTTTGATACTCACTCCTGCCCTATAGTAATTATGTGCATATCCTTAGACTTCACTATTTTTCATATCCTTAATCTATTTTAATGTTTACATTAAATATTTAATAAATCTATTTCAGACAGGGATCTTGTCTACCAACAATGTTGTATTGTACTTACCCAAGACCTCAGTACAATGCTCTGCACCCAGTGAGCACTCAATAAAAATACCACTGATTATTGATCAATCGATCCTGGGAAGCTGGACACGTAAGGCTGGTGAGGACTTTCTCAAGTGTACAGTGTATGGTTCTGGGCTGTGGAGCCCCCAATTTCTTTCACTTCATTAGGCTCAGCTGTATAAGGGTCATTAGAAAACACCGCTTGTCTTTTAGAGATGCAATTAAAGAGAAAATAGAATGTGTGAAAATAAAATCAGTGATAAGATGTTCGAATTTTGTGTTCAGATTGAGCTTGATTTTTATGTTTTAGAGATGTCATTATGGATCAGCTAGTGAAATCAGTCATAATATTTTTTCCCATATTGGAGAGAACCTAAAACTGAAATATTTGACAACTTTTGCTGCTGCATCTGGTTCTCTCCCTTCATCTTCTCCTCCTCTTTCCTTCTTCCTCTTTATCTTCCTTCTCCTCATCATCCTTTTTCTCCTCTCCCGTCTCGTCTTTCTCCTCCTCTTCCTTCTATCTTGAATTGCTCCTCCAAAGTTACCACTCTCTGGTGACTTTTTTTCTAAGGATCTCCAACTTCTGAAAAACACATCTGTTTCAAGACCTTCAGTTGTATCCTCAGTGGGCAGGGTCCATGACTAATTGTGTCTTACATGCTCGGGCTAGAATATCTTTGGCACTTTTGTTTAAAATACCTCAAAGTATTTTTCAGTTCAATAATCTTGCAATGCAAGGTAGTTTAACATCATCACATTATTTTATAGACACTATGATTAGGGCAGGATTCTCTCTCTTTTTTTTTTTAAAGAATTGAAGCTAATATTGAAATGTAGGGTCTGGTGCCTTGACCTGGGAAGCTGAAAAATCTGGGTTCTAGTCTTGGCATCATCGTTGATTCTCAGTGACCTTTAGCACCTTTCTGGCTCTAAGTTTCTATTTAATAAAAGGGAATGCATCATACACCATTTAACTGTCCCTAAGCAACATTGTGGCATGCTGGTTGAAGGCTTTGGAAAGACTTTAACTAGCACAGAGGAAGACGTAAAATGTTCCTCGTTAGGGTCACTGACTCTGTCATCAAAGCTCACCACTTGGAACTTTTTTCTGTGGTATTTGTTAAGTGCTCACTCTGTGCCAGGCACTGTTCTAAGTACTGATGCAAAGTAATCAGAGTGGACACAGTCCATGTCCCACATGGGGCTCACAGTGTTAACTCCCATTTTACAGATGAGGTAACTGAGGCACAGAGAATTTAAGTGACTTGCCTAAGGTCACACATCAGACAAGTGGTAGAGTTGGAATTAGAACCCAAGACCTTCTGACTTCCAGGTCTGTACTCTAGGCCGTGTTGCATAGGTAATGTACAAAATTAACTTTAAAAGAGAGCAGCAGGTGAACTCCTTGGAAGTATATTTATTAAAATGGTGGATTAATAAACTAGAATTAACCATCTCTCCCATCAGCTTAGTAGCGATCCCAGCGAAGGATCCACATTCTCATTACTCCTCCTTCGTTTCCTGTGTGATGGAGGCGAACACCTGATGAAAAGAGAAATCTCTCCGTGTTTCAGTCTGCCCCCTTCAGTCCTGGGGTTATTCTTTAATCTACATTAAGGAGTGAAACACAAGCTGGGGTCCAGCCTGAGTGAAATGCAGGCAGAGTTCCTCAAGTAATGAAACCGTGTAACAACAACTGTGCTGTGTGACCTGAGCATGTTCCTTAGCTTCTCTATGCCTCAGTTTCACCTCTGTAAAACAGGAACAAAATACCAGTCCTCACTCCCACTTACACCGTGAGCCCCATGTGGGACAGGGACTATGTCTGGCCTGGTTATCATTTATCTACCTCTGTGCTTAGTACAGCACTTGACATCTAGAAGATGCTTAGTAAATACCACAGTTATTTCCAAGCACAGAGGGGCAGGGGAGAGGCACTAGGACTCACAAAGACTGTAAATTTATTTTGGCAAAGTTTCTGTCCTATCGTGGCTCAGTGGAAAGAGCCCGGGCTTTGGAGTCAGAGGTCATGGGTTTGAATCCTGGCTCGGCCACTTGCCAGCTGTGTGACTGTGGGCAAGTCACTTCACTTCTCGGTGCCTCAGTTACCTCATCTGTAAAATGGGGATGAAGACTGTGAGCCCCACGTGGGACAACCTGATTCCCCCGTGTCTACCCCAGCGCTTAGAACAGGGCTCGGCACATAGTAAGCGCTTAACAAATACCAACATTATTATTATTATTATTATTCTCCTTTCCAGTTCATGCTTCATTCTGCTGTCCAAATCGCTTTTCTCCATTGTCATTCATCACATTTCACCATGCCTCAAAACCCTCCAATAATGATCCATTCTTCTCTGCATCAACAGAGGCTCCTAATTAGTATATTCGGGGGAGCCCATCAGCTCTCTTCTCCTGACCTGTCAGCTCTCCTTTTCCTGTTATACAAAGCTTGCACCTTTAGTTCCTCCCAAGCTAACCTTCACACCGTGCCTCATTCTCAACTGTCCCCATCCAATTCGGATCCCTTGCTCATACTCTTCTTCCTGCCTGGAATTCCTTCTCCCTTCAAATCCACCAGACCACACCTTTCTCCATCTCCAAAACTCTCCGGAAGAGTCCTTCTTCCAGGAAGCATTCCACCCATTAAGCCCCCATGTCCCTCCCAGTTTAGGGCATATTCAACAGCCATCCAATTAATTGATCAATTAATCAGTGGTATTTACTGAGTACCTACGGTGTGTAGTGTGCTTTACAAAGAATTTAGGAAAGTACACTAAAATAGAATTTGTAGATGTGATCCCTGCCCAAAAATTTACAATCTAAAGAGGGAGGCAGATATTAAAATTAATTAGAGAGAGGGTAAATAGTAGAGTGTAAGGATATGTTAGAGTGTAAGGATATTTTCTTGAGTGCTGTGGGGCTGGGGTGAGTATAAACGTGCTTAGGGGTTACACATAGCCAAGTGCATAGGAAACACAGAGAGGACCAGCCCTTAACCCTTGAATGATTTTAATTTATCTATTAATCCTTCCATATTTCTGATATCAACTACTATCATGTTCTTTCTCCTCCATCTATTTGTGTATGGCTTAAACCTGTCATTCTTCTTGAGATGGCTTACTCCATTGTACTTTTCCAAGCATTTAGTACAATGATTTGCACTCAATGAAGAAACTGTTGATTGATGGATGGAATGTTTTTGTATTGCAGCAGAGCAATCTATTCTTACAAATACAGCTTCCTATACACGTGCATACACGCAGCTCCTACTTGGCAGCAGAAGGGAATATTAAATTCCTAATCATCATTCCTAAATTCCTAGTACATCATGGTTCAACACCAAAGGATTGGTGCCCTTCTGGGCAGAAAGCTCCTATGGTTACTCCTCACAAAAATACATTTTGCTCTTCTAGGGACTTTGGAAATTAGGACTTCAATCTCTTTCTTGTCTAAGTCCGTAGAGATAACTCCATCCCCATCCCATGTGAGAATCAACTTGACCTAGTGAATAGAGCATGGGCCCGAGAGACAGCAGGACCTGGGTTCTAATCCTGACTCTGCCACTCGTCTGCTACATGTGATTTTGAGCACTGGCCTAGCGGATGGAACTCGGGCCTCGGACTTAGGTCATGGATTCTAACCCTGGCTCCACCACCTGTCTGCTGTATGTCGCTGGGCAAGTCACTTCACTTCTCTGGGCCTCGGTTACCGCATCTGTAAAATGGGAATTAAGATTATGAGCCCAACTGGGACTGGGAGTATGTCCAACCTGATTAGTTTGTATCTGCCCTGGTGCTTAGAACAGTGGTTGACATGTAGAAAATGCTTAACAAATACCATAATTAGAATAATAATAAAATAATAATGATAGTATTTGTTAAGCACTTACTGTGTGCCAAGCAGGATCAAGTTTGTGAGCTCCATGTGGGACATGGACTGTGTCCAACCCGTTTAGCTTGCATCTACCCAGCACTTAATACAGTACCTGACACATAGTAAGTGCTTAACAAATACCACCCCCCCCAACAAAAAAAAGTCACCATCCTCTCCCCACAGTTTCCCACCTTTCCTTGGGTTCCATGACATTCAGCCTTTTCTCCCCTTCTTCCCCATTTCCCTGCCCCCTGACCCTGTACGGCTCCTCTGTTTTAGATATGATTTTGTACCATATTTTACAGTCCCAAAGAGGTGGACTCAGCTCCCGGGTCTGTTCCTGGATGGTCTTCCTGATCCGGGGGCCACAGAGGGCTAGGACCTCTGGAAGTGAGCCCGTCATTAGGCAGGGATTGTCTCTATCTGTTGCCGAAGTGTACATTCCAAGCGCTTAGTATAGTGCTCTGCACATAGTAAGCACTCAATAAATACTATTGAATGAATGAAGTGGAAGGCTTGAGGGAGCGGCAGGAGCAGCAGTCCCAAAGTCCACCATGTTGGGCCCCCCCAAAATAAGTTATATAAATTGATTTAGTAAAAGAAGAGATAGAAGGGGACGGGGAAGGCTGAAGGAAGAAAGGGAGATAAGCCGCCAGTGCAGGAAGTGGGGCTGAGTCAGAAAGTCTACGGGGATGGAAAATAATGGACTAGGAAGAAGAATCTCCAGCAAATTCACTGAAGTGGAAACCTTAACTTTAGTCCCTTGAAGAATATCTGCAGGATGAGAGCTCCCCCGATTTTCAAAGCCTTTCCAAAATCACGTCTCCCCTAGTAGGTCCTCCTCGATTCATTTTAACTTACCCATTTTATATCCCTCGATTGCCACATGAGCACGTTTATGCCAATGAAGGACTCATCTATGTACATATCTTACCCTAGTGCCCTATTACTTCCTTCAAGTTGTATTTTATTCTAGTGTCCGTTTCCCTTAGTGTTGGTATTAGAACCCTTGACTTAGACTTAGAACCATGCTTAGAGAAGCAGCATAACTCAGTGGACAGAGCATGGGCCTGGGAGTCAGAGGTTGTGGGTTCTAATCTCAGCTCCATCACTTATCAGCTATGTGACTTTGGGCAAGTCACTTAACTTCTCTGTGCCTCAGTTACTCATCTGTAAAATGGGGATTAAGACTGTGAGCCCCGCGTAGGACAACCTGATTACCTTGAATTTCCCACAGCACTTGGAAGAGTGCTTGACCCATCATAAGTGCATAACAAATACCACCATTCTTCTTCTTTTCCTTCTAATTATTATTATTATTATGACCTTCTGACTCCCAGACCTGTGCTCTATCCACTACGTAATGCTGCTTCCACTTGGGAATTAAACATATTCATTGTCTTCAAAGAGCCTACACCACACTGGGAGAATACACACATACAAATATTTACAAATAGGGCAATTAAAATGAATAAATTGATATATAATTGGTCATAAATACATACATAAAGGGTGAGAGGAATTATAAATAACTAAACATATAAGTGCTAGTGATGAATGATGGGTTGAGAAGACTCAGGGAAGGCTTGTTCTTGTTGGAAGAATTGTAGGAGAACTTTGAACATGGGGAGAGCTGAGGTCCATCAGGTTAGTTGCGAGAAGGAGTTCTGGACCGGGGAAATAACATAAGTAAAGTGATGGAGATGGAAAAGTGGAGAGCTAGGGACAGCTAGAAGATGATCTGGGGTGGAATGAAGAGAGTTTACTCAAGAGTAGTGGTGTAAAAAAGGATAGGGAGATTGGTGGAGAGTCTTGAAGACAATTGGCAAGCTGACTCCTTGATGTGACGGGTGATGGGAAACCACTGAAGGGCTTTGCAGAATCTGTTGAGAATCGTTCTGCAAAAAGGATGTAGTATAGTTTGGATGGGGCAGAGGTTGGAGGCGGGGAGACCAGCATGAAGGTTGAAATAATAGCCTAGCCATAATATAACAAGAACTTGGACCAAAGTGGCAGCCATGTGAGAGGAGATGAATGGGCGAATGTGGGAAAAGTATGGAAGAAAACTGTAGAATTTAGAAGTAGCTTGAGGTTGCTGGTTTCTGTGTCAAATGTTCACCAATAAGGTGAGGTCCTTGCTAGGCTATTAGGTTTATCCCACACAGGGCCTGCCTCTGTGTTTGAGCTTGGGTACCCCAATCTTCACCAAGACAGGGCTGTAGGAGAGCTCTCTCCCAATTGCTGCCTGCCAGTTCAGATTGTCTATTGAAATTGTCCCCCAACTGTTCACTATTATGCCGTATTATTTGATTCTATGCTTCACTGGGTTTTTCATTGTTTATATTGCCTCAGTGGCTTGTATGCGTCAGTTTTCATTTCCCTATACAACAGCTTCCTCATCATTTTGCGGTGCCATTCAGTCTCCTCATATATCCCCCTCAGAGAAGCTGTATTGCTGGGGACAGTTCTTCATCATAGGTGAACTGAATGTAGTGCAGATCTCACTATATTCCAAGCGCTTAGTACAGTGCTCTGCACATAGTAAACGCTCAATAAATACTATTGAATGAGTGAATGTTGAAAATCTTGTCCCGCCATTCGATGTTGAGTACGGTCCTTATACGATGCTGATGAAAATGCTCTTTGAGCTGGATGTCTTGTCTCATGTGCTCAAATCTCCCAGCTATATAGAAGACTGGACACTCACCCTCCTTGTAATAATAATAATAATAATTATGATATTTGTTAAGCACTTACTATGTGCCAAGCACTGTTCTAAGCACTGGGGTAGATGTGAGGTAATCAGGTTGTCCCATGTGGGGCTCACAGTCTTAATCCCGATTTTACTGATGAGGTAACTGAGGCACTGAGAAGTTATGTGACTTGTCAAAAGTCACACAGCAGACAACTGGCAGAGCCGGGACTAGAACCCATGACCTTCTGACTCCCAGGCCGGTGCTCTATCCACACTGCCATGGCAAAGTGGTGATGAGCTCTTATTGCCACATTCTATCTTCAGTTTGCTGACTGACTTTTTAAATACCGTTTTCTATGCTTTTGTGTTGCCTGCAAAGCTGAGTTTGGGAGCCTCCTAAAGTTCTTTGTTGTTGATGATGACCTTCAGTTGTGCGTGTTAAGTTTTTCTGGGAATTATTTTGGTTCTCTTCAGATGTCGTCACGCTATAGGTCCATGCTGAATCTGGGAAACAATTTGCTTGTTCACTTGTTTGTGTGTGCCTCTAGAAAACAATCATTTAAATTTATCGCTCTTTGAACTACTGCCTCAAATATATTTGGTGATGCTTGTGGCCTAATGAACTGGATGAATTTTCCAGTGAACCGGGAGCATATTCCAACTCACTTTAGTAGATCACTCTTTGAATCTTTAAGTACAGCAGAATCGAATGGGTCGAAGATGACCAGGTCTACCACACAGATAGTCAAATTGAGAAGTGAAAGGAAAAAAAATTACAAATCACCTAGACTTTAGGACCCTGGGAACCTCTCTGGGTTTCCAGACCCTTTTGTAAGTGGACTTGGGGGTAATTTCAGCCCGTTGAAAGGGTGACCCAAAGTGTCACAATGATTAGGACATTTTTTGACCTACTGGGGTGACAGCCTCTTGTTTGGAAGCCTATGCTCCTTTTTTGTAGGGCCAAAAGTAGAAGTTCCAGTTAATTTTTGTAAACAGAAGCTGTGATAAGGACCCATTTATTCTTTGTTATTTAAGAAGTCAAGAGCACACCTGGACTCATCATTTAAAAAGTGGTCTCATTATTTCTTGACAGAATCTTTGACAAGGTCCCCAGTGGATGAAAAGGACTGAACTTTCAAGAAATTATTTGCCCATCCTATTCACTGTTTGTCATGTTTTGTGGCACAAAAACAGTTAATATTATTGCTCTTTTAGCTATAATTAGATTCTGAAGGGAAAGTAGCTTGCTTTTTGATGCTATTGTTTTATTTTGCAAACAGTGAAGCAGTGTGCTAAAAACCCAGGACTGGATGTTTGGAGACCTGCATTTGAATCCAAGCTACCTGACTTTCCTGCTCTGGAACCCTGGGCAACTCCCGCTCTGTGCTTCAGTTTCCCCATCTGTAAAATGGGGATTAAATGCCTCTTCCCCCTCCCCCTTATCAATCAACCAATCACATTTACTGATCCCGTTTTTCAGGGCCCTGTACTAAGCACTTGGGAGAGTACAACTCAACCATATAACAGATATGTTCCCTGTCCACGTTGAGCTTATGGTCTAGAAGGGGAGACAGACATTAATATAAATGAATAAATGATTTATAAAGAAAGCAAGTCAGGGTGACACAAATGGGAGTGGGAAAAGAGGAAACGAGGGCTTAGCCTGGGAAGGCTTCTTGGCGGCCTTGAATAAGGTTTTGAAAAGGGGCTAAGTAATTGACTGTCAGATAGGAGAAGGGAGGACATTCCAGGCTAGGGGCAGGATGTGGGCAAGAGGTTGGCAGCAAGATAGATGAGAGTGAGGTACAGTGAGTAGGTTGGCATTAGAGGAGCAAAATTTGAAGGCTGGGTTGTAGTAAGAGAGTAGTGAGGTGAGGTATGAGGGGGCAAGGTGATTGACTACTTTAAAGCCAATGGTAAGGAATGTGTGTTTCATGTGGTGGTGCATGGGCAACCATTGGGGGTTCTTGACGATTGGGGAAACATGGATTGAATGTTTTTGTAGAAAAAACACTCAGGCAGCAGAGCCAAGTATGGAGAGGAGTGGGGAGAGACAGGAGGCTGGGAGGTCAGCAAGGAGGCTAATAGAGTAATCAAGGTGGGATAGGATGAGTGTTTGGATTAACGTGGTAACAGTTTGGATGGAGAGGAAAGGGAGTATATTTAGCAATATTGTGAAGGTTGACTCTACAGCATTTAGTGATAGATTAATAGATGTGGGTCGAATGAGAGAGATTAATCAAGGATAATGCCAAAGTTAAGAGTTTGTGAGACAGGAAAGATGGTGGTGCTGCCTACTATGATGCGAAAGTCAGGAAGAGGACATGGTTTGGGTGGGAAGATAAGGAGTTCTGTTTTGGACATGCTAAGTTTGAAGTGATGGCAGGACATCCAGGTAGAGATGTCTTGAAGGCAGGAGGAAATGTGAGATTGCAGAAAGGGAGAGAGATCAGGGCTGGAGATGGAGATTTGGGAATCAACTGCCTAGAAGTGGTAGTTGAAGTCATGGGAGTAAATGAGACGCTTAGACCCTGAGACCCTGTGGCATACGGATTGTGCCTGATCTGATTGTATCTACCAAAAGGCTCAGTAGAGTGTGTGGCACATGGAAGGCCTTAACAAATCCCACAATTATTAAATATTTTATTACAGATGTGTCAATTTTGATTTTTTTCCAAGACAAGGAAGTTTGGAATAAGTTAGGAGTTACATTTCTTGACATCATTTGCAACCTGGATGTTCTGCTGCTCTCAAGCAATCTGGATTTTGTTTTATTTGAGGTTCAGCTTGGCCTAATGGAAAAATCATGGGTCTGAGAGTCAGAAGATCTAGATTATAATCCCTTCTCTATCACTTTCCTTATGTGCGTGATCTTGGGCAAATCACTTAACTTCTTACTCTATGCCTCAGTTTCCTCATCTGTAAAACAGGGATTCAATACCTGTTCTCTCTACCCTTTAGACTGCAAGCCCCAAGTGGGACCTGATTATCTTTTGTCTACCCCAGTGCTTAGTTTGGTGTTTGGAACATAGTTAGCACTTAACAGATAAATCACAATTTTTATTAGGTGTGATGTCCTCATCAGCCTGAAAGAGTCAATATAGCATAATTAGCTTTTCTGGGGGAGCTTTTTCATGGGGGAACCTGCAAACATGAGCACTAATATTGTTAAAAATCACTTAGCATAACATGTTTACTGGAAGTGGTATACAGTGATGCATCAGCAGAGAGAGAGCCAGAGAATTAATCAGACCGTAATTGAGGACACAGGTGGTGAGTCATCTTTTGCTTCGAAGATGATGTTGCTGACAGGGAGATTTTATCAATAATCTACACGAGGAGCATGTTCTGTGGTAAATCAATATTGCATTTGATCCTAATTTGAAAGAAATAATAATAATAACTGCGGCATGTCAATCATATTTATTGAGCACTTACTGTTTTCAGAACACTATCCTAAGCACTTGGGAGAGTAGGCTATAACAATATAATTGACACATTCCCTGCTCGCAATGAGCTTACAGTTTAGAGGACTGAATGTGTTAAGTCCTTACTATGTATTAAGTCCTATGCTAAGCACTGGGGTAGATAGATACAAGATAATCAGGTCCCACTTGGGTCTCACCTTCTATGTAGGAGGGAGAAAAGGCATTGAATCCCCATTTTGCAGAGGAGGGAACTGAGGCACAGAGAAGTTAAAAAGACTTGCCCAAGGTCACACGGCAGAGCCAGGATTAGAACCCGGGTCTCCTCTGACTCCCAAGCCTGTTCTGTTTCCATTAAGCCATGCTACTTATCAAGAAACTATTACTGTACCAAAGTTGGATCCCACTTTGAGGAATGCAATGAATGTTTTATGAAAAGCATTTTGAGTTATAAATATTTAAGGTGTTGATGTAGTCTAAAAGGGCCATAACCCAGTTTAAATTGTATTCTTTAGTGAAATTGCAGGAATATAAAGTAGGACTGACTCAAAGAAGCTCTTAAGATATAAACTCTTATAACCTTCTGGAGGGCAGGGATTCATTTTTTTTTAATTTTTTTCCCAGATGATTAGTAGAGTGCTCTCTGCAGGCTCTCGGTGTAGACCTTCAGACACAGAAAGCAGCCACTATGGCATCCTTACAATAAAAAAGTGCTAATAGTAGGTGCCTTCACAGTAAGTGCTCAGTAGAGCATTCTACATGCAGTAGATGCTCAATAAGTGTCAGTGATAACTATTTACCCAGTAGAAGGTCTCTGCAAAGGAGCTTTGCAGCAGACCTGAAGAGAAGACACCTCTGACCCTATTTCTGGTAAGAGCCTTTGTTTCTCCCAGATGGGCCCCAGCGATTACAAATGGTTGTATTTTTATTGTGTAGGAAGCCTCCTGAAGTTATAACCCAATTTTGTGCCATGCAAATATGAGTTATTATTGTTGTTCCATTAGCTTTTCTTAGCATTTCCTCTGGCAATTTGTGTCCTTCCTGATCCTCTTTTGTGCTAAAAACTGCTTGCCTTCAGTGGAACTATTTCCATTTTCACAAAGACTTTCCTCTTCCGGCTAATCGAACTCCCATGCTAGGTTGTGATATAAATTCTGTGAAATTATTTTGCAAAGGATATTTCAAGTCATATTGCAATATTTTTGTCCAAAAAACTTTATCTTAATAGACACTCTATCCATTTTTCACTTTTTCAGTTCCACTTCTACAATCTTCAAAATCTGCCTGCCATGCTTTTGCTACTTAAAACAAACAAAGAAACAAACAAAAAAAAAATGCAGGTGTTTCTACTTCTCTACAGTCCCTCAATCAAACAGCTGGTAATTCTTCATGAGGTTCCTGTGACTAAGCCATTTCATTTCATAACATAGAGGTTGCTGCTATTATTTTTTTTGGACAGTTTGGGATTTAACACACTATTTCTTAATCCTAATATAGAATCAAAGTGCTTATTATATGTTACAGACTTCTGCTAGATTCCACTATTATTTTCCAGCAGGAATAGATGATTCTTAACATTTATGAGTAACTGAGTAATTAAGATAATTTCCCATGGATATTAATAGCAGTGATAGTAGCACTCTAAGACCTGGGCTCTAAGGCCGCAATTCACCACTTTTCTGCTGTGCGACCTTAAATAAGTCACTTAACTTCTCCGTTCCTCAGTTACCTCATCTGGAAAATGGAGATTAAGCCCGTGAGCCCTATTTGGGACAGGGACCTCGTCCAATCTGATTTTCTCTTATCTACCCCAGTACTTAGTACAGTGCCAGGCCCATAATATGTGCTCAAAAAATACCATTAAGAAAAATTCAATGTTCATTTAAAGACAGCAGCAAATGGAAGGTTTTTCCCTCATGAACAACATTTAAAGATTGGAGATCATTTGAATAGATATTCCCAAGGGAAGTTCCCATTGCATCTTCCCTAGCTTTCCCCATGCTTTCCCATTGTTTTCTGTCTCTCTAGAGCCTCACTTATTCTATCTTGTGAATTCACCAGCTGCTGTTAAGTTTGACCAAAAAGCATGTTGCTTTTCCTAACTCCTGTTCAAAATGAGCCAGAAAACACCTCAAATAGTTGGGAGAAATATCCAGGACAAATTAAGTAACGGAGGGAGTGGCTTACATAGGAAGGATGATCATTTACTGTATTTTAGCAAAGAGGTTCCTGCTCAGGCTCAGAATCTTTTGTTCTTTCGGACTCATGTCGGATATAATAAAACAAAGGAAAACCAAGAACAACTAGTTGCTGCATTTATTGTGCTGATGTTGGAGGTTCACTGCCAATGAGAAACAGACCCTTGCTTTATGGGCAAGGAAGGCAGTGACTCATCAAGGTTGGCAAATAACCCTGCCAACAATTAGTTAACCCAAGCAAAGTTTCAGATTTGCAGTATTAGTCCCTCACTATTCCTTCGGCAGGGCTCCCCAGTTGCCAACTATGCACCTGGGGACTTGGTAAAAACAAAACAAAACTAAATAAAAAAAAAAAAAGATTCTCCCAGTGCATCAGCTCTTTCGTGGGGAAAACATTGGTGGTTTTTGATGCCGCATTAACTCTTTTGGGCCACCAGGAACTACAACCAACTCCCGAGGCCCAGTGCTATAAGGCTTGGTGGGATTTCAACAGTTCCAGATTACCCAGAAATAATAATAATGTTGGTATTTGTTAAGCACTTATTAAGTGCCGAGCACTGTTCTAAGCACTGGGGTAGATACAGGGTAATCAGGTTGTCCCACGTGAGGCTCACAGTCTTCATCCCATTTTACAGAGGTAACTGAGGCACCAAGGTCAAGTGACTTGCCCAGGGTCACACAGCTGACAAGGAGCGAAGCCGGGATTAGAACCCATGACATCCGACTCCCAAGCCCGGTCTCTTTTCACTGAGCCACGCTGCTTCTCAAAGCAGTTGACTTTGTCAGAAAGAATCTTTGTTAAGGAGTCCCTTCTCTAAAAGCTCACAGGGGCCATGAATTAATGTTCATTAAAGGTAGCATCAGCACCTTACAGAGCAACCCATCAGGAAAACCTAATTGGAATTTTAAAAAGAGGTTCACAGTGAGGTCCAATTCTGGATGCTGAACCTGCTTAGCAGTTGAGGGTGGTCTAAGATCTAAGGATCAATGCAGTTTACAAGCACTTTAGGGTTCATTTAATCCTGAAAATATACTGCAAATGCCTTTCCTTGTGTTCTGTGGTCTTCTCGTCTCCTTCAAAATTGACATATTTTTTACATTAAAATATCATGAGTTGTGGCACGTGATTTGAAACGCTTTTTTTTAAAGGGCTAGCTACAGTGATTACCTCTTGGAAAATGTTATTCCTATGATATTAGTAATATTTAGTAAAATCGGTTTACTAGTGCTAAGTGGGAATCAACAGACAATAGTAGGGAATACAAAAAATTGCAAAATAGCAAAATAGCAAAATAACAAAATAGCAAAAATTGCAAATAGCAATGAAAACCAAACTACCTGAGCACAGTTCTGGGAAGGCAGAGTCCTCAATCAAGGAATCAGAAGTATTTATTTAGCCCCTATTGTGTGGAGAGCACTGAATTAAGCATGGGAGAGTTTGTAGACATGGTCTCTACCGTCAATGAATTTATAGCCCAGAAAGTACGACAAACCCTGAAATACTTTATAGTAAGCACAAAGAAGGGGATGTAGACATGTTATAAGTCAGTAGTAGCAGAAATAATACATATTGAGTTCACAGTGGCTGCTGCAAAGCCCTGTATTCTTTGAAAAGTAGATTACGTAAATTGACATGTACCCAAGAGGGGTAGGTGGTGTGAGCACATAAATTTGTAGTTGGCGGAAAAGGGATAAAGTGGTAGTTATAGCTACCTATAGCTACCTATAGCTACCTATAGCTATAGGTAGTGAGAGCTATAGCCCTGGTGGCAGAGAAATTAGTTGGGGCAGGCCTCTTGGAGGAGTTGTGATTCCAGAAGGGATTTGAAAAGGAAGAAGTGGTCTGGAATATGAAAGGGTTGGAGGCAGAAGAAACAAAAATGAGGAAAAAGAACTCAAGCCACTGTGGGAGAAGAGAGTAGATAATAAGTATACAGGAGAGAAAGATCCGGTTGAGTATCTTAAAACCAGTGATCAGGAGCTTTTTCAGGACACAGAGTGGAATGGGTAAATATTTTTGAGCAGAGGGAATCTCTATGTGTAGAACTTTTTCCAAACATTTTAGGACAGTGATCTAGGCAGTGGGATGAAGTTTGACCTGGGCGTGGGAACAACTGGAGGAAAGGAGATCAGTGAGAAGGCCGATAGAGTCTATCTGTTGCCGAATTTTACATTCCAAGCACTTAGTACAGTGTAGTAAATACTACTGAGTGAATGATCAAGCTGGGTTATATTAAGTGTAGACTGTAAGCCCGTCAAACGGCAGGGACTGTCTCTATCTGTTGCCGACTTGTTCATCCCAAGCGCTTAGTACAGTGCTCTGCACATAGTAAGCGCTCAATAAATACTATTGAATGGATCAGGGCGATAGAGAGGCAGGAGCAGACCTTGAAAATGCTGGGGAAGAAAGACTGACAGGATTTAGTGACAGATTGATTATAGGGTTTGAGCGGGAGGAGAACACCTAGATTACAGCCTCCAGAGATGGGGACAATAGTGATGTTGACAACTCCGATGGAAAAGACATTTGGAGATAGAGATTTGGGTGGGAAGAGAAAGAGTTCAGTTTAGACAAATAATAACCTTGATTGTTTAGACTGTGAGCCCATCATTGGGCAGAGATTTTCTCTATCTATTGCCAAATTGTACATTCCAAGCGCTTAGTACTGTGCTATGCACATAATAAGTGCTCAATAAATACTATGGAATGAATGAATGAATAGGGCATCCATTTGGAGATGTCCTGAAGGCAACAGAAGATGCTAGATTGCAGAGAAGGCATTTTGTCGATCAGTCAATGATATCTGTAGAGCAGTTATTGTGTGCAGAGCCCTGAACTAAGAGTTTGGGAAAGGACAATAGGATATCGTTGATAGACACAATACCCGCTCATAAAGAGTTTGCAGTCAAAAGCAGGAACATAACTGGTAGGGATAAGATAATGGGAGTGGCTATCCACAAGCACTGTAATCAACTCCTTTATACAGATGGTCGGCCCTAAAGACTCAGGATCAAGGCTCATCCACCATTCCTGCTGGGAGACTCTGTCAAGCCCCCAGAGGACAGAGACGTTGTCATTTACTTGTGTTTGTACTCTCCCAAATGCACAGTACAATTCTCTTCACACACTGATTGATTTATTCCAGATCGGCAGTCAAGTGAACAGTAAGCAAGGTTTATTTCTTAAGGATGAATAGAACTTCATTTAGAAGAAAGAACAACACTTTGAATAACATTTTTTCAGAAGAGTAGACTGTTTTCACCAATATCTGGAAGCAAAATGAAGTTAGAATTACAAAACATTTGATTTTAGTTATATTGAATCTAAGATGCTTGTTCAAGTCTATTGGCTGAACTTAAAAAATAAGACAGGGTGAAAACCAGTTTAGCCAGCATGGGGAGGAAGTTGATCTGTTGGCTTAGAAAGGTTAAGTTGAAAGGAATAAGCCACATTTTTATTTACCTTCACTATGCAAAACTGGCTTGGAAAAGTCTAGTCCTCTTTGTCTTTTATAGAAGGTCATTTATGTATGATTTCTTTTAATAATATTTGTTAAGCACTTAACTATATTCCTAAGCCCTGGAGTAGAGACAAGCTAGTCAGGTTGGACACAATCCATGTCTCACATGGGGCTCACAGTCTTAATTCCCCATATTACAGATGAGATAACTGAGGCACAGAGAAGTTAAGTGAGTTGTCCAAGATCACACAGAGCACAAGTGGTAGAGCCGGCATCAGAACCCAGGTCCTCCCGACTCCCAGGCCAGTGCTCTATCCAGTAGACCATACTGCTTCTCTGCGGCTATAGTGCCTCTGATTTGTATAAATCAATTTTTTTTCCTTCGCAGTGTGCTGTCTTTTAGCGGTCAAATATGGTTTAAAAAAATCAGTGGCAGCCAGGGAATTTCTCTTCATATTTCCCTGGGTGAATAAATAAAGATCAGGTAAAGGGAGGCAGGGAGTGACAAAAAACCACAAAATGACTTTCCTGTTTACTTTTGAATATGACTACCAAAGTAGTCATAGTAATTCCCAGTGGAAATAGTAATATTAGAAAGACATACATTTGGCTATTTGCAGATATAACTATCTCATTGCCCTGTACTGAAGTTAACTTTAATTAAAGGTGAGAGTTTTGGTGTTTCCAAGTAATGAATTGCTTCAGTTTTGCAAATGTATATATAAATGAATGAGTGCTTATAATAATAATGGTATTTGGTAAGCACTTACTATGTTCCAAGCACTGTCCTAAGCTCTGGGGTAGATACAAGGTCATCAGGTTGTCCCACGTGGGGCTCATGGTCTTAATCCCCATTTTACAGATGAGTTCACTGAGGCACAGAGAAGTGAAATAAAGGTCACACAGCAGACAAGTGATGGGGTCGCGATTAGAACCCATGACCTACTGACTCCCAGGCCCGTGTCCCATCTCTGCCACTTGACTGCTGTGTGGCCTTGGGCAAGTCACTTACCTTCTCCATGCATCAGTTTCCTGAGCTGTAAAATGTAAAGATTCAGTACCTCTTCTCCTTCCCACAAATACTGTGAGACCCATGTGGGACAGGGACTGTTTCCAATCCCATTTGCTTGTAATAATAATAATAATTATGGTATTTGTTAAGCGCTTACTATGTGCTGAGAACTGTTCTAAGCACTGGGGTTGATACAGGATAATCAGATGGTCCCACGTGGGGCTCACAATTTTTGATCCCCATTACAGATGAAGTAATTGAGGCACAGAGACGTTAAGTGACTTGCCCAAGGTCACACAGCAGGCAAGTGATGGAGCCGGGATTAGAACCCAAGACCTCTGACTCCCAAACCCAGGCTCTTTCCACTAAGCCATGTCACCTTAGAGCTTAGTACAGTGACTGATACATAGTAGATACTTAACAAATACCAAATTATTATTTCTTCTTATTATCTTTACTAGCTTCAATCATCTACTGTCCCTTTGGCCTCACCTACACTTTTTTGAGACATTTGAATGCCTTTCTCCCAGTCGGTAAGGCAATCAATCAATGGTTTTTCTTGAACACTTCCTGTGTGCAGAGAACTGTACTAAGCTCTTGGGAGAGGAAAATGCTATAGAGTTGGTAGAATTTGCATTTCTCACCTTCCTCCTCTCCATCTCCTCCCCAATACTGATTGCTGGGGACTCCACTATTCATATGGTTTTTCCCACCAGTCTCTGCAGAGGGTGAACCTTTTAAAAATTCTTACTGAACTCTTAGTGAACTCCTGTTAAGAATTCTTTGACAGAGCTGTGGGAGGAAGCCCTCCCCACCCAACAGTTTCTAACTTAAAATATTATTATTCCATTTTAACTTACTTTCATTGTTGTTTGGATTATATGCTAATCGTTTTAGTTGTCTGTCCTCCCCAACTGGGCGTGTCACTCTTATCTGAAAATATTTTGCTGTAATTACTTCTTTGCACAGTGGTTTGCACATGGTAAACCTTGCAACTAATAAAGATACTCATCAAGTGAACCTTTGCCATCCCGCATCTGACATGAACTAGTGACATTTATCATTCTTTTAAGAATTCATAAGACATTGAGTAAAATATATTTTCCATTGGTGCATAAATAGTTTTTCTTTTAACCTACGCCAAGTAATTTGTAATTTGTAGACATTGAAGGGGAAGAAAAGAAGGGTTACCATATTTTAACACCAGGGCAGGGATCTATTTGTCTCACATAATATTTGGCACTCACATTCTATTTGGCATCATATTCTGTAAACATAAGATCTATAAAATAACCAAATGGTGCTGTTCTTTAAATGTCATTATTTTTAATTGCAGCATGGCTCAGTGGAAAGAGCCCGGGCTTGGGAGTCAGAGGTCATGGGGTCTAATCCCTGCTCTGCCACTTGTCAGCTGTGTGGCTTTGGGCAAGTCACTTAACTTCTCTGTGCCCAGTTACCTCATCTGTAAAATGGGGATGAAAATTGTGAGCCCCACGTGGGACAACCCGATGACCTTGTATCTCCCCCAGCGCTTAGAACAGTGCTTTGCACATAGTTAAGCGCTTAAAAATGCCATTATTATTATTATTATCAATCAATGTCTGTGACTGAGACATGCTTCTTGTGGGTGTTTTTTTTAATAATCTTACATATTTTTGCAGCTTCTGTTTTACAAAGAATCCTTTTCAAAGATGTTATTTCTGATGGCAACAGTCTTACCTTATAATAATAATAATGGTATTTAAGCGCTTACTATGTGCGAAGCACTGTTCTAAGCACTGGGGGGATGGATACGAGGTGATCAGGTTGTCCCAATGGAGCTCATAGTCTTAGTCCCCATTTTACAGATGAGGCAACTGAGGCACAGAGAAGTGAAGTGACTTTCCCAAAGTCACACAGCTGACAAGTGGCAGTGGTGGGATTAGAACCCATGACCTCTGACTTCCAAGCCCGGGTTCTTTCCACTGAGCCTCACCTTATGTGTGAGTGTGGAGGGAAAGACTTTCATACAACCGGTTAGGTTTATGGTTGGTGAGTTGATAGCTTTCCATAATAATAATAATTATGGTATTGGGTAAGCACTCAATATGTGCAAAACTTTGTAATAAGCACTAGAATAAATGCAGTATAATCAGGCTGACAAAGTCTTGGTCCCACATGGGGCTCACAGTCTAAGTAGGAGGCACTAGGATCTAATCCCCATTTGACAGATGAGGAAACTGAGGCATGGAGAAATTAAGTGACCTTCCTAAGGTTTCAAGGCCGATAATTGACAGAACTGGGTTTAGAGCCCAGGTCCTCCCACTCCCAGGCCCAACCCTTTTCCATGAGGTCGTACTGTTTCTGCAGCTGCCCTATGTGGCATTTGGCCACCTGCTCTGGCCACTTTTGAAATCAGCTAGATGAGAGCACACACCTAGAGTCCTTGGGCCTTCAGGTAACACACCCTAAGCCTTTCCCAGCAGTTGACTACCAACTTCTTGTGGCTCTCAGAATTCGAGCATCAGATATCACAGGAAGTGGTTAGGAGCCAGTCTTATTCCTTAAGGGCTGGTTGCTTGGGTTTCAGTTTCAGAAGGACTTGGAATATGGGGAGAGGATAATCTGTCAGATCTGAAATGAGAGGGAGATCCGGGCGGATGGGGAAAACATGATGTGAAAGGTTGGTGGTGGGAGAGATAAGAACCAGGCACAGATTGAGAGAATTGAAAAGTGAGAGTTGGGATATAATGGGAGAAAAGAGTATATAAATAGGAAGGAGATAATTGATTAAGTGCTATAAGAATGATCAAGACAATTTGCTGTAGAGTGGAATAGGCCAACGTCGACGATATTTGAGGAGTGTGAGCTCTTTTGGGATGGGGATTTTCACTGGTTTTAGTTGTATTTTACTTTCCCAAATGCTTAGTACAGTGCCCTGCACACTGAAAGCACTTACAGTGCTTACTAGTGAATGAGTGAATGAATGAGTGAGATGGCTTGTGTAGAATGGCATTTAGGAAAATGATCTGGACAATAGATTGAAGTATGGACTGGATCGGAGAAAGATGGAGACAGGGAGCCCAGGGAGAAGGCTGATTAAGTAGCCAAGCGCAGGCATAACAGGTGACTGGAGCACAATGGGTGCTGACTGAATGGAGAAGAAGGGGAGGGAATGGGAAATCTTCTGGAGGAAAACCAGAGAAGATTGGGTGTGAGACTGCACGTTGTTGGTTGAAAGTGAGGGAGAAGTCAAGGACAATACTAAGGTTGTGGGCTTCATGGACAGGGAGGATGGTGGAGTCGTCAGCTGTGCTGGACAGTTTAGGTGTTGGAGGGGATTTGGAAAAGAAGATGAGTTCAGTTTTGGACATGTTGCACTTAAGATGCCAGGGATTCACATGCTTAGATGATCCAACTGTAATTTTGATTATGGACATTGGGTTGAGAGCGTGATGAATCATGAGGCATTCTTGAGATCTTAAATGTATGAGGGGGTTTGAGATACAGCCTTAAAGCACTGCAGTGGAAAAAAAGGTAGATGAAAATTAGCCATGGGCCACAGTCCCCTGCCCCCAAGGGGCTCACGATCTAAGGGTAAGCACGGAGGGTTGGCAACAGACACTTAGGGAAAGAAGAGACTATAAAAGCAGAAGGAACAAGATGAAAGATTGAGGACAGCAGTGAGTATACGCTGCTGAATTTCATTTCTAAAGGAGAAGAGTTTCAGGCTCCTCGCTGCTTGAGCTATTCAGAGTCCAACAGTTAACACCACCATGACAAACTTCCCCAAAGCATTAAGCTTGGCATTAATATTGCCCCACGGTCCTCTCCCTATGGCACTGGGGCAAGGCAGGAAGAGAGGCCCGTTGGTGCAAGGGGACGGTGGGCTTCTCTGCCTTCAGCGGGGCAGGACTCTGTCGCCGGAGGTGTAGCTTGCCTCCCACACTCACAGAGTAGGTAAGAGCAAGCAGCAGCCGAGTTGTCTTTCGGTTTAAAATGGTGCTGCTAATAATAATAATTGTGGTATTAATTAAGTGCTTACTATGTGCCAGCTACTCCACTAAGCATTGGAGTGGATACAGGCAAATCAGGTTGGGCATAGTCCCTGACCCATAAGGGGCTCACAGTCCTAATTTTAAAGATGAGGTAACTGAGGCACAGAGAAGTGAAATCACCTGCCCAAGGTTACATAGCAGACAGGTGGCGGAGGTGGGATTAGACCAATGACCTTCTGACTCCCAGACCTGTGCTCTGTCCACTCTGACAAGCTGCTGATTCCAAGACTGGATTCCAGGCTTGAGTGGTTCTAACAGAGACACAAACCTGCACACTTCCATTATATACAATAATGTGTCTTTTTGGACCTCGTTGCCGTTCAGGTGACCGTGGCTCAGACCCAATGCGTAAGAGGAAAAAGGTATGTCCTGCTACCAGCAGAGCACTCAATCAGTTCTCTCCTTCCTTCCTAATCTTGTTGGTCTCCTATTACAACTCCAGCCAAATACTTCCCACCTCTAACAACCAACCTACTCTCTGTACCTCCATCTCATCTATCCTGCCACTGACCTCTTGCCACGTCCCACGTTCTCCCTCCAGCCAGGAACTCCCACCTGCTTCATATTGAACAGTTAACCACTCTCCCCACCTTCAAAATTCTCCTAAAATCACATCTCCTCCCAGAGGCCTTCCGAGACTAAGATCTTTCATTCATTCAGTAATAAGCCCGGTGTGGGCAGGGATTGTCTCTCTTTATTGCTGAATTGTACTTTCCAAGTGCTTATTACAATGCTCTGCACACAGTAGGCGCTCAATAAATACGATTGAATGAATGAATGATTTTATTGAGCGCTTTCTTTCTTTATTGAATAGTGATTGAGCTCAATAGTTATTGAGCATTTACTGTGTGCAGAACACTGTACTAAGTGTTTGGGAGAGTACAAATCAGCGATAAACAGACAGCCCCCCTTCCATAATGAGCTTACAGTCCAGAGGACAAGCTGACGGTCTATTTTCCCTCTCAACCCTCCTCTCTGGGTTGATTATGAATTTGGCTGTAGACCCCTTAAACACTTTAATACTCACCCCGACCCCCCCAGTATTTATGAAAATATTTTTATACTCTACTGTTTCCCCTATCCATAATGTCTTTTAATGTCTGTCCCTCCTTGTAGGCTGTAACCTCCTGATTGACAGAGATTGCATCTAGCCACCTTTCTTTTATTGTAAATCCCAAGGGTTTAGTACACTGCACAGAGCAAGCACCTAGAAAATACCATGGAGTTATTGTTTGATAGGAAATCCACTTGTGTGTGTTTTGATTTAGGCATGAGAGTTTGCACCAGAGCAGCCTGGCATAGTGGATAGAGCATAGGCCTGGGAGTCAGAAGGTCATGGGTTCTAATCCTGGCTCTGCCACTTGTCTGCTGTGTGACATTGGCCAATCATTTCACTTCTCTGTGCCTCAATTACCTCAACTGTAAACTGAGGATTGAGACTGTGTGCCCCACTTGGGACAAGAACTGCATCCAACCAGATTTGTTTGTATCCACCCCATTGCTTTCTACAGTGCCTGGCACATAGTAAGTGCTTAAAAATATCATTATTATTATTATTATTGTTACTCTCTTGCTTGGTCCCCTCATGCCCAAGAGCAAACATCGTGAGGTGGCTGAGAGGACGATCAGTTACAGACTCTGTGATCATGGAACTGAGCCTCTCTGACAACTCAACAGCTGCAGATGCCACCGTGCCCTCACCCACTTGGTATCCCAACAATGAGTTTAATAACTGAGGTGGTTTAGTAGTGGTTGGGGAATCATTTCTCTGCAAAGCCCAGCAAGAGGGTATAGGTCAAGAAACCAAAAAAAAAGCCTAAACCACAAAGCAACTTCATCCACAAAAAAAATCCACGCTTGTCTTTCACACTGACCGGAGCAGGAGAGCACTGGGATCATCAGAGTGGAGCTTCGGTAGGCAAGGGTGATTAGTTTGGCAGCCATGCTGTGTCAAGACCTCCAAAACTAGGCAGATCTAGAACTCCTATAACCTGACTGAGAAAAACCTCTCTGAAACAAGGTCAGTCCAGATCCCGTTTTCATGGACCAACCTTCTTTGGGTTGTCCAGTTTCACTTATTGCTTTTGAATAGACTCCACCCCCAGACATTTTATTTCTGGCATATATCTATGTACATATTTGAAGCAGGGTGTAAATTATATACACACACATAAATTTCCTTCATATTCAAAGAAAATGGCTCTTGAGATCGAGCAATCAATTGATAATAGCATAATTATCACTGTATTACGCAGTTGGAAGAGTACAATAGGAGATAGACATGATCCCTCAATGAAATGACAATCTAGAAGTTCAAATAAATAGACGTTCAAATAAATAGACGTTCAAATAAATTACAGATAGGGAAAGTAATAGGATTTAAGGATACTTACCTAAGGGCTCTAGGGCCGTGGATAGGGTGAGTAAAGTGCCTAGGGGATATGGATTTAAATGTATCGGTGACTCGGAAGGTATGGGAAGATGAGAGATTAGTCAGGGAAGGCTTCCTGGAGGAGATATGAGTTTAGGTGAAGAGCGGTCTGTCAGATGTGAGAGATGAGAGGGAGTTCCAGACAGGAGGAAAGGCATAAGGAAAGTGTCGATGGTGAGAGAGATAAGATTGAGGCACAGTAAGTAAGTTGGTGCTAAAAAAGTAAAGTGTGAGGACTGGGTGGAGTGAGGAGGAGTGAGGAGTGAGGAGAGATAGGAGAGAGATAGCTGATTGAGTATCTTAAAGCCAGTGGTCTGGAGTTTCTGCTTGATGCAGAGATGGACTTTTTTGAGGAGTGGAGAGATGTGTACAAAACGATTTCTTATAAAAAGGGATCTGGGCATCAAAGTGACTGAACTGGACTGGAGTGGGGAGAGGCTTGAGGCAGGGAAGGCAGTGAGGAGGCTGATGCAGTAGCCAGGGTGGGATGACACAGTTTAGATGGAGCTGAAGGGGTTGATTCTAGAGATAGAGTGAAGAAAGAACCGACCGGATTTGATCACTGACCATTCGGTAGGTGGGAGGAGTATGATGGTGTCATAGGAGTCTTCATGCACAGGAAAACTTACTCTGATTCCAATGCCTGGCCCTATTTTTACTTTAGCCTCCTTTCCTTGTTTTGCTTTAAAAGAACCACTTTTTTTTTTATAGTAGTAGGCTCTGCCCATCTATCCTCAGCAACCGATTCCCAGTTTCCAGGTTATTTATAACATATTCTGAGGTTTTCTTGTACCATGTCCTTCAACTGTTTCTTGTGCCCTCCATGTTTTCAGTTTCCCACTTTCAGCTCTCTCTACTACATTTGTTTGGATATTTTTGTTGTCTCTCATTCTCCTCATGTATCCCACCCAGCCTATTTCTGTGTCGAGGTGAGCAGAGCTGTGGAATTGTGCTGGTAGAACTGCTTGAGGAAAGAAAAAAAAACCCCTCACATCATACAAGAAGCCAGGAAGCCAGGAACCCTGTTTTTTTTTTTTTAAGATAATTGTAAAGTGTTTACTATGTGCCAGGCACTGTTCTAGGTGCTGGGGTAAATACAAAGTAATCAAGTTGGACACCGTCCATGTCCTATATGGGGCTCACAATCTTAATCCCCATTTTACAGATGAGATGACTGAGGCACAGAGAAATGAAGTGACTTTCCCAAGGCCACACTGCAGACAAGTGGCAGAGGCAGGATTAGAACCCATATCCTCTTGACTTCCAGGTCCATGGCTCTACCCGTTAGACCACGCTGATTCACCTGAAGCTCCCTTTTCTGGCTCATTGAAATAACAAAATAAAAATTGAAGAAAGAGAAATGCCCTACCCTTACTGTCTACCAATTCTCTGAGTTCAGTTTATACATGATTGCTGAGTGAGAGTCACTTCCATGTACAAAATATTTGCTACCAAAAAAGGTCTGGTGGCAGATAATGAAAGAATGGGTGAGTGAGAAATGATTTTCAGCTATGTGAAATCCAGGTGGGATACAACCTTTAGGCTTGAGATGGGAGGTCTTGTTCAGGGGCGCTCCCCAAGAAATCCACCTTTCTAGGGCTTTGCGTGATATCAGTTTGGGGTAGTAACAATAATAATAATAATGATAATAACAGTGGTAGTTGTTAAGCACTTACTAGGTGCCAAGCACTGTTCTGAGCCCTGCAGTAGATATAAAGTAGTGTGGTAGGTCACAGGACTTTGTTAATGATGACTAAAAAGTTCTTAGTTTGATGGCAGTCATCATATCTCTAGAATTTCTTCATCTATGAAACTTTACCATTGGTTAATAATAATGAAAGATAATAATAATAATAATAATAATAATAATAAATTGTGGTATTTGTTAAACACTTACGATGTCCCAAGAACTGAATTAGGTTCTGGGGTAGAGATGAGATAATCAGGGCAAACACAGTACTAATTCTACACAGGGCTCACAGTCTAAGGAGTGGTAATACATATTATTAGTAGTAAATATTATCAAGTGCTTACTTTGTGCTCAGCACTGTACTAAATACTGGAAGAGAATTCACAGGTGGGACTTAGGCATGGTCCCTGTCCCTTGAGGGGGTCATGATCTATAAGTATGGTGAAGGGACTGGGGGCAGACACATCAGTAAAGAAGAAAAAATAAAACTCAACCCAGACAAATAGACAAAATAAAAACCAAAGCAGTAGGGTGCTGTGGCTAGAGGAGCAGAATTTCAGGCCCACAGAGTTCAGGGCACACCTGTAGCCACCAGTCATCCTGAGGATTGGTGGAGTCCTCATGCTGAGAGTGCTTTTCTCTTGCTTGAGGGAGTGGTGGAAGGCAAGATGAGATGGAATCACCTGGGTAGCATGGAGGAAGAGAGTTGGTGCCAGTTTTGGGGTTTTTTTAATGGTATTTGTTAAGTGCTTACTATGTGCCAGGCACTGAACTGAGCATTGGGTTCAGGCAACAAGCAGATCAGGTTGAATGCAGTCCATGTCCCACATGGGCTGAGTCTAAATCCTTCATTCGTTTATTCATTCAATTGTATTTATTGAGCACTTACTGTGTGCAGAGCACTATACTAAGCATCTGGGGGAGTACAATACAACAATAAATAGATGCATTCCCTGCCCACAATGCCCTCACAGACTCGAGGTGGGACACAGACATCAATATAAATAAATGACAGATATGTATATAAGTGCGGTGAGGCTGGGAGGAGGGAAAGGATAATAATAATGTTGGTATTTGTTAAGCGCTTACTATGTGCAGAGCACTGTTCTAAGCGCTGGGGTAGATACAGGGTAATCAGGTTGCCCCACGTGAGGCTCACAGTCTTCATCCCCATTTTACAGATGAGGGAACTGAGGCACAGAGAAGTTAAGTGACTTGCCCAAGGTCACACAGCTGCCAAGTGACAGAGCCGGGATTCGAACCCATGACCTCTGACTCCCAAGCCCGGGCTCTTTCCACTGAGCCACTCTGCTTCCCTCACAAAGGGAAAGTCAGGACAAAGCAGAAGGGAGTGGGAGAAGATAAAAGGGAGGTTTAATAGGGGAAGGCCTCTTGGAGGAGATGGGCCTTCAATAAGGCTTTGGAGGAGTGGAGAATAATTGTCAGATTTGAGGAGGGAAGGCATTCCAGTCAGGAGGCAGTCTTAATCCCCATTTTACAGATGAGGTAACTGAGGCACAAGGAAATTAGTTGACCTGCCCAGCATCACACAGCAGACAAGTGGCAGAGCCGGAATTAGAACCCAGGTCCTTCTGCCTTCCAGTCCCATTCACTAGGCTACTCTGCTTCTCTGGAAGTTCCTGCATTGCCTAGACACTTCAGTGCTTAGAACAGTGCTCAGCACTTAGAACAGTGCTTTGCACAAGGTAAGTGCTTAACAAATGCCATTATTGTCATTATTATTATTATTATGCCCATACCCACTAAACCCTTTGATACCCATCTCTCCCCAACCCTTATAGTACTTATGTATGAAATGTCATCCTCCCCATAGACTGTAAGTGCCTCAAGGTCAGGAACGGTGTATTGTACTCTCCCAAGTACTTAGTACAGTGGTGTGCACCCACTAAGTGCTCAATAAATGCCACTGGTTGATATCCCAAGTCATAGCCCTGATCTACGTTTCAGACCTATAATGTCTTTAACTGCAACCTCCTTCAGGAGGCCTTCCACAATTCAAACCTCTTTTCCCTGGCTCGCTCTGCCTTCTGCGTCTTGGATCCGTGACCTTTGTGCATCTGATATTTACCCCACCCCCAACCACAACACAGCCTTTATATACATATCTGTAAATTATATAGTAGAAATTATTTATTTATTCATATTAATGTTTGCCCCCTGACACTCTAAGCTCATTAAAGGCAGGGAATGTGTTTGCTAATTCTGTTGCATCTTATTCTCCCAAGTGCTTAGTACAGTGCTCTGCACATAGTAAACAATAAATGCCATTGATTGAATGATTGATTCAACCTTACCCTTATCCTGTCTGTTCACAACATCAGCTGGGTGGATCATCTTTCTAAAACGTTGCCCACACATGTCTTTCATTCCCTCAGAACCCTCCGGTGGTTATTCACTTCTCTCTGCATCCAACAGAAACTCCTGACTTTAAGAACACTGCATTAGCTCACACCCCCTTACCAAATAATCACTGTCTTCTCTTTTTACACCCCAGTTCACATTCTCTATACTTTCTACACTTAATTTCTCACTGCGCTTCATTCCTGACTCGCCCACCCCTGTCTAATTCCCTTCCTCCTACCCGAAACTCTTTGCCCCGTCAAATCTGCTAGCTCTCAGTTCTCCCCATCTTCACTGCTCTTCTGAAATCCCACCTTCTCCAGGATGCTTTCCCTAATTAATTTTTTCTTTCCCCAAAAACAGCCTCTCAATTTTAATCTCAGCACTTTTTCGATTTTGTCTCACCTCCTGGTGCACTTATGTAGATTCCTTCCTTTTGTAAGTTCTTGGCAGAGATTGTGTTAGCTCCTACGTTCATTTTTCTCTCCCCAGAATTTCTTACAGTAACTGCTCTAAGAGATACCTCACAAAAACTGCTGATTGATTTATTTACTGCAGGTAGTTTTTTGAGCTGTCATTTTCCTGAAACCAAAATTGCTGCTCTCTCTCCGATATAACCACTGACTTGATGGCTGCCTGGTAGAAGGTGTCCCTGAGAAGCTCCTGTCCATTATTAACACCCTCACTCATTGCTGGGATTCCTTATTTCCAGTAGGGATGTTGTGATATTGCCAACTGGGATATGCTCGTGGCCTATATCAGATTCTTGATATTTAGCATTTTTGATGATTTGCGTGCAGTTTTTTAATGTATCAGTAGTAGGTTTGGAGCATATGAGTCTAATGTCAGGCCACAGTGATGATCATGACAGTGATGATCAATCAATAAAAGGCATTTATTCATTCAATTCTATTTTTTGAGTGCTTACTGTGTGCAGGGCATAGTATGAAGCACTTGCCATTTACGAGAATACCGTACTAAGTACCTGGGAGAGGACAATAAAACAGAGTTTTGATAGACCAATGATAATAATAATAATATTTGTTAAGTGCTTACTATGTTCCAGGCAGTGTGCTAAGCATGGGTTTGATACAATCAGCAGATTGGGCACAGTCCCTCTCCTGCACGGAGCTCACAGTATGAGGAGGAGGAACAGGTATCTTATCCCATTTTACAGTTGAGGAAACAGGTCCAGGGAAGTTAAATGACTGAAGTCTCTGGACTCCCAATCCTATGCACTTCCCTTTAGGTCACACTGCTTTTAATAATAACAATAATATAATAATGGTGTCTGTGAAACATTTACTATATGCCAGACACTGTACTAAGTCTTAGGGTGGATACAAGCAAATCGGGATGGACATAGTCCCTATCCCACGTGGGGCTCACAGTCTCAATCCCCATTTCACAGACAAAGTAACTGAGGCCCAGAGAAGTGAAGTGATTTGCCCAAGCTCACGCAGCAGACAACTGGCAGAGCTGGGATTAGAACCCATGACCTTCTGACTCCCAGACCTGTGCTCTATCCATTACATCATGCTGCTCCTCCATGTGAGCAGCTCCTACATCCCTCAGTTCCAACTATTTCCTACCTACCTGATGTTTGACATTCTCATTGAATAACAGACTCCTATTTGTGGTATTGGTGCTCACCATGCACCAAGCATCACATTAAGTATTGGGGTAGATAAAATACGTCAGATCAGAAACAACCTCTGTTTTACATAGGCTCACAGATTCCTACTTCTCTTTAGCTTTCCTATGCCATGGGGGCTAATCCTTTTTTTCCACGTTTTGACATTCCTGTCCACCCTTGTATTGAAATCTTCCATGATGACATTATTGGCTACTGGAGTTGATATGTTGAGCCCGTCGAGATCCTTATAAACTTCTCTTTCTCCTCACTGACCCTTATCATCATTAGGGCATATGTACTAATGTTTGAATTAGAGGCAGTTGTTGGAATATCTGTTGGTCACTTATGTCTTAGGGCAGATTTGTGAGGCCAGGGACTATGGACTGATTGAGAATCTGATATTTGAATGGTATTGTTTTGAAGAGCGGAGGCCTCTTCAGAAGAAGGGGGAAGCAGAAGCACCATGGCTTAGCAGCATGGGCCTGGGAGTCAGAAGGACCTGTGTTCTAGTCCCAGCTCTGACACCTGCTATGTGATCTTGGGCAACTCACTTCACTTTTCTGTACCTTAGTTACTGCATCTGAAAAATGGGGATTAAGACTGTGAGCCTCTTGGGGGACAGGGACGTGTCCAGTCTGATTAGCTCGTATCTACCCCAGCGCTTTGAACAATGTCTGGGACATAGTAAGCGCTTAACAAATACCATAAAAAAGGGGCCCATCACCTGTCTCTGTAGACTTTCCTGCACCGAGCAGTCCAGTTTATCCTCATTGACTCCACCTAGCAGATATGTAAATGGTTTGCTCACAATGTGGGGGAGAGTCATTCATTCTTTCATTTGATCATATTTATCGAGCACTTACTGGGTGCAAAGCACTGTGCTAAGCATTTGGAAAGTACAATTCAGCAATAAAGAGAGACGTTCCCTTCCCACACCGGGTTTACAGTCTAGATGGGGAGATGAGTACAGCTGCAAGATTTATTGGACTTTATGTCATATCCCAATGTAAGAGAGAGACAGGGACAGGGAGACTCACATGCACCTGAGACAGAGAAATACATTCTGGGCAAATGAGAAACGTCAGATAATCCTGATGCCATATCTCTTCTCTCTCCTTCACCCATCATCACCAGTCTACTCTCCTCTTGCCTTTTGGCTCTCTGCAACCATTTCTTGGGCTCATAGCAGCCTGTCTCATCTCTGCTGGCAGATTAGAGTTTGCTTCTGCACCCCCCTGCTCTGTTCTACAAATTGATTCCTTTCCTCTTCCTGCTTGGGCTTTATAGCACTCCTGAGACTTTCCCTGGGGGTGTGGAATATGGAATCTGTAGTACCCCTCCAAAGGCAGGACAGTTAGCAGAACTGTTTTTTGGTGTTTTTTTGTGTTTTTTTTTCCAGTGGGACATTCTGAGAGATAGGTTTGTTTGTTCTGGGATACTTAGTTTGTTCTGGGATACTTAGTTTGTTATGGGACCTGTAGATAGAGTCCTGAGACCTCTGAGGTACAAATTGACCCCAAAAAGGAAACCCAAATATCCCCAACTTTTTCTCTGGAAATCCTTACCACAAAAAAGGAGCTTCTTTCCTTCTTAATCAGCTTGACTTCACTGCAGATCAAGTTTGAGCTTCTGTCTGTGCTCTGCAGATGCAGAAATTCACCCCAGGACTTTCAGAATGGTCTTCAGAGAGTCCAGTGTCCAGGAAGAATTCTCTTCTTACAGATCCTCACCACGGAATTAGTAGATTTCTATGAGTTCAAACATTGAAATATGAATTGATATTAATAAAAGCTATCAAAACTTCCATCTTCTTCCTCTCTTAACAAAAGCATCCCTATTTTTTAAGAAAATGTAATCTATCTAATGATAAGACTGTGCCATTTAAATAGATATAAACTGCAAATTGGTACCAGATAATGAGTATTCTAAGGACACCCAGATGTATTTTATGCGGTCATCAATGTTATATAAATCGTTGCTCTGGCTATTCCCCAATTATGGCTAATGATATATAATGATATATTACTTCCTGGCCCCAAGGACTAGATGCTATTATTTTAGCATTCTTCTCAGTGCTGAGCTGAAGACCTCACCCATTAATCTAGGAGACGTAACTGTTCTGGCTTGTTGTGAGGATGGAACATGTCTACCAACTCTGTTACTCTCCCAATCACTTAGTACAGTGTTCTGCACACAGAAGTGCTCAATAAACAGGATTGATTGATTGATTGCTGGAGTTTTCAAAAATATACCTCATCCAGTTCAAAGGGTATGATTTGTTGCAGATGACAGTATGGTCTCATCCAGTAACCTCCCAGGAAGTATAGTAGAGTTCCTCAGTTTCATATGTAGAAGTGACAGTCTTGCTTTGTTTTATGAGGTTGAGTCGTCTCCAGCCCACAGCTCTCCCAGATCGCCCCACCTCCATCTGCAGTCATCCTGGCAGTGTATCCATAATTTTCTTGGTAAAAATACGGAAGTGGTTTACCATGGCCCTCTTCCACAAGATAACCTTGAGTCTCCACCCTTGACTCTCTCCCCTCCCTACTGAGCACAGGAGAAGTTTGGCTTGTAGCAGATAACCTTCCACTCGCTAGCCGCTGCCCAAGCTAGGAATGGAATGGCCAGGCCTCTGCTTGACTCTCCCTCCCATAGTTGAGACCGGTAGCATACTGGAAACTCTCCAGGTGCAGTCCAGCTAGGGGGAAGTGACAGTCCTGATATGAAATAATCCCCAGAAAGACGGACCATTTGACAGCTGTTAATGATTCTTGAGATGCTGGTGACTAGTTTCTGTATGAGCAGCAGGCCTCCTGCAAACAGTGCTCATCCTGGATCATTCTGTCCCTTTCTGTTCTGCATCAACTATGCCTTGGATCTGTATCCTTTAAGTGCTTGATTTTCCCCCCACCCTCAGTCCCACAACACTTATAGACATATCTGTAATTTATTTTAATGTCTGTCTCCCCTCTAGATTGTAAGCTCCTTGTGGGTAGGGAATGTGTCCACCAACTCTGTTGCATTGTGCTAGCCCAAGTTCTTAGTGCTTTGTGCACAGTAAGCACTCAATAAATAACATTAATTGATTGATTTATTGATTGATTCCCTTCTGAATGTTCCCCTCCTCCACCATGCCTTTCTTGAATCATTCC